>NC_064927.1:167700774-168300774 GCF_023897955.1 Schistocerca gregaria | reverse complement strand
TGTGGAACGGCTTGCCATGCCATTTCCACCTGGCGCCTCAGTTGGACCAGCGTTCGTGCTGGACGTGCAGACCGCGTGAGACGACGCTTCATCCAGTCCCAAACATGCTCAATGGGGGACAGATCCGGAGATCTTGCTGGCCAGGGTAGTTGACTTACACCTTCTAGAGCACGTTGGGTGGCACGGGATACATGCGGACGTGCATTGTCCTGTTGGAACAGCAAGTTCCCTTGCCGGTCTAGGAATAGTAGAACGATGGGTTCGATGACGGTTTGGATGTACCGTGCACTATTCAGTGTCCCCTCGACGATCACCAGAGGTGTACGGCCAGTGTAGGAGATCGCTCCCCACACCATGATGCCGGGTGTTGGCCCTGTGTGCCTCGGTCGTATGCAGTCCTAATTGTGGCGCTCACCTGCACGGCGCCAAACACGCATACGACCATCATTGGCACCAAGGCAGAAGCGACTCTCATCGCTGAAGACGACTCGTCTCCATTCGTCCCTCGATTCACGCCTGTCGCGACACCACTGGAGGCGGGCTGCACGATGTTGGGGCGTGAGCGGAAGACGGCCTAACGGTGTGCGGGACCGTAGCCCAGCTTCATGGAGACGGTTGCGAATGGTCCTCGCCGATACCCCAGGAGCAACAGTGTCCCTAATTTGCTGGGAAGTGGCGGTGCGGTCCCCTACGGCACTGCGTAGGATCCTACGGTCTTGGCGTGCATCCGTGCGTCGCTGCGGTCCGGTCCCAGGTCGACGGGCACGTGCAACATCCGCCGCCCACTGGTGACAACATCGATGTACTGTGGAGACCTCACGCCCCACGTGTTGAGCAATTCGGCGGTACGTCCACCCGGCCTCCCGCATGCCCACTATACGCCCTCGCTCAACGTCCGTCAACTGCACATACGGTTCACGTCCACGCTGTCGCGGCATGCTACCAGTGTTAAAGACTGCGATGGAGCTCCGTATGACACGGCAAACTGGCTGACACTGACGGCGGCGGTGCACAAATGCTGCGCAGCTAGCGCCATTCGACGGCCAACACCGCGGTTCCTGGTGTGTCCGCTGTGCCGTGCGTGTGATCATTGCTTGTACAGCCCTCTCGCAGTGTCCGGAGCAAGTATGTTGGGTCTGACACACCGGTGTCAATGTGTTCTTTTTTCCATTTCCAGGAGTGTATATATAAAAATCGATAAACTAAAAATTGTGCGTTTTCATATATTGCAGTAAATGCAACAGAACAATGCAAAATTCCCACTTCAAAAACATTGCGAAAAAATGGCATAAAGCATAGAGGAAAATGTCCTTGAAAATGGGAATCATTTCCCAAAACGACTAGTCTGAAATATAAATAAAAGAAAATCTTGTTTGGTAGCAGAGAAGCTATTTATAAACTAATCCAATACAATATTTATCAAGGAAATCAGGCAATACACACACACACACACACACACACACACACACACACACACGGGTTGCTTGTCATAATATGTAAGCATTATTAGAGGTCTCTGATCAGAAGTGAAATTCAGACGCCTGATCAGAATGAATTTGTTTTATTTTTAAGAAATGTGAAGTTTCAAGGACAAAATAGATGGGGTACTGATATCAAAACTTAACTGTTCTATAACATTAAATGAAATAGATGTCTCTTTCTTCTTGGCGCTTGTAAATTATAAATTAAGGAACACTTATTGATGCCCAATAACTTATTGTAATACCACACTTTGCAAGCACAATGGACCTTCAAGTTAAATATTTCCACATCTATATTGTCTGCATTACTTATTGAAATGCATAGGGTTTGATTATTAACACTAGTGAAATAAATTATAAATGAGTAGATGAGTGTATTTCGAATAGAATTTGTTAAATCACATAAAACATTTTTCTATAACATTACAAAACACATTTAAGTAGTACTGCTGATCTAACTTCATGCTAAAAGTGCACTTGTTGACTTGAATTACTGAAGCATTCGGTGTTACTCGAACTTCTAAATCCACTGAAAGCTCGTCTCTAAAACTGATACAAAAAACCAGCCAACGCTCTAGTGACTCCCACGATATGGTAGTGACTTCATCTGGTAGTTCAGAACATTGTGATATTCTGCTCTCATGCTGTAGAAACTACGTGGCACATTGATGAAGTGGCATACTGTACATTAGTAATACATATTTGTAGAGGTAAGAAATGAGAAGTCGCGTCCTTCCCAAACATTACAGCGATAAGATGGCAGGGTATTTATTTTACCTAGCAGCACAAAACGTTCGTAATTTTCTGTTGATAATGCAAAGCAGGAAAGGCAGTGCTATTTGCTGAACAGGAATTAGAACTGAAGAATTATTATAAAATCAGAGGCTGATGGAACATGGCATCGAGCCATAACATGACAGTGTAAGTGCCACAACTTAGCTGTGGATGTCAGGTTGCTCCTATATTACAGCCTGTCTATATCACCGAAAAACTATAACAAGTTTCCAGTTGTTATAGCATTTTCCAGTACAACCAATTTCCAGTGGAACTACTTGGCAGTGTAACCGTTTACTTGTGTAACCATCTTCCAGAGTAACAATTATGCTGTGTAACTGTCGCCAGTGTAACCAAGCGAAAACGTGCCAAGTTGCCCTTTGTTACAGCTTAACTGTAACAAGTTGCCCCATGTTACAGCTAAACTCTAACATGTTGCCTCATGTTACAGCCTAACTGCAACAAGTTGCCCCATGTTACAGCAGAAAAATGTGTAAACAATGCGATCTTAAACAGTAATCTATCAGCAGAATTTGACCATGTTTACATATAGTGGGTGCCACCCGTTACTGACTGGGTGTCAGCTACAAAGTGTGTTAGCTATTGGGGAGGGGGAGGGGCGAGTTGGCTGTAGGGGTGGTCAGCAATGGTAGAATGGTAGTTCTCAGCTTTGGGGGAGGGGATCAGCTAATGGAGAGTCTGCTACTGAGTGTGTCAGCTTTTATGAGTGTCACCTCCTGGGTAGTGTTGGCTAATGGGATGTCAGCTACTGGGGAATCAGCTACTGAGGTGGTCAGATTGATCCAGTAGCTCATGCCCCCATTAGTTGACACCATTCACTAACTGACTCATCCATTAACTAACATACCTGTTTTCTTTCACTGCGACATGGAAAAACTTGTTATGAGTTACACTATAACATGGAGAGCAACTTTTCATACGTTTGCTTTAATCTGGGGCAATGTTTCACAGTTTTCTATAACATGGAGGGTAACCCTTCGGCCTGACACCCCTTTTACCTGACAGCCCCAGGAACTGATACACACTGCACATAAACATTGTGAAATATTGCTACTACAATCGTATTTCAATATCTAAGAGGTGAAATCTGATGTCAAGCTATGGCACACCCACTATCAAGTTATGTAATACATTGTTTCCTTCTGGTTTTAGAATTGTGTCAGTTATTAATGTCTGTTTCTGTGATTTATCAATGCCTTGCCTGCTTACCATTATCAGCAGGAGATGCAAACGTTTTTTACTGCATCATAATATTAGTATACTAGCTTAGCGTTGCAATAATACTTGCAAGATTTTGAAAGTGGGTCACTGAAAGCAGAAAAAGCTAAGCACTGTGGTGTAGTGGTTATGATACGAAAGTGTTGCATGTAGGGTCCTGGGTTCAAAACTCTCCTGGGCTGTACAATTTGAAGTTTTATATTTGGCTTGAGTACATTCTAGAAGTATCCTCAGATGTCAAGAATCATTGTACTGGAATGTTCTGTAGCTGTATATATACTGTATGTGTTCTGGCCGGAGGCAGTTCGCTCCGCGCTCTTGTATGTGCAAGTGCTGAATATACCTTTGTTAAGTGAAGTTAGTGTACGTAATTAAGCTAAATACACCTTCCTCTATGTGACAATATATACAGGGTAGTCCATTGATAGTGACCGGGCAAAATATCTCACGAAATAAGCAAAACTACAAAGAACGAAAATCGTCTAGCTTGAAGGGGGAACCCAGATGGCGCTATGGTTGCCCCGCTATATGGCGCTGCCATAGGTCAAACGGATATCAACTGCGTTTTTTAAATAGGAACCCCCATTTTTATTACATATTCGTGTAGTACGTAAAGAAATATGAATGTTTTAGTTGGACCACTTTTTTCGATTTTTGGTAGATGGCCCTGTAATAGTCACAAACATATAAGTACATGGTATCACGTAACATTCTGCCAGTGCGGACGGTATTTGCTTCGTGATACATTACCCGTATTAAAATGGACCGTTTACCAATTGCGGTAAAGGTAGATATCGTGTAGATGTATAGCTATTGTGATCAAAATGCCCAACGGGCGTGCGCTATGTATGCTGCTCGGTATCCCAGGCGATATCATCCAAGTGTCCGGACCATTCGCAGGATAGTTACGTTATTTAAGGAAACAGGAAATGTTCAGCTACGTGTGAAACGTCAACCACGACCTGCAACAAATGATGATGCCAAAGTAGGTGTTTTAGCTGCTGCTGCGGCTAATCCGCACATCAGTAGCAGACAAATTGCGTGAGAATCGGTAATCTCAAAAACGTCGGTGTTGAGAATGATACATCAACATCGATTGCACCCGTACCATATTTCTATGCACCAAGAATTGCATGGCGACGACTTTGAACGTCGTGTACGGTTCTGCCACTGGACACAAGAGAACTTCCAGGACAATGACAGATTTTTTGCACGCTTTCAATTTAGCGACGAAGCGTCATTCACCAACAGTGGTAACGTAAACCGGCATAATATACACTATTGGGCAACGGAAAATCCACGATGGCTGCGCCAAGTGGAACATCAGCGACCTTGGCGGGTTAATGTATCATGTGGCATTATGGGAGGAAGGATAATTGTCCCCCATATTATCGATGGAAATCTAAATGGTGCAATGTATGCTGATTTCCTAAGTAATGTTCTACCGATGTTACTATAAGATGTTTCGCTGCATGACAGAATGGCGATGTATTTCCAACATGATGGATGTCCGGCACATAGCTCGCGTGCGGTTGAAGCGGTATTAAATAGCATATTTCATGACAGGTGGATTGGTCGTCGATGCAACATACCATGGCCCGCACGTTCACCGGATCTGACCTCCTCGGATTTCTCTCTGTGGGGAATGTTGAAGGATATTTGCTATCGTGATCCACCGACAACGCCTGATACCATGCGTCGGCGCATTGTCAATGCACGTGCAAACATTACGGAAGGCGAACTACTCTCTGTTGAGAGGAATGTCGTTACACGTATTGTCAAATGCAATGAGGTTGATGGACATAATTTTGAGCATTTATTGCATTAATGTGGTATTTACAGGTAATCAACGCTGTAACAGCATGCGTTATCAGAAATGATAAATTCAAAAAGGTACACATATCACATTGGAACAACCGAAATAAAATGTTCAAACGTACCCATGTTCTGTATTTGAATTTGAAAAACCTACCTGTTGCCAACTGTTCGTCTGAAATTGTGAGCCATGTGTTTGTCACTATTACAGCGCCATCCATCACAAAGCGAAAAAAGTGTTCCAACTTAAACATTCATAATTCTCTACGTACTACTCGAATATGTAATAAAAATGGGGGTTTATATTTAAAAGAAAAAAGCGCAGTTGATATCAGTTTGCCCAATGGCAGCGCCATCTAGCGGGGCAACCATAGCACCATCTAGTTTCTCCCTTCAAGCTAGACAGGTTTCGTTCTTTGTAGTTTTTTTGTTAGACGCTTATTTCGTGAGATATTTGGCCTCGTCACGATCAATGGACCACCCTATATATATATATATATATATATATATATGTTTGTGTTTTACTACTGTTCAGTATGCCATTTAATTGAAGAGTCATGTTGTCGTCACAATGTGACAGCACATGTTGGCATTATTAAGTAAAGATGAATAATGTCCTGTACTGCAAAATGATGTTACTACCCTAGTATAAGGTCCACACTCGTCTACTAATATCACTCGTCCATCTTATAATTTATTTCAGTAGTGCCAATAAGCAAGCCATGTTTATTTTAATAAGACAGTTTAGATGTGGAAATATGTAACTTAGACATTATAATTGAACGCTGATGTACCCGTGGTCTAGGGGTAGTGTCTTTGATTCATAATTAAAACGTATTGGGTCCCGGGTTCGATCCCCGTCACTGCCTAAATTTTGATAAATAATCAGCATTGGTAGCCGATGACTTCCGGCATAAGAAGTCAGCCTCATTCTGCCAACGGCCTTGTCAAAGAGGGCGGAGGTGCGGATAGAGGTTCAGGGCACTCTCTTGTCCTAGGGTGAGAAATTGCCCCTAAAGGCGGAAGAATCAGCAATGATCAACGACATGAGGATGCAGAAGGCAATGGAAACCACTGCATTAAAGACACGTAAAGTGTATCCACAGGACATGTGGCCTGTAATTGAAGAAGTGTCATGATGATTTCTCCATTGGCTAAAGATTCCGGAATAGTCCCCCATTCCGATCTCTGGGAGGGGAATGCCAAGGGGGAGGTTACCATGAGAAAAAGATTGAATAATCAACGAAAGGATAATGTTCTACAAGTCGGGGCGTGATATGTCAGAAGCTTGAATGTGGTAGGGAAACTAGAAAATCTGAAAAGGGAAATGCAAAGGCTCAATCTAGGTATAGTAGGGGTCAGTGAAGTGAAGTGGAAGGAAGACAAGGATTTCTGGTCAGATGAGTATCGGGTAGTATCAACAGCAGCAGAAAATGGTATAACAGGTGTAGGATTCGTTATGAATAGGAAGGTAGGGCAGAGGGCGTGTTACTGTGAACAGTTCAGTGACCGGGTTGTTCTAATCAGAATCGACAGCAGACCAACACCGACAACGATAGTTCAGGTATACATGCCGACGTCGCAAGCTGAAGATGAACAGATAGAGAGAGTGTATGAGGATATTGAAAGGGTAATGCAGTATGTAAAGGGGGACGAAAATCTAATAGTCATGGGCGACTGGAATACAGTTGTAGGGGAAGGAGTA
Organism: Schistocerca gregaria; assembly: GCF_023897955.1. Lineage (NCBI taxonomy): Eukaryota > Metazoa > Arthropoda > Insecta > Orthoptera > Acrididae > Schistocerca > Schistocerca gregaria. The sequence goes on along the minus strand of NC_064927.1, from coordinate 168,293,760 downwards.
GAAGAAAACGTTACAGGAGAATATGGGCTTGGGACAAGGAATGAAAGAGGAGAAAGACTAATTGAGTTCTGTAACAAGTTTCAGCTAGTAATAGCGAATACTCTGTTCAAGAATCACAAGAGGAGGAGGTATACTTGGAAAAGGCCTGGAGATATGGGAAGATTTCAATTACATCATGGTCAGACAGAGATTCCGAAATCAGATACTGGATTGTAAGGCGTACCCAGGAGCAGATATAGACTCAGATCACAATATAGTAGTGATGAAGAGTAGGCTGAAGTTCAAGACATTAGTCAGGAAGAATCAATACGCTAAGAAGTGGGAGACGGAAGTTCTAAGGAATGACGAGATACGTTTGAAGTTCTCTAACGCTATAGATACAGCAATAAGGAATAGCGCTGTAGGCAGCACAGTTGAAGAGGAATGGACATCTCAAAAAGGGCCATCACAGAAGTTGGGAAGGGAAACATAGGTACAAAGAAGGTAGCTGCGAAGAAACCATGGGTAACAGAAGAAATATTTTAGTTGATTGATGAAAGGAGGAAGTACAAACATGTTCCGGGAAAATCAGGAATACAGAAACACAAGTCGCTGAGGAATGAAATAAATAGGAAGTGCAGGGAAGCTAAGACGAAATGGCTGCAGGAAAAATGTGAAGACATCGAAAAAGGTATGATTGTCGGAAGGACAGATTCAGCATACAGGAAAGTCAAAACAACCTTTGGTAACATTAAAAGCAACGATGGTAACATTAAGAGTGCAACGGGATTGTCACTGTTAAATGCAGAGGAGAGAGCAGATAGGTGGAAAGAATACATTGAAAGCCTCTATGAGGGTGAAGATTTGTCTGATGTGATAGAAGAAGAAACAGGAGTCGATTTAGAAGAGATAGGCGATCCAGTATTAGAATCGGAATTTAAAAGAGCTTTGGAGGACTTACGGTCAAATAAGGTAGAAGGGATAGATAACATTCCATCAGAATTTCTAAAATCATTAGGGGAAATGGCAACAAAACGACTATTCACGTTGGTGTGTAGAATATATGAGTCTGGCGACATACCATCTGACTTTCGGAAAAGCATCATCCACACAATTCCGAAGACGGCAAGAGCTGACAAGTGCGAGAAATATCGCACAATCAGCTTAACAGCTCATGCATCGAAGCTGCTTACAAGATTAATATACAGAAGAATGGAAAAGAAAATTGAGAATGGGCTAGGTGACGATCAGTTTGGCTTTAGGAAAAGTAAAGGCACCAGAGAGGCAATTCTGACGTTACGGCTAATAATGGAAGCAAGGCTAAAGAAAAATCAAGACACGTTCATAGGATTTGTCGATCTGGAAAAAGCGTTCGACAACATAAAATGGTGCAAGCTGTTCGAGATTCTGATAAAAGTAGGGGTAAGCTATAGGGAGAGACGGGTCATATACAATATGTACAACAACCAAGAGGGAATAATAAGAGTGGACGATCAAGAACGAAGTGCTCGTATTAAGAAGGGTGAAAGACAAGGCTGTAGCCTTTCGCCCCTACTCTTCAATCTGTACATCGAGGAAGCAATGATGGAAATAAAAGAAAGGTTCAGGAGTGGAATTAAAATACAAGGTGAAAGGATATCAATGATACGATTCGCTGATGACATTGCTATACTGAGTGAAAGTGAAGAAGAATTAAATCATCTGCTGAACGGAATGAACAGTCTAATGAGTACACAGTATGGTTTGAGAGTAAATCGGAGAAAGACGAAGGTAATGAGAAGTAGTAGAAATGAGAACAGCGAGAAACTTAACATCAGGATTGATGGTCACGAAGTCAATGAAGTTAAGGAATTCTGCTACCTAGGCAGTAAAATAACCAATGACGGACGGAGCAAGGAGGACATCAAAAGCACACCTGCTATGGCAAAAAAGGCATTTCTGGCCAAGAGAAGTCTACTAATATCAAATACCGGCCTTAATTTGAGGAAGATATTTCTGGGGATGTACGTCTGGAGTACAGCATTGTATGGTAGTGAAACATGGACTGTGGGAAAACCGGAACAGAAGAGAATCGAAGCATTTGAGATGTGGTGCTATAGACGAATGTTGAAAATTAGGTGGACTGATAATGTAAGGAATGAGGAGGTTCTACGCAGAATCGGAGAGGAAAGGAATATGTGGAAAACACTGATAAGGAGAAGGGATAGGATGATAGGACATCTGTTAAGACGTGAGGGAATGACTTCCATGGTACTAGAGGGAGCTGTAGAGGGCAAAAACTGTAGAGGAAGACAGAGATTGGAATACGTCAAGCAAATAATTGAGGACGTAGGTTGCAAGTGCTACTCTGAGATGAAGAGGTTAGCACAGGAAAGGAAGTCGTGGCGGGCCGCATCAACCAGTCAGTAGACTGATGACAAAAAATGATTGAAAAGAGTGCTGCAACAGTGGAACATAGATTAACCTATAAGTTTCATCAATAGTGACAATTTGAAGGCCATATGTATTTCTTTAAAAATTTTATAGAAGAATTAATTTATGAAATGGTTCTGTAAGTGCTTTGCACTCACAATCTGACGTGTTTTCACAAATGTTACAATTTTATCTTGGTATTAAGTTTGAAGTTTTGCTCAGGTTGAGAGGTCTGTAATTATACTTGCTAATTATTATAAACCATCTTATCAAAATCTTAATAATGGGAAAAAATATTATTTTGGCGACAAATACAGTATTTTCGAGATACAGACCTTTCACCTCTGTTTATTCCACTATTGTTTTTGGCGCCGGCTGAATTGGCCGAGCGATTCTAGGCGCTACAGTCTGGAATCGCGTGACCGCTACGGTCGCAGGTTCGAAATCTGCCTTGGGCATGGATGTGTGTGATGTCCTTAGGGTAGTTAGGTTTAAGTAGTTCTAAGTTCTAGGGGACTGATGACCTCAGCAGTTAAGTCTCATAATGCACAGAGCCATTTGAACCATTTGTTTTTGGCCAAGTTTCATCTCCGTCTTGCTCCACCGTCACCTTTAGTTGTATTGAGCAGTACATAAATATTTTGTATTACTAAGTCTTCCTTCGGTATTATGAACATGCGCAATTTAACTTTCACATCAGTATAGAAAGATCTCGTCACAGTACCTTCTTCTGTCCTTCATGATATGATGTCTGGCCAATTTGTTTGTCTGTGGCTATTGTGTATATTTTCATATTGTATACTGAATATTTTGTTTAAATATTTGGTATTATTTAGTAATTGTTTTTGGGAAATTCAGTCAAAGAGCCTTAACACCGAATCAAATAAAAATTTAAATGTTGAAACATGTAATTTAAGGGTTCAATGTGTCTTACACTAAACAGAGGCCTAATAAATTGTGTTAGTCACATTCTATCCGTAGCTGGCAGCTATTCAGGCTATTCATTTGTTTGTTTGCTTAGCTGTTCAGCATAATAGTTTAGTGAACATCTATTTTCTGCAGTTACAAGTTGGGCAGATTAGTAGTGCTACATCACTTCATTTAGGTATAACATGAAATGTTAACTGTCTGTATAGCATTTTATTTGTGACTACCCATGAAGATAGCAAGTGGCACATACTTTGAGAGTTCACAATCATGTTTTAGGCATCAGTTTGACCGATGTGTTAATGTGTGTTGACAGTAATGTTGTGACACTTTACGTACTTACAATATTTTTTCTAATGTTGGCATTCAACCAACACAACACGTCAATTTCGATGTGGAAAATATTAAATTTGTATGTTGTGCCATGTATCATGATATATGGCACAGAGATTGAACTTCGCATTTTCACTAGCACTGTTTAAGCTTTAAGTTCATGGCGTGAACATTGTGTGTATGTGTGTGTGTTGACTACATATTTTATATGTGGAAATACTGCATAACACACCTTTTATGTAATATCTTTCGATAACTACTTTTTAATATTGTTCAAAAAATTCAGATCGTTTAGATACTTTTGAACACAGCTGGGATGGGTTATCCGGGCTACATTGTAATTGATTGTTTCATTTTAATGGCCACTAAAATATTTCACTGTGATTGGCAGTTTCAGGTCAATACTACGCCGTTATTGTCTGGAGACGGGAGGGTAAGGGTTAGATGTGTGGGTGAGGAGAGGGGATGGGAATGATGACGTCATTCATAGGGGGTTGGGCCTTTCATATAGCGATAGTGGCGTCATTGATATGGAGGGACATTGTTGTACTGCAACCTTGGTTAACTGGCACTGGTAGTTGCGCTTGACGTCGATGGCATCACAAGTTTCAGTACCGCATTTAAGTGTATAGGTCACTTGAACATAACAGCTAAACTACTGAAATATTTGGGTTTAGAAGTAATGTGACAAAAAGAGATGCAATGAGGCTATTGAGAATTTTTGGTGAGGGATGTGTTGACTTACGTGCAACAGTAATGGCGATTTGTGAGGAAACAGTACAAGTTCTGGTTTTCTGGGAGACGCAGTTCTGCTGTGATATGGATAAAAGTTGAACTACAGTTTCCGACAGAAATGGCGTGGGAACTGGAATTGTACCTCATAGTTGAAGTATACGGGGCAGTACAATTCTTTTGAGGGAAAGATCTAAATTGCACACATTTTCGCCGTGAAATTCTGGTTTTATCTACTAATTACAATGTTGCATCCAGCCACAGTGAAATGGTACCAACAATTGATCAAGGCTGCATGGGTGTGGGTGATACTAATTGGCAATTCCAAACTTTGCAGCAAGCGATTTCCATCATTTTGGCAAGCTGAAAGAATATCTTACGGGGGTGGGACAGGGCAGGGCGATGGGTAGGGACAGGAGGAGGGGAGAGATTTTCCAACGATGAGGACATTCACGTTATCGAATAGCCTCATGTCCAAGGACTAGATTTGTATCGTTGAGTTCAGCAACAATGTAGGCCCACACTAGATGGAGAACAGTGTAATTGCGCAGCTAGGTGGCCCAGTCTCAAACTCAGCGATGTGGCTGTCAGCAGAAAGTAGTCACCCACTGGTATGAAGGCAATAAGTTGACTGCATGCAGACTTTAGCCCAGATGGAATCCTACAGCTACTGGTGGCAACGTCTGTGGATGGTGACTGGATGCTTCATCTTGCAAGTAGTCTCCATCTCATAGTCATTAGCTGGTGCTGCTGTAGTCCGCATCGCTTGATGTACTGCACGCCCATGGATACTGTTGCACCCAAGGAAAGTCCGAGAGTGAAAGCGTACATATGTGAACCAGGCTGGCTACAATTTTCCTCGTGGCAGCACTTCAGCTCGGTTATCACAACAGGTTTGGCTGCCCATCCTTAACCGTTATGCAATGATGGCTTCATTTCTTGCGGTTCTCCTGCCCATTCTGCTTTTCCAGACACCCTGCCACTGAGATGTCCCAACTTCGTCATTCAGAGGCGGTGGCTGTCATATTCCACAACTCCAGCAACAATGAAGAAGTGCTCGTACATTCTGAATACAGCGCAACAAGCGTGACGGTTGAGAGAAAGTTCCAACGGTTGTTTATACAATCTCTGTTGGTCCATCATGGACAGGGGGGCATCATGTAATTGTCAACTTCAATGAAATTCTCCAACAGCCGTGTAACTTAAGATGTTATTTTATTTTATTTTGAAGGCTACTGGTTTCATTTGACTATGCTGTCTTCAGGCCCCATGTGCATCTTTCCAAATAAACGAAAATGTCATATAGTGCCAAAAATCCTTGGATGTCGTGAATTCAACCGTTTCGATTTATGATACTAAATGACATTTTCGTTTATTTCAGAGGAAGCATCGGGGGCTTGAATATGGTACAATGAAATGCTGAACCTGGTAGTCTTCAAAATAAAATAAAATAACATCTTAAGTTACGCGGCTGTTGGAGAATTTCATTGTCACTGGCAGTTGTTCACAGAGGTTTGTTGACTATGTGGAGAAGTAGTGTCATGTATTTGTGGCACTTTGAAGTGTAGTGTAACACTAAATGAAGGTTATTTTGCACTGTCATATTAAGGTGTAACTTACTTTTTGAAGTCTCGCCCCTACTTAAATCAAAAAGCGTCAGTGGGAGAGAGAGAAAGAGGGAGAGAGTAAGTGAGTAAGTGAGTGAGTGAGTGAGTGAGTGAGTGAGTGAGAGAGATAGAGAGAGGAGGAAATAGGAACTGGAGTGGATTAGTAAATGGAACAAGACAAGTATGCTCCAAGTCTTCTACTGTTTTTAGTCGGTATGTAGAGAATATGTTTGAACACTGCCCAATAGAAGATAAGAAGGTAATAATGAGAAGAAGAAAAATATGGTGTTTGAGGTTTGCAGACGATTCTCCTAGGAATGAACGAAAAAGAGTTGCTGTTAGGGTTCGTTGTAGCTAATGGGCAGAGCTTTGAAATGGAAATCAATACAAGGGAAGAAAAGGTACTGGGACTAGCTTGAAATAAAAGATTATCGGCAATGCCAAATAGAGAAACATTGGAACGTATGCAAAATTTCATATATATATATATATATATATATATATATATATATATATATATATACCAAACAGAATAGCAAGCAACTAGGAATGGAGCACAGAAATTAAAACTGGCATGGCAATGGCGAAATAGGAATTTTGTAAGAAAAAGAATCTTCAATGACAGTATGTACGCAGATTTGAGGAGGGGTGTAATACATTGTTTTGTATCGAGGGTCTTCGTAAATAGTGCTGAAATATGGACAATCAAGTAGAAAGACGGAGCAAGACTGGGTGCTTTTGAGAAGTAGCATGCGATACAAAATATAAGTTTTATGTTTAGGGTGAAGAACGAGGAAGCGTTGAAAAGAGTGAAATTGCTGACATAATTACTGAGTTTAATAAAAAGCAGGAAAAGAAACTAGATAGAACATGTGTTAAGAAATAAGAAAAGGCTTATAGAAGCAGCCTTAGAAGAATGTTTGGAATAGAAAAGGAAAGCGATATTTGGTCCTGGACTATATGTTGGCCTGAAGCATATACAGTAGCATTAAGAAGAAGCTGTGGACCATAAGAAACGGAGATATAAAGGACCTCTCAACATAACAGAAAATCAATGTTATGATGATACTCCATGAACCTTTAAAGATGAATGAGAGGTTGGCCATAGACTAATTCCAGTCCCATCCTTCTCCAGTCAAAGCTTGTATTCCGTCTTCAACAATACTTCCCCGACTGGATGTTAAACGCTTTCTTGTGTACAGGCCCGACGCTGGAATGTTTTTCCACTCAAGCTGCTCTCCCTTACTTCTCGCATACTTTCACTCAGGTCAATTTTCGCTGCTAATTGTGATACGCACTGTACTTGCAGTTTATCTCAACTGGGCGCCCAAACCGTGATACGTCATCTATAGGGATCTTAAGATTGTGGAGCCTCTGGCGCCCCCTTCAGCTTTGCGCTCTAAGTGTTAGCTTGTGTTACTTCGGTCTTTAACCAGTCTTGCCTGTAGTACTAGGTGATGCCAATTGTAATTTTCGCATTATAAACATTTTTAATGTGTTGGTAAGTTTCAATACGATACTCTCCGCCTTCATATCTGAGATAGCTAATACGTATAAGTAACGGAAGTCAACTCTGAGGTAGCCGGGTTGGGATTCAGTAACATTTGTGAAAAAAGGGTCCAAGGTGAGGAGGGGTATAAATCTTGATCGTCGGACGTAGCATCTGTGTCCTGGAACAAATTACAGAATTTTTGACTGTGTCTCGTGGACAGAAGGTAGGTGACGCTGTTCTTGACGATCTGTCCGTTAGAGTAGACCACTGATACGCTTGCGCAGGTGTTATGTCTCCTGCAGATAAGAATGCGTGCAAACTGAAAGCAGCAGCGAACAGATTGTAAATTGTAAGATGCTCTAGATCAAAATAAGACACATCATTCCGAAAACATTCTCTTGAATGTCGTTGAATGTACGCATCTTTTGTTTCGTTTCTGGTCCATGTAGGTACCCAATGGGACACTACTTACGACATCTTCAACAACGTGATAGACGATTGAGTACAATTCGTTATGCATCAATTACACGAATGATCACAATATCGGCGTATGATCGGAAGCTTAACCAATATATTGCAACGGAACACAGCCACAATGGGAGAAACAAATTAGAAGTGTAGATAAACTGGCCGTAATTATTTTTTTAGAGGGTCACCAAACCAGGATCAGCTGTAGGAGAATAATTTGGTTCTGAGATCCAAAATAAGTCATTTATTTGTTTTACCACCTCGACACATACCAACTTAAAATCACAATATTTTTTCAATGAAATGAATACTGATACGGTTGGGAGTAGGATACAGGGGCTGCTGCAGTGGAAGCCTGAGCAACAAATTGAGGATAGAATATAAAATTTAATTTATTACGCAAGAAAATTCATGCAAGGTACTGGTAACAACATATTGCAATATAACTTGTTCAATTTAAATGTACATCAGCTGATTTAACATGCATCATCAACAAGTTATCTAACATCAAACAATCTGCAAATATGATATTTAAACCTTTCCCAAAATTTTAATGCTTGTAAAATGTTATTACAAAACACAGAAAATTACCAAACTGGTCACTGTATTTAAACCTTAGATAACCTAACGGGCACAAAGGCTTACAGGAAATATTATCACAGACGTATAGCAATATCTGGCCACTACAGCAGTAAGTGACTAAGAGAAAAAGACAAAAAAAACCACGCACTTACAATTGGCCTTGAATTATTCCTAGCTGTGATTAAGATTGAATTAATTGTAATCCAACAAGTAAACAGTGGTGTCACAGTAGACTTAAGCTTTACTTGACTAGCGTGACAATTTGGGCGTCCCTTAACTGACATAAGTTCAGTAAGAAACTGAAATGCAATTTAAAGACACTCAAGTAAGTGTATTGTGAAACACATCAACAATTTAAGGAAACGCGCTGACATAGGCTCTCCAGTTCATATGTAAATCAACCAGGGCACAAGTCAATATTTCGACACGCGACGTGGGAACACTCACTGCTCAGCAGCGCAAGCCAGAATACGACAGAAAGAAGTCTCGCTGTAACTCTGAAGATGCATCAAACTGACAGCTCACCTTTAACAATATTAATCCAAATTCCGCTAACAAGGTAATGGCCATAATAACGCCAGCCCGTAGCCACAGCGTGCGGAAGGTTGAACTCGTACACAGAATGAACGACAGCGAGTCACTGCAGCACCCCCAGTTGCTCTGCTCGGCCGGCCTCAATGCAACTGCCACACCCACACCACTTCCGCGATATTCCGGCGTCGCACCGCCCAGGTCCGTCTCTCTCTCTCTGCCCGAGACTCCCTTTCGGCTTCCCGCGCGGAATCCCAGAGGGCGCACCAACCCGCGCTCCGCAAAGCGAATCGAAAGAGATCGAACACACTACACCGTAACAATCAAATCACAGGAGCACACGGCACAAATAGAATGTCTCGTAAAAGTGACTGATAAATTGCTCAAACACAACGAGCACAAAGTCACCTGACATACTGAACCACAAAGCTCTTTAGGAGCTCATTTTAATCAAAGGATGCCTCGTAGATACTGTGGGGAGCAACCTCGTTTATGTGGAAGATTGCTTGGGAAATACTACAAGCTTTCTTAATCTGTGCAGGTTACAAATGAAAAGTAAACGACTCCAAGATACATGAAACAACACATTCAATCCGGCAAAGTAAGTAGCATAGCAAATTCAGCATATTGTGATTTGCTCAGAAAACAGACACAGCTAATGCGAAATGCGGAACTGACTCCAAACTCAGCAAACGTGTGCCAGACCGCACCGGCTAAGATAGCCTATATCGGCTTCACCAACTGTGCGCTCTACTCGGCGCCAGGACAAGAAGTTTCTCTCCCTCCCCTCCGATATTAACCTTCTCTACACTTAACTCTCAAACTTTTGAAAATCGTTACAGGTACGGGAGGACTCCCATCCGTAGCAGGAGTAACGAGCGACAATTTCGCTTTATTTTCGTTAATACAGGGAAACTTACATAAATGCTCCAGTCTTGCCTTACAGAATGCATCCTAACATGACAGAGGTACATACCGGTTGCTAGCCGTGTTCCATTCATTGGACGACCACTTTGCGCCGAGACACAGTGGCGGGTAAAATGGCTTTGACTGGCTTACAAAACCTAGACTGGAAGGCTACAAATTTTCTCACGGTGGCTGAGCAGAGGGCGGATGGTCGTTCTTAGATCTGTAAAGAGGGAGGTAAATTCCTCACGTTCGCTGATACACTAGGGTTCAAAAATGGTTCAAATGGCTCTGAGCACTATGGGACAATATCTGCGGTCACCAGTCCCCTAGAACTTAGAACTACTTAAACCTAACTAGCCTTCGGACAGTACACAACACCCAGCCATCACGAGGCAGAGAAAATATCTGACCCCGCCGGGAATCGAACCCGGGAACCCGGGCGTGCGAAGCGAGAACGCTACCGCACGACCACGAGATGCGGGCTATACTAGGGTCAAGCAGTGGCTTAGCTGCAGGTTGCCTTCAAAGGAGCAAACCGCTTGTGTCAACAATGCGCGGAACAAGGGTTTACTGCAACCTATTCCCACAAATTGTAGTGTCCTGGGCACCAACATTCGAATCCTGCCTCGGGCATGGATGTGTGTGATGTCCTTAGTTAGGTTTAAGTAGTTCTAAGTTCTAGGGGACTGATGACCTCAGATGTTAAGTCCCATAGTGCTCAGAGGCATTTGGACCATTTTTTGGGGACCAACATTTCTTCTCTAGAGCCTCTGTTATTGGCCTTCTATGGTTAAGTCAGACCACGGGAAGAACATTTAGACCCACTCATTTCTAACAAGGAAGTGTAAAGCCTTCTTCCTGAGTTAGCAAGCCATGAACTCTCCTCAAAAATGGCCAAGAAATAAGCAGAAAAATAGTCAAACATCGAACAGCAAAATTTGACAATCACATCACATTAACATTGTCAACGACGTAACTTTGACTTATGAAATGACATCCGCCGCGGCGCTGGGGGGAAACAGCACAATTGCGACACCTGAGGATGCGCTTATGAGAGTCCGAAACTGGTCGTGATAATAAAAGAAATTTTCAACTGAAGCGGTATTTTCAAGCTCTGTTCATGAAATGAAGTTCAAGTAACGTAAATATGTTAAACAAACAACCCGCCCCAACTTTGCGTGAGTCGCTCAAGTATCATGGCCGAATAACTTGGATGTAATATGTAAAAACATTTACACAAACCTTCATCATCCATCAATCTACCACTTGATGAAAAGTGTATGAAAATCTCTACAGTTGTGTCTGAGATCAGACGTCACATACAGACAGAGAAACGTGGGACTCTAATTTATAATATGAAGTCTATAGTTTCTGGTCAAGCTCCTGTGCTCTCTGCAGTAGTCGTAGCTGTCAGTTAACTGCTTTTCTCACCAGACACCGCCTGCCCCCTGCTGACCATTTTACACCTCCCATCATAGAGACAAGATGTCAATCGAAACGCCAGTTAAGTATGGAACAGATACTAATGCTTATATTACACACACATCATTACTACGAGTAAAAATATTAAATTCGATACTCAAACCTTCCTCGTGGATCAGTCTGTCTACATATTAGAACCAAATCGAAATGCATACAGAAGTTTTTTGTGTGTTATTATTTCGTGAACAATATTGGCCAAATTCTTCGTGTGTGTGTGTGTGTGTGTGTGTGTGTGTGTGTGTGTGTGTGTGTGTGTGTGTGGTATTAGTAGCTGCTGCACAAATGGTTTAATCTGGTACTACCATCAGAATACGTTTTTTCATCACAATACGCTTTTCGCTTTGTTCCGTAAACGCATCTCCAGTTGTAAAGTTTTCTCATCTCATTTTGACTTACAATGAGTAGCTGATGCCTGCATGCACGTTTCATTAGAATGTCGCTCTATTCCAGTGATGCTGTAACTAAAACCAGGCTGAGCTATGAAAAATAAAAAGACTGAAAATGAAATATACTGTAAGTTAATAGTTTTTGGACGGCCAATAACACGGAACACTGGCAGATGGGTAATGGATGGATATTCAGAAGGATCTTTTTCCCACTCCTAGCTTCAGTTGTCACAGCAATTCTGCTCAGCTGCCTGCTGCAAGCTATATTTCATGCTGGCCTTCGTAACATTATCATGATCAGCTATACAGTCGTGATATACACACCACAACTCTAGAAAATAATTGAAAGGCATATTTTGTATTTTGGGCACCATGTACAACCTGTAGTTAAAGGCTCTGAGGCAGAGCTGCTCCAAAACATGTATTAAAATATCTTTCTTAAAAATGGATTATAAAATGTAAATTGTCAAAGCACATTTCCAATATTTCCCAATAGATTTAAGTACTGAGAGTCAGTGTCTTTGAAACTATTAATACGGAGTGATGTTTCCGATAACGTCGCAGCCAGTCGCGTGCACTTTAAAAGGTTGGTTATCTCCATTTAGCAGAGCTTCGAGGGACCTGGCTTCTACGCAGTATAGGTCTTATGGGCTCCAGAAGGCTGGATTTGTCCATCGTAAGGGTGTCCCATCAATCACCACACGATTGTCAAGTGCTGTTGCTTACAAAGAAAGGGAATCAACAGTGGCTGAAACTTCGCTATAGACCCGTCTCTGTATATCTCTGTTATTCTATGATGTATCATCATTAGTCGATGTTTAGTACTGATGTGTCAGTAATGTTCAAGATAGTTTCATATTTTTAGCATTGGCAGTTCTGTCCGCTGTAGGACTGGCATGTTAGGTTCTTAGGAGTCTCACTAGAGTCCGCTAGGACACGGCAACGTAAGTGGCAACACATAGCGAGAGTTTCACGAATGAATAGAGAAAATAGGCACACGAATCATGTAGCGTTACCTACACAGTTGCTAAGAACTTCCTCACTTGTTGACGGTATTTGCAAGATGAAGTGCTTTATTGGCAAAATTCTTTTTTGTGAGTTTATTTTACCTAAGTTCTTGTGGGTTTTGTTGCCTCACGAATAACTGCAGTATGCAGCGAGTCTTAAAACAGCAGAATATGAAATCAGTGTGCAATTTATTAGACAAAAATTTGGAACCTTATCTAGGGGTGGAAGTGAAGGAACCTAGCACGCCTTAGCCTCATCTAAATATCAATTAACAATAAAAACATTGCAAATCCAGACAATGGTACACAAGCATATAATTTCAATGGAATATGTAGCTCTAAGATATGTTAACATGTTTAGAAACAGACGTGACATTTCTTGACAATTTAACACAACAAAGCATTGAAAAAATGACAGGGCTAATGTATATGAGTAAGTAATTTCAACAGATCAATGTACCATTATTCTACGGCATGTTTACCCGTTGACATCACATTTCCTGATAATTTTACATCAAAAGTCATACGAAAATTGAGAGATCGTTAATGCGTTGTGTCACTTAAACAGCATGTTACGTAATACACATGTATAAATACGAAAATCTCAGTTGAAATGGGGTGAACATACAACGGTACTTGCAAACAGAATGTCATCAGCATGTTATGCCCTTAGAATCCTATAATCAGTGTGTAATATGCAGTGTCTTTTAGTTACATGTTATTCATATGTACACTCAATTCTTAGGTACGGTATTCTGTTTTGGGGAACAAACGAACTAAATATGAACACAATTTTCAAACTCCAGAAAACAGCCTCAAGAATAATAACCAAAAATACTAGTTGAGCTCACTGTAAAGATCTGTTCAAAACACTGGGGGTTTTAACTGCTCCGTGTGAATACATCTACCAGTCAGCTGTACACATCAAAAATGACATTGGTAATTACTGCACAAGGAGCTCTGTCCATGACCATGGAACAAGAGCTAGACTCAACTTATATTTACCAAGAAAAAATGAACATAAAACTCAAAACAGCATTTTCTACCAAGGAATAAAACTGTACAATAAATTACCAAAAGAGATTAAAGAAATTGTAAAAATACACTTATTTAAAAAGGCAGCAAAAAAGTACCTGTTATGCAATACATTTTATACATTGAAGGATTACTTAGATAAAACCGAGTATAAAAAAATGTTATACAAATAAGTAATAATAATAATGATTATAAAACATCCAACATTCCACATAACAACTTCACTTTATGCTTTTTTCCCTTCTTTTTTCCTTTCTAGAAATACTTACCTCCAAGTTATGCATAGCACACTACTAACACCTCTTCCTCTTTATGAGTTCAACATCTCATTCATTATGGAGGGATGCTGACTCAGTTTTTTAGGATAGCAAATGGGAAGTTGTAGTACAGAAAATTACCCAGAGATTAACAATGTGTGTGTGTGTATGTGTGTGTGTGTGTGTAGTGAGTGAAGTGTTATGAAACAATGTGTGTATAGTGTGTGCAGTGACTGATAGTGAGACATGAGTGAACAGTGTGGCATTACATTATTTCATAAGTTATTTGTAAGAAAAGTGTTGTATGCCAGGAGTAAATCTAATGATTGTCTCTAACTAGCAGTCTGTAAATATGTGTGTATACGAATTAGCTTACTTGAAATTGGTCTAAATTTGTAAATACTTTGACATGTCCTATATCCTTGTAAAAAGAGATCTGCGGATGAATAAAGCTACTACTGCTACTACTACTAACAGTTATGGGCAGAGCAATTATGCTGATGATATTCTGCGGCTCAATTTCTATGGTAATGTGAACTGTTTTAGGCTCAAGATAATGCACTACACTCTTATATCGACTGGTGTGGCACTGATACTTCTGCTTCTGTGGTGGCTGCTGTTCGTATAGAAGAGGACTGGCAGACAAGGAAGCACGAGGCGACCATATGGAACAAACGTCACACTCCAGTCTCTCCACGTTCACAGCCAAGTGACACAGTTCGCTGGAGGTATTGACACTGTGTTTACAGAGAGAACTCTTCAATGACTTTCACAGAAAGGTGACAGTCTCCTTCAGAGCGTGGATCGATATTCTGCGCCTGTAAACTAAATAACTAGCTCTAGATGTGTTTCACATGATGTAGAGAATAATACATTGAAAACCATCAAGATCGTCATTGGAAAAAGACGCTTTCAGTTTCATCGTTAGTACTTTTCTAACAGAGAGGGTGATGCAGTAAGGAAACGTTGAAGAAATGAATCACGAACCTTCCTTGGTGGTGGCAGTGAATAGCCACAATAGTTGTCACAGTAATTATCATCCCCCACCCTCTCCTCTCTCTCCTTGTCTGTCTGTGTCTCTCTCTCTGTCTCTCTCTTTTATACACACACACACACACACACACACACACACACACACACACACACACACACGTACAGACACACAATATGTATACAGATGATTCTGAGCGCTGTCTTTGTGCTGAGCATCCATCAGATGTATACGTTGAATAATAAACTTGTATTTTACATCTTACCATGCCATTATCTCTGATAATTATGCTAATTATTAATGATAAGTAGCAAATTGTTTTTGTTGCTCATAGAGATTTAAGAATTGTAAAATTCTCAAAAATTGTGAAAAGAAATAAATTTTATACTTATTCTACCTTCTGTTCCAAGATTTATGTTGGCTCAAGAAAATGTGTGATTTACGGTTAACATGATGTAATTACCTGAGTCCTTATTTATTTCGTTTTGATGCTATGAAGACTCCTTTTATCAATGAGCAATTGAATTAAAGACACCCTTCTAGAAGCATGTGGCACCTTTCTCAACCTTTTCTTCCTGACGTGACAAATCGTGACCTGAAGTGTACCGTACAGAACAATCAAACCATAGGGAAAAGCCATCTCATCACGAGGAACGTTCAGTAAGTCATGCAACATTTTTTTTCTGAAAGCAGGTTTTTTTCTTTCAAGACTGCAATACACCAATTGTTCCCCATTCTTTTGGCTACAGGTGCTTATTTTTCAACATAATCTCCGTGCAATGCGACGACCGTACACCTTTTACTGTGGAGGTGGAGGGGGGGGGGGGGAGGGCCTACATGCCCTCGTGCTACCACTTTACTAGTCGAAGCCGGAGCCAAAGCCTTGCTGCATGAATAATCTTCCCGTCATCCACGTACTGCTTCCTGGAAAGTGCAGCCTTCATTGGGCCAGACAGGTGCAAGTCGGAAGGTGCGAGATGTGGGCTGTTCGATGGCCGAGGAGAAACAGTCCAAAGAAGTTTTGTGAGCTCGTCCTCTCGGGTGTATAGACTTGTGTGACGCCTTGCGTTGTCGCTGGGAAGAAAAAGTTCGGTCGCGTTTTTGTGGCGTCCAACACGCTGAAGTCGATCCTTCAATTCCTGTGGGTAGTACAATACACTTCAGAATTGATCGTTGCACAACGAGGGAGGACGAGTGTGTCAGCATTACCAACAGAGATGTCCAGTTTAGCAGCGAAGCGTTTGACTGTGATCCATCGATTTCCTCCAATGTGACAGTCCGCACGTTCCAACACTGAGGAGTCACAGCTGTGTGTGGCCGGCCGGCGCGCGGGACGTCGGACATGTTTGCGTGACGTTATTGCGATAATGGCAGACACCACGCCCAATGACTCACCGTTCTTTTGTTCACTGCTAGGTCGCCGGAGACATTCTGCAAGCGCCTACGAATACCCGTGATGCTCTGTTTTTTTTTTTTTTTTTTTTTTTTTTTTTTTGCCAAGAGAAACTCTTTAACACCTCTTTGCATAGAACGCGTCTTCGTTACAGACGTTAAGACTATGCATATAGCCGATACCAATAGGACCTTTACGATACTACAGGGGCTGAAGCGGGCCACACTTTTCGGTCGAAACTGGCCGAGGAAAAGAAAACCGTATTGCACTGCTTACTGAATGCCCCTCGTATGACAGTCTGACTGTCTCTGGCAGCAATTCACGGGGAGTCGTTAGAGCTGGATGATAGTAGGTGTGCGCATCTGAGTTCGATGACGTCCCATATGTACTCATTAGGGTTGAATTAGATGAGCTGTGGCGACACACAACAATTTTCATGTACATTAAGTTTTACTCGGACTTGTATGACTATTCAATAGTAAAGGGCGCTTTGTTTCACTAGAGGTACGTTTCACCGCAGGATGCGGCGGGCGAGATTCAAATACACGTGACTAGATTGTAGACTTGTACCGTACTTAAACTCTCCACTGTTTAAAAAAGGTTTTTGTGACTCATATACCAAATGTTCCGTAATTAATGGAAAAATGTTTCGGATCCAAAAATCAATGATAACGGATAGAATGCAGACAGTTACAACCTGATCATCGTCACACGTGTGTTTGTATACAACAACGATCGAAATAAAAAATGGCTCTGAGCACTATAGGACTTAACAGCTATGGTCATCAGTCCCCTAGAACTTAGAACTACTTAAACCTAACTAATCTAAGGATATCACACAACACGCAGTCATCACGAGGCAGAGAAAATCCCTGACGCCGCCGGGAATCAAACCCGGGAACCCGGCCGTGGGAAGCGAGAACGCTACCGCACGACCACGAGCTGCAGACAAATGATTGGTAATGAGTCTAAATTAACTGTAGTTAGCCGTAATTTTGTACACCAAAAATTGTTTAAACGTATTTGGATTCCAGAATAAAAGGAGTCACCAGCTACAAAACGAGCAAAAGTTAAATTTGGTAAATGAGTATAATGTCTTTGAAATAACGCAAATACTGGGGAATAATTATAGAGGAACAACTCAACAAAGTGAACCGGCGCGAATTGTGAGACAGAACATACCTATAACATGAACACTCAAGACGTTAGTCTGGAATGAATTGATGTTAGGTACAATTATGAAAACCAATGATATACAACAAGTAGCAATACTACATAGAAACTGAACTGTTTTAGGTAACTCACAGTAATGCTTTCCGTTTCGATGTTTGCATCATCGTGACGAAATTTAGCTACTGTTCTTTACTGACTACATTTTAAATAACGCCGTAAAAACTTTCATTTATGACAGCAACTATTTTCCAATATTAATTTTATGTAAACGTAACCGCATAACATCATTTGCAGAACACAACATAAAATGATGAAGTTACTTTGACTATAAGAGAGCCAGCATACTTCAGTCACAGAATCGCATTTAAATCACCTTCAGTTTGAATTGATTGTCTTCTGCTATAATGCAACACCATATGAACAATTATAGTTACTACTGACTTTAATTTCAGTAATTACGTGATTGAAAAGCGACTGTAAATTTAAGTAAATCTTTCTTTTTACTGTTTCTTTCGTGCATATCTTTCTTGGAAGTTATGGTGAGCTGAATAGGACCCTGCTGATGGTCAACAAACTGGGTCAATAACGTCTTGCTGGTCAGTGTGGCCGAGCGGTTCTAGGCGCTTCAGTCTGGAACCGAGCGACCGCTACGTTCGCAGGTTGGAATCCTGCCTCGGTCATGGATGTGTGTGATTTTCGTAGGTTAGTTAGGTTTAAGTAGTTCTAAGTTCTAGGGGACTGATGACCTCAGATGATAAGTCCCATAGTGCTCAGAGCCATTTGAACCAAAACGCCTCACTCGCAAAGTTCATGTTTTGTCTAAAAACACTGTAACGTTCCAAAAAAGTTACTTTTGCCCTGGCATTGCTACTACACACCTCTTTAAATGCACTGGCTGATTTTAACTTGTGTTAAGTTACTTCTGGTACTATGTAAGGCTTACTGTGAAATTTATTATTGGCAACAGGCTCTTCTTGATTAGCGAGAGCATGAATAAATTTCAGCCACACGTTATTCATTAATTCCACAATCTTCTTTCGACCATGTGTTGTGCCCATATACGCTCTCTCTCACTTACATTTTGCCCTGCCACATATCATAACGCAGTTTCCAGCACCGTCTCCATTTGGTATTTGCACGCGAACACACACATCTGTACCACACTACAGAGCTTCGCAACTGCTCTTTGCCCCCAGTTCTACGACTGCAATTTCTCTTGCTAACGATGTTATTATTGCTTGAAAGACTTTCTTTGTGTTTCTTACAATATAAATTTCCCTGATTTGGCAGTGTGTTTACTAATGAGCGTATGGCATTGGTGGCTGTGAGACCCCTCGCTGGGCGGTTCGGCTACCGATCCACAAGTTCTTTAACGCCACTACAGCGACTTGCGAGTGAATGAGGATGAAATGATGATGAACGACACAACACCCAGTCATCTCGAGGCAGAGAAAATCCCTGACCCGCCGGGAATCGAACCCAGGACCCCGCGCGCGGGAAGCGAGAACGCTACCGCAAGACCACGAGCCGCGGACAGTGTGTTTACTAAAACGTTATGACTTAATTATTCCTTACTTATTTTTTCAGCATACATTACATTTTCATAAACACTAATTACTGACGAAATTCATCTACACATATAGCTACAAAAACGATTTAAACTCTTGAAATTAAGTAGTTGGCTGCGACTCACCAGTTTAACGGTCTTTGCCTAATCATTGGTGTTCCTGCCCAAACGTTTATTTAAAAAAAAAAGAAAAAAAGATAGTTCACCTTTTTAGAGGTTTTCAAATAATTCAAGAGTTATTGTTGCAACGGGGCATATGGAATACATGAAATGATTACATTTACAGATCAGTATCAGAAGCTATTCTGAGGTAGTAGGTATCGATTCAAGCTGAAAAAACCATCTTAATATGTGGTGTAGGCTCCACGGACTGCAAAACTGGCACTGACTGTGGCATCTAGTTCATCATACAGATGGTAATTACTGTCGTGGGATGCGTTGTACCAAGCCTGGTCGATCTGTTTAAGTAGCTCTCTAAAAAGTGTTGGCTAACGAGTGGCAATAAGTCACTTCTCGCTCTATCAAATCGCATATGTGCTCGATTGGAGACAAGTCCACAGATTGTGCTGGCTAGGGAAGTCTCTGCACATCTTTCAGATCACGTTGTGTTCCACGGGCAGTGTGTGGACGAGCATTATCCTGTTGGAACAACACAGTACCTTCCTCTTGCAATAACGGTCAAAGGATGGCTCTAACAACGTTACCAAGCGCTGGTTAGCGTCCCCTCCAGAAACACTAAAGGTGAACGAGAGTTGTAGGTTATCGCACCCCAGACCATAAGGCCTGGGATGGGGCCAGTATGTCTTGAACGAATGCACTCTACGAGACAGCATTCACCAGGTCTGCACGTATGTGCATCGCTTGGGTGTTGGCAGAATCAGCTTTCATTGCTAGAGACC
Source organism: Schistocerca gregaria (assembly GCF_023897955.1). Taxonomy (NCBI): domain Eukaryota; kingdom Metazoa; phylum Arthropoda; class Insecta; order Orthoptera; family Acrididae; genus Schistocerca; species Schistocerca gregaria. The sequence goes on along the minus strand of NC_064927.1, from coordinate 168,273,598 downwards.
ATGGCAGGCCATTCCAATCGAAATCATTTGAGCTGTACAGGTCGTTGCTGTGGTGTCATTGGAACACTGGCTAGAGCTGTGCGTGCCTGTAGTCCCGCTGATAATAACCCGTTCGCTGCAGTTCGTGTCGACATGTCTGGGGTCACAAGCCCTCTTACCTGTGCTGTAGTAGCTAAATGATCTGTCACTGATACTCTAACAATGCGACAATCATGGCGGACGTCTGTGCTACGTGGACGTCCAGTACCTCGTTTGCTTGTGTGAGAATGCTCACGTGACCACTGGTACCAACATCGTTGCACAACTGACGCTGGACGTCCACCTTGTGTGGTATTTCTCTTGAAAGGCCACATTGCCTTCTTGCTTCACTCGTTTACAACACACTGACCTTTCTTGCAGTGAGCATTCCCTTTTAAAGGTAGACACAGAGGGCGCTCTGGTAGCTATGCCAGTACACTATCTTTCGGCAGACGACATTGAAACCATTTTCAGTACATCTACTATCCCTCAGGTGACATATGTCGTCATCGGATCAGAAACTACATCGTCTTTGCAGGTGTAAAATTTTTTTCCGGGAGTGTATTTTGTGATGGACAGAGCTACACGTACACAGTGTGGGTCTGAATGATACATCGCGTGATTTGTTGCACTGTGAATCGTCTATACACCGTTACATTTCGCAACGTTCAACGACGATCCCTTTGAATCACTTTGACACAAGATTGTGGCGAAATCACCGCCTAACATCGCAGCATACTCAACAAGGTTATCGACAGGAGCACCTCTGTTTTATGCTTCACAAAGCCGTCCAGAAGTCATTTTAAACGAGTCACTGAGGATACTGTAATTTGACACTGCAGACTACAACAGATGATTAGGAAGTCCTCCTAGTACAAACTTATGAACCTGGCATAGAACATCTTATCAGTTACTTTGTTCTTATGAAATTGTAAAACGAGCGCTGCCTGAAAAAGAAAGTTAAGCACACAAAAGGCATACTCGGGTGTCAATGTACTGTTAACGTTTATGCAGCAATAGTGGGTATGTAAATGATTAGAGTTACAAGCAGAACGAACACCAGGATGCATATATGTTCTTTGTGTTTTGTGTTCTCATCAGCACTGGTAGGTTATATAAGGGGCGTAAGCTGCCTCAGGTGTTGAGTAATCATGCTGAAGAACGTGCAGAGGCCGTGTACTCATTAACAAAACCTGACAGGCTTTGAAAGGAACCTCACCGTCGTCTCCCAGACGGTCGAATTATGCAGTATTCAGATTCGAGGGAATTTAGATCCGATGCCTGTGTGATGTTGGATTACATAGCAAAGTGAGGGCAGAGATGCTCAGCGTCAAAGTTCTAGTGGATCACGGATGATCACCAGAAGCGAGGGTCGCAATACTGTACACCAAACACACTGTAACCCCCACACATCTGCGACTGTCATCCAAGAATAACTATGGGTTCCCTGCAAGATTGTGTGACATCCCATACCAATAGAGTCAAGCGACAGCCAGAACAGAGAATTATCGCCCCCTAGTTAGGGGCAGAGTTTGGAATGGTGCCTTGGCTGGGAAGCATGAAATACTGATGAATGGCGTCGTATTGTGTTCAGCGATGACTCCCAGTTCTCCGTCACCCCATCATCAGCGAGTATGCTAGCTACCTGGAGATAAGTCCCATTCCGCCAGTGTTTTGGAGACACACAGTGGTGTTACTCCTGGAGTCATGGTATGGAGAGCTATCAGATATGGTTTCAGATCACAGCTGGAAGTGACTGAAGGAATTCTGACTGAGGAACAGTATCCTCTTGTGTTAGCTCATAAGCGACAGTATTGTAGTGCCATTTTTTGCAGGCTTGTATACACATGGCCCGTGTCTCTAGAAAATGTCTGCATGCTGTTGACGTACTCTCGTGATGAGCAAGATGCCCACAAGTATCCCAAACAGAACGTAAGTGGGGCCATCTCAGTTGTCAACTCTGTCGCTGGATATCAGGTATCAGGTACTATAGCTGTTGTCCAACTTGCCTCAGGAGAGGAATCAACGAAATCAGTGCATGTATCTACGCCAGAGGGGTGTAGCGCCATACCGATTATGGGCTAATGCTTGTAAATCTGACTCGATTTCATACTGGAATAACGTCAGACACACTCTCAGCCCCGAAGTCTCATTTAGTTTCCTGCTCCCCTTCTGGACGCTTAACTTTTATTCAGCAAGTACATATGCAATGTGAAAAAAAAGACAATTCTTAGAATGTTGTGCAGAATCACAAACTAATTGGTTTTCGATTCGAGAAGGAATCCATGTTTGGAAACGCACAGCTTGGGCACTGGAAAGCGTCGAAGTTTGAGAACGAGTGGTTGTGACGGTTTGTTTTGATCCGTTTTGGTTTTTAAACACAGAAGATATGTAACTCTTTAGACGTCCGGGTACTATGGATGGACGATCTGCGTCTAATAACATACATTCGCATGCGCTACATTCTCCAACACAGTCGTTGTCTACGTATTATTGCCGACCTTGTGTTGTTTTCTAGCTGAGTAACGCTTGCTGACAGCAGTGCGACATCAGTATACATCTGGGATTCAACCGACATGGTGCTTGCATACAGCAAAACGGATTACATAGGGAGAGCTGTTGCAAGACTGTATGCAGAGCGCAATCCAAACAGGCATACCCATTGCACATTCGTGTTCATTGAAAGGTGCCTCAGAGAAGATGGAAAGTTGCATGTAGGTATTTTATGCCTTTAATGTTTCCATTGTACAGTAAGGCAGTAGAACTTTGTGCTTAGTACTTGCGTATACTATCACCAGTCTGCCACCTGACCTCTGGTAAGTGCCAAAACGTGGTGTGGGTTGTCCACACTTATGAAACTTCAGATTAAAACTGTGTGCCGAACCAAACTCGGGACCTTTGCCTTCTGTGGGGAAGTACTCTGGCGACTGAGCTACCAAAACATGACTTGTGATCTGTCCCCACAGCTTCAATTCTGCCATTACCTCGTATCCTACCTTCAGTCTGGCACACAGTTATAATTTGCCAGAAAGTTTCATATCGGCGCAAACTCGGCTGCAGAGTGAAAATCTCAGTCTGACCACAGTTGGAGATGGACGTGGTGACAATGACTGAAGAAGACCCAGCCACCAGCACTTGGCAGGTGGTGCTGGCGTTGACCATGGGTAAAAGTGCTGTGTGGCGTGTCATCCATGAACACCAGATCCATTGATACCATCTGTGGAAGGTCCTGGCACTACAGGAGGATGACAACCCATGACAGGAACAGTTTGCACAGTGGCATTTACAAAAGAGCTTCCTCCGACCACAGTTACCGAGCTTGGTGCTACTCACTGATAAATGCACATTTACTAGAGCCAGCATATTAAATTCGCACAACATGCATGTTTGGCAGATGAAAGTCTGTATATGCAGGTGATCCAAAATCACAAACTCATATTCTGTATTAACCCTAGGACGCATAAGGGGGGGGGGGGGGAGGGAGTAATTGTTTGTTGGCTATTTTATGAAACGTTACTGTCAATATATTTTATAGAAAATTCCTACTTTGAAATAAAAAATAAGTAAACTTATTATGGGTCCAACAACACCCCCCCCCCCCCCCCCCTAGGCTTCCATGGAATAGAAAAATTCCCTTAGTAGGATTTCGTATTTCTCATCTCCACAACAATGCAAGTTAGTTTCTTGATGGTTGGTATTCTTGATATTCACATCAATCGGTTTACTTTCAGAGGAAGTGATTGTTGATGTCAGTCAGCTGTTATTTATCTTGTACACTTGCAGTAAGCTAGTACAGTCCCCAACACGTAGGCCTCCAGTAACTTTGATGTCCTACACAGCAAAAACGAAACCAAGTAAAAATTTAATGATGTTGTCAACAATGCACCAAGATAAAGGCATTGTTGGAGGAGAGAAGAATAAAACCGAGATAAATGCATATTATAATTCCACTAAAGGTGGAATTGATACCATTGATCAAATGGCGCGTATGTACACCTGCAAGAGGGGAACAAAGAGATGGTCTCTATCTGTATTTTACTCTCTCATCGACATTTGTGATATCAATGCAACCACCATATTCATTCAGTAACATCCAAGATGGAATGAAAAGAAACACAACAAATGGAAACTTTATCTTCTGCAAGCTGGGATGAAACTAGTGAAATTGCAGGTAGAAGAAAGAAGTGCCAATGCAAGCTGAGATGGATCTCTGTCATACTAGAAAAACAAAGTGTATGGTGGTGTACACTGATTGGGTGTGTCACAATCGAAATAACAATAGTGTATTAAACTGCTTGTGAAGGAACAATACAGGACCCATCTCGTTTGATTGGCTGTCTATTGGATATGGTCATCCTACACTAAAGATGATGAAACGTTACACCAGTCTGTGGAAGAGACTTTGATCACGAGCCACCTGCTCCACTTTCCCAATATCTGTATATTTAATAGGATCACCACATATGTTTGGGTGATAGACTTGAATGCTTGAACGCACCATGAGAGCCATAGATCTCCTTCAGACTTCAGTACCTGTATGTAGTTTGGAGATGTGTCGCAATTCAGTAGCAAAATATACGTACTTCCTCCATGCCGTATATGATGTGTAGTCTTTCTAGTTTTCCCAACAAGAAACACCACCGTAACTGCTCATACTATGTCTTCTACTACCTCGTGTTGCAGGGGAAAGCTTCGTTTGACTCTGGCCGTACACACTGTACACGGTTGGTGGAGCTATGATACAATGCTCCCATTTCCACAAGGTGGTCAAAACGCGCTCCTCTCGCATTTACTCAGTTCGTCCTGTTTCCCCACAGGATGCAGAAGGTCTTATATATAGCGCTCTCCGACTTCTGTTCAGGTGAGACTTACATGGGACGATCACATGGAAAAAGCTGCAGCGAGGAGAGGGCAGAGACTTAGGAGCAGTTAAATAATGCAGAGCGACTGTCTGAAAGCAGCGCTGGAGTTCTTGGTATATGGGATCCTTAGCAGATAGGTTCGAAGAAAGGGGACTCGTTTCGAGATGCGAGAGTGGCACGAATATGATTCACCAGTGGCTGTAGTGATTAAAAGACGTCTCTACAGAACACAACACAAATATGTGGTTGAATGGGTAGACTTTATTCCAAATAGTGGACAGCATTTTGGACAGCATTTCTGCCTGAAAGCGTGACACTATCAGCAACCCGTGTGTGGCTGTAGACTCAAGAGCGCTTTTTATGAATGGTGATGGTAACATATGCGTTATGATCGTGTTTTTAATAGGGCGGTCCTTACTTGAAATGTATGTTGTGGGATGTAGAATCCCTCTGTTGTCAGCTTCAGATGTCATTTCTCAATAATTTTCCTCGAATAGAACATCGTGTTCCTTCCATGGATTCGCAGTTGTCCTACTTGGCGAGTGTAATCCGACTACTGAAAAAAAAAATTATCCACCTTGCAAAGTCACTCTCATGATCAATTCAATTAATTAGCGTATCAAATCGATTTCAATGACATGCCGCCTGGCTGGTGGAAGAGATGGATAGGTCGCCACGGAATTATTTTTGACAAGAGTCTCTTTTCTTTCGTTGCAGTGATATTTTAAACAAAATTTTAATCTCCCACCTACACATCGGGAAACAGGCTTTCAAAAAATGTTTCGTAAACACTTGTATAATATAGCATCGCGTTGGTACAAGGGGACCTGACTTACTGTACAAAACAGCTTTGTTCTCCTGAATTATAGCTTGTTGTTGTCAAACGTAAAATGATCTTCCGACATGTGAGCCAATGACATGAAAGACTGTATTCTCTAATGCTATTTCACCTGCATGATAGTTAATTTACAGACACTGAACGCAGGAGACGCTCTCAGGTCGTGTAATTTGCTCAGTAAGGTGGAAGAAATTGCTTAATATAGATTATTATTTTTTTCTTTGGAGTTTAAATTATCGCTTTTTCTTTGCTGACGGTTTCTAAATAACGACGACATTATACAGTTTTTGATGTAAAATAGTCGAAGTTGTTTTTTCCTGATTTTACATAGGGTGGAAATGTCTCTACTGATCATCTGTAATCTGTGGTACACTTCGCAAGATGTCGCAAAATAAACAGATGTGTGGAAATGTCTCTACTGATCATCTGTAATCGGTGGTGGTACACTTAGCAAGATGTCGCAAAATACACAGATGTGTATTGTACCATGCAGTTGACTGTAAAAGCTATAACTATTTTGGTCATACAACTAAAAGTAAATAGACTTTGCCTATTTTTGTGGAAAGAGTAACGACTGTATTTTGCTTTTTTTAATAGATGATTGATTATAGATGCATTGACGTCAGATAAAATTGTTCTCCATCACCGAATGGTCCTGCTGCGAGCGAGGGGGAGAGGGAACGTGTCTGCTGTGATGGTCGCCACACACACCTGCTCTCAGTCTAGGGCAAGCACGTGGAGGCTCCGTCGCTATTTTATAGGCGAACAAGTTGCACCTGAGGCGGCCATCCCTTTATCTCCTATTGTTTAGTTGATTATACACGGTATTGTGCTGTCATAGGAGCGTCGCCCTACGGTGGTAACTAGATGGTGGAATGCCGAGTGCAGACAGCGGCCTTAGGGTTTGGTAGTGGTGGCATGACGTGCTCGGCGGAGCATCCGGCCGTCTTAAGAGGCCTGTGCCCCCCCCCCCCCCCCCCCCATAGGTGGATGATGGTGGGCAGGGGGCGGGTGGAGGGAGGGAAGATGATGTCCTCGATTTTCGGCACCTTGCGGACGCTTCTCGAGATGAGCGCACGTTCAACTACCGCCCCCTTTGCAGTCTTTTAGGATAACGTTTTTCCTCAGAACATGACTCGTTCATTACGAGTGCTGGTTTTTCACAATTTCGAAATGTAATTAGAACTGTGATGCATTTTTTTCCATCAGTTGTGGTAACGTGTATTGGCTTCGATTACCTGGGCTGTAGGTGGTTTTTCGACAGGTGTCTGTAAAGAACTCTTACGTCAAACAATGATAGCTACTGTATGCTTACAGGTAATACACTTTTTAAAATCCTCTCTGTCCAGCATCAGCACCTCGTCAGTTGAATGTATTTCCCGCCAAAAAGAATCAAGATAGTACCTTACACCCCTGCCTTTTTCCCGCCAGCTTGTAGGTGTAGGGTAGAGTTTGAGTGTGTCTGTCAGTAGTTTCGAGTGGTATTGCGAATTTTTTTCCCAGCCGGATAACACCAGTTGTAAGGTATCGTTAATTTTTGAGTTGTATTGCGCTTTTATGTCATCCTTCTGTAGCGCTATCCATATAGTTGTGTAATTAGGTCTTATCTTTGTGAATAATTACATAATTAGGATTGATATTTGTGTCAGTTTCCGAAGCAAAATAAATAAAGGGCACTAACCCAACCTTCCTCTCTCTCATCTGGATAGTTTCCATGTGTTTGGGGGTACTTTGGCTTTTGTTTCAGGAGGACCAGGGTTCGAGTCACAGAAAGGCCACCGCCATTTTTAATTTCTCGTCCACTCCAAGCACCTCTGGTGGTTTAATCGTGTTAGGTGTTCAATTGGGCTTTCTGCCCAGGAGGACCAAGGTTCCAGTAATGGAAGGCGTACCGCCAATTTTAATTTCCCATCAATTCCCAGATGAGGGGAGGGGTGGATGGTCAGCACAGCTCTGGGACAAAGAAGTTCCGGCCAAAATTCGAAATTCTCACCAAAATTCGAAATTCCCACTAAAATTTGAAATTCCCATTACTAGGGTAGGATGGGTGAGAGTGAGTTCTGGTTAGGGCGCAGGGCTGGGGCACACATGGAGGCTAAGGAAAACACATGACGCCATCTGGGGGCGGAGGTGGGCGTGGTCGTGTTGGATGTGCGTGGTGGTGATTAATTGATCAATTTCATTAATTTGATATCAAAATTGCGCTGATAACCCCACGACCTTACTACTAAAGTATTATTGGTCTTCATGTACTTCCAATAGGACTAACATGACTGAACCACCTCACATTTATTAGAGATGTTTTACCCACTCTGGTGGATGTAGTGCCACTGAATGTTTGGATGGACACGCATCTGAAACGGGGTGGAGCTCCAGCACACTTTGATGTTGATATGCGGAATCACGTAAAGGTCACATATCACAATCGATGGACTGGTAGAGGTGGATCAGTTCTTTCAGAACTTTCGCCAAATGTGACACATTAGGACTATTGTCTATGGGGTAATATGAAGAGAATGATGTATGATACACTTGTACGTCAGCAGTGGACCAGTTGCTCTAGTTCACAGAGTGATTTAAATACTTCAAAGACATCCATACATGTTGGCTGAGGTGAATGAGGCTCAGCACCGCCGATGTAGGCTCTGCACTGACGTAGTAGGTAAGCACTTCGAAGACTGTAATGTAGTTAGTGCAACTCACATACATCTCAGATTTTCATGTTCTCCAGCGCCTAGGCCGGGTGTTTCTGGGTTTGGGTTCCTTCTTGAAAGCCGATCAGGGTGACTTCCCACACAACGTGCTAAGCGTTGTCAGTGTTTCTTGCGAGCTCTGTATATTAATTCCAGCGTAAGCATAGTCACAACATAAAAATAAGAACCATATTCTTAACAACTCACAGCCCTGTCATGATGTAACTAAGTTCTTTGTTTCTCTCTCTGACCGTCTGTCTCTCATATCCCCTCTCTCACATACACAAAATAGACTAACACAAAATGCCGACTTAATTTGGTAATAATAAATAAAAATTATATAAATCTGTGCTGTTGAGAACATTATTATTTATATGTACTTTGAACATCTTACAGCCGGCCGCGGTGGTCTAGCGGTTCTAGGCGCGCAGTCAGGAACCGCTCGACTGCTACGGTCACAGGTTCGAATCCTGCCTCGGGCATGTCTGTGTGTGATGTCCTTAAGTTAGTTAGGTATAAGTAGTTCTAAGTTCTAGGGGACTGATGACCAGAGTAGTTAAGTCCCATAGTGCTCAGAGCCATTTGAACCATTTTTTTGAACTTCTTACATTCTATTTCGCCATCCGTGCTTAGTTTAGTGTATATAAAATGTGTGTAAGCCAGTACTGGAAGGTACTGACATACGTATTACCGTCAACCTATACAATTAGAAAACCTCCACACAACATTCAGCCTTATAATAAAATACCAGACAATGTCACAAGCTAGCCAAAATACACACTTACAATACATGCTTACCTTATTAAATGGTATAAATCCACCTGTTGATGAAGTTTTAACATTCCGAAATGCGTAATGGAAAGAAACCGTAATGCTACTGAAATCTGTATTTTCAAAGTTACTCACACTTCTGATCAAGAGACGTCACTGATCGTGTTCGTGATTATGAGTGACGTAAAATCGTTTACAGTAAAGATGCGCCATATGCACTGACTTGCAACTTAAAGAGAGGGTTTACAAGTGTGCTTCCGCATTGAGTATAATTAGGCGGGATAAAATGTATGGTAGATTACGGAAAAATGGAAGATGAATACAAAGTGAAACTTCTTGTACAAACGAAAAGAGAAAGTAAGACGATAGAGAAGATTTCAAAATGCAACAGAGGCAATAACAAACGTAATTGTTGGGTTCAAATTAATGATGATGTAAATAAAATAGAAAGAAACTTCCACATGGGAAAAATATAATAAAAACAAAGATTCGAAGACTTACCAAGTGGGAAACCGCCGGCAGACAGGCACTTGAACAAGACACACAAACACACACACAGAATTGCTAGCTTTCGCAACCGATGGTTGCTTCTTCAGGAAGGAGAGGGAAAGACGAAAGGATGTGGGTTTTAAGGGAGAGGGTAAGGAGTCATTCCAATCCCGGGAGTGGAAAGACTTCCCTTAGGGGAAAAAAAGGACAGGTGTACACTCGCACACACACACACACACATATCCATCCGCACATACACAGACACAAGCAGACATATTTAAAGGCAAAGAGTAAGGGCAGAGATGTCAGTCGAGGCCGAAGTACAGAGGCAAAGAAGTTGTTGAAAGACAGGTGAGGTATGAGCAATAGTACCTCCATTATGACAGCTGCCACCCATTCCATATCAAACGGTCCCTTCCCTACAGCCTAGGCCTTCATGGCAAACGAATCTGCTCCAGTCCTGAATCCCTCGACCATTACACCAACAACCTGAAAACAGCTTTCGCAACCCGCAACTACCCTCCCAACCTGGTACAGAAGCAGATAACCAGAGCCACTTCCTCATCCCCTCCAACCCAGAACCTCTCACAGAAGAACCCCAAAAGTGCCCCACTTGTGACAGAATACTTCCCGGGACTGGATCAGACCTTGAATGTGGCTCTCCAGCAGGGATACGACTTCCTAAAATCCTGCCCCGAAATGGGTAGTCCTTAGCTATATATACTTTACTGAATGTTGGAAATGTGTCAATCAACACCTCATTTTTCTTCCGATTGACAAAACAACAGTTTGTGAAAAAAATCGTCTCAATTCAATTCTAGGGGACCCTAAAACGCTTTGAAGTTGAAATATAGCAACACAGCATCTATTTACGTTAAAACCCATTGTGTTCCCCCTTGTTTACATGTGTACTTGTCTTTCATTTTCCCGGGGACAGCCATTGCGGAATAGTGAACACTATAATCCTATGACCCACGCAGCAGAAACACAATCACTCACTACGAAAGGTGGGGAATTCCTTGCAAAGGAAATTCCAACGAGAGTGAATAGCGAACACAGACAGAACACGGGTACCATGAGTAAAGAGAGAGAAACAGAAATGATCACGTGACATGTATCCATTCGATTTCATTCTCACTTGTAGCAAGTAGTGACAGGCAACGTACAATCATACGTACATGACATACATACAGTGAGACGCCAAAGAAACTGGTATAGGCATGCATATTGAAATACAGACATATGTAAACACGCAGAATACGGCGCTGCCGTCGGCAAAGCCTTTATAAGACAACAAAGTATGGTGCAATTGTTAGATCGATTACCGGTTCTGCAATGTCAGATTATCAAGATTTAAGTGAGTTTGAACGGGGTGTTATAGTCGGCGCACGAGCAATGGGACGCAGCATCTCCGAGGTAGCGATGAAGTGGGGATTTTTCTGTACGGCCATTTCTCGAGGTTACCGTAAATACCAGGAAGACGGTAAAACATTAAATCTCCGACGTCGCAGCGACCGGAGGAGGATCCTGCAAGAACGGAACCAACGACGAGTTAAGAGAATCAGTCGTATTTGATCCCGATAGAAGTGCAACCCTTCCGCAAATTGCTGCATATTTCAATGCTTGGCCATCAACAAGTGTCAGTGTGGAACCATTCAACGAAACATCATCAATATGGCTTTCGGAGCCGAAGGACCACTTGTGTACCCATGACGACTGCACGACAAAGAACTTTGCGCCTTCCCTGGGCCCGAGAACACTGACCTTGGACAGTTGATGACTGGAAACATGTTGTCTGGTCAGGATTTGGTATGGAGACCAACTCATGAACCCATGGACCCTGTATGTCAGTAGGCGACTGTTCAAGCTGGTGGAGGCTCTGTAATGGTGTGGGACGTGTGCAGATGGAGTAATATGGAACCCTTGAAACGTCTGGATACGACTCTTACAGGTGACACGTACGTAAGCATCCTGTCTGGTCACCTTCATCCATCATTTCCGCTGTGTATTCCAACGGACTTAGGCAATTTCAGTAGGACAATGCGACACCCCACGCGTGCAGACTTTGTGGAAAGTGGCTCCAGGAACACTCTTCCGAGTCTTAAACACTACCGCTGGCCACCAAACTCCCCAGAAAAGAGTAGTATGGGCATATCTGAGATGCCTTGCAACGTGCTATTCAGAAGAGATCTCCACCCTCTCGTAGTCTTATGTATTTATGGACAGCCCTGCAGGACTCATGGTGTCAATTTTTTCTAGCACTACTTCTGACATTAGTCGAGTCTATGGCACGCCGTGTTCCGGGACTTCTGCTTGCTCGCGGGGAGCCTACACGATGTTAGGGAGATGTACCAGTTTCTTTGGCTCTCCAGTGTATAGTACACTTATGTAGCTGGACATACAAAAAAATTCATATCTATGAAGCACTTTATGAATAACGCATGTGTGGTTTTCTAGCGAATAAGAAAAACATCGTACATTGCCCTAACACAGGTACAAATCATTTATGCTGTGTAAAGTACACATAGACACTATGTATTAGAATCTAGTATGCAAGTAAGTTTTCGTATCCATTAACCCAAGCAAAGTCAAAGAAAATAGCACGGCAGTGGCTGATGGTCACTGACCACATGTGTTTATTCATTGTATTACATGTCGTATGTTAACTGAAAAGAAACTCATGCTTCATCAGTAAAAAAAAAAAAAAAAAAAAAAAAAATGGAAAATTTTTGTTAGAGAAGTGGTTAACAAATAAATGAAGTATTCCAGTGTATACCACATAACATAATAACAAAACAATATGAAAACATGCCCTTTGGCATAATCTAGCACAGCAGTTCAAAACACGTATTGTCAGTGAAGCAGATTGACATTGGGTGAAGGCCACAAGGAAGTGTTCCTTTAACTTGTAAGATCGTGTTATACATCCAGAGAAAATGATGTGATAAACTAATAGCATATAGATTTGACATTTACAATTTATAACTTAAGAATTAACAAATTCTGTGACTAGATTCGAAGAGTGTTGACTTGTCTAAACTCTATCGAGGAAAACAGTGGAGAATTGATTCCTTACTCGTAACATAACACACAAGAAAGGCACATTACACACACACACAGGCTTCTCTCTTATTTTGCTCAAGGGGTGTGTCGGTGTGGACCTGGGATATGTTGGTACAGGGTGCAGGGCCTAAAGATGTGCTGTTGGTGGCCTGATACATGACGCTGCAAGTCTTCCCGCAAGGCTGACATGCCCACGAGCTGTCCACGTTGCTCATCTCGTAGTGCTGCATGGCAACGATAGCTGGTGCATACCGCAGGCGTTCACTCACAACATGCCCACATACAAACAAAGTGGATGGGTTGTATCTATGAGCAAGGACGCGTGGTATAAGACATCCTTCCGGTAGGCTGATGTGCCTATGAACAGACCCAGTGGCACACCTCTTTGCTTATTGTGGACATCGCAGGGCGGGCCGAGTTAACTGCTCAGACAACGTGGAACCATGGCACATGCACTCCATCAAAACTTGTGACCGCGGAGCGTGCGTGACGTCAACGTGACGTCAATGTTGGCCTACTGATTGGCTCTCTGGCGGGCCAGTATTTGTTAACAGCCAATCAGCTAACTTACGATGGCCACCTGACACTCAGTGGAGAGAGCGTGTTGCTCTCTTCTGTAGTTGGCCTGCTCTCCCAGGGATTCCCAAGACACGATTAAGAGAGCCGCCAAGCCTCTACGCCGCCCAGCTGGTAGAGGAACAACAGCAACTGCTTTTTCCGGCACAGACTACTGCTGGAGAATGATTTTGTCTGGTTCTTCTGGCTTCACTAACAATATCTGTAAACCTCTTCATATCCAACTGGTTGGTGGGTAGCAAATTCACGACATCGGTTTCAGCCAATAGCGAGTGTGGAATACAGTTCATGTGTGTGGTCTCTGGAGGATTATGCAGACAGAACACAGTCTCTCTCTCTTGGGATCTAGACCTCAAGTATAACAGACGTCTTTCTTGGGAGGCAGAGCCTCTGGCTCTGCATTCCATGATCAGCCACCAACATAACTTAACACGAACCACCTCCCCATCCGTAGCTCAAAAATTTAATTGTTCAACCTCCTAGATTGGCTTAAACCTGCTGCCTTCCGACAATCGGCGTGTACTTTGTATATTGTACACTGAAATACATTATCTTTATTTTACCTAATTTCCTGTTCTGTCATTTAATGGCAGCCCTGGATGCCCACTTACAAGTCCTGACCGATCGATCTCCTGTACGTTGTCGTCGAGAACAGAATCCAGCCCAAACAGGGAGGTCATCAGTCCCACAATTCCAAAGTGAGTTACAGAAGAAAGAGGGTCTGCTAAAAGTGGACAGATCCAGGCAGAGGAGTCAAATTGAACACAGACAGTAAAAGCATAAAAGGTGAGACCACATCTGAAAATTGGAAAGAAGGTGGGCGGTCATGGGGTCACAGACCGAGAAGACTTAAAAGAAGTCCCAACCACAACTAACCTGCCCCTGCACCAAGACTAAAGGAGAATTTTATATTTATAAATAAAAACCACTTTCACGGAGGAAATCGAGGACCATTTCAACATCCGTGTGTTTTCTGCTAATATTAAATTTAAGGAATTGGGAAGACTATATGAAGGGCTGAAAGAAGGGGACATTCCACCAATATGTGAGATATCGTCAGTCTGACACAACAAACACATTGTGGGGTGGGTCGTTACTTAGGAGGAAACTATAGGTGAGCCAGGTATGACCAATGCGTAAACACCATAAAACAATGGACACCTTCCGAGAGGAGCGGAAGGAAGAGCGCCAAACTGCAGCAGACTACTTGATTGCGCGGAGTTTATTACTATGAGCAGTAGCACTCCAGATAGCATTCCACTGTGAGGCAAAGAGAGATTTGGCGTAGATCCGTATATCCACAGCTGGAATCATGAAAGGAAATGGGAGGGGGGTCTAAGTTTCTGCTTCTCTAGCTAAACGGTCAGCCAATTCATTCCCTGGGATGTCCACATGGCTTATGGCTTGGGGCACACAGAAACGAATGAACAGGCGGCACTCTCAAGGGCAGGGGGAAGGTCATGAATAGCAGAGACCAAATGTGACAACAGTAGCATCAATCGAGAGCGTGCAGGCTGCTCCTGGAGTCTGAACAAATAAAGACACTATGGAGGGAAGCCTGAAAAACAAAAATTAGGGCCCTGTGAATGACCAGAAGCTCTGCTGTGAACAGACTTTATGATCCCAGCACTAAATGGTGTTCGAAGCCAGTAGGAGACATAAAAGCGTATCACACCTTATCAATAGTTTTAGAGGCATTAGGGTAAAAGATGATTCAAATGGTTGAAATGGCTCTAACCACTATGGGACTTAACATCTGTGGTCATCAGTCTCCTAGATTTAGAACCACTTAAACCTAACTAACCTGACATCACACACATCCACGCCTGAGGCAGGTTTCGAACCTGCGACCGTAGCAGCAGTGGATTTGGGACGGAAGCGCCTAGAACCGCTCGGTCACAGTGGCTGGCGTAAAAGATGGTGACACCCTGGAACAATGCAAGGATGACACATACAAGACCATAGGACTCTGGAACAGATCGGCCCTAATCTGTGGTCTAGGCACCATCCAAGGAGGGGGTATGGAAGGAAGACATGGGGTGCCATAGAGTGAGTGGAGATGGAGATCCTGACAGAGGGAAGTGAGACACACACATGGAACCAGCAATCACACCTTTGGGCGGGTGTTAAGAGGGAGACATCCGTCATTGGCGAAGAGCACAGGGTACAAAGGATGATCAGAGGATTGGCGAATGGCGATTGCATAAGAAATAAGGAGTTGGCTCTGTCGGATTTGTAGAGGGGGAATCCCAACTTCTGTGAGGAGACTATCAACAGAACTATTGTGAAAGGCACCAATAGCCAGATGCACCCCACAATGATGGAGAGGCTCAAGGAATTTCAAAGGAGCTGCTGACCCATAAACCTGACTGTCATATCTAGTCTGGACCAGAGCATGGTAAAGATGGAGAAGAGTGGAATGGTGTGCACTCCAAGATGTGTGGGCCAGGAAGCAGAGAGCATTAAGCTTCCACATACATCTAGTCCTCAGGTGGCGAATGTGGGGCAGCCATGTCAGCTTGTTATCAAAAATAAGACCCAAGAACAACACCGAGGAGCTGGTTGCCTAAATAAATTTGTGGATCTGGGTGTTCTGTGGGTCGATGAAAAAAAATGCATAACCCGCGTTTTCGAGAGTGGACGCATTGGGCGGTGGCCCACGCAGAGGCCCATGGATGGCCCATTGGAGCTGGCACTCAGCAGACACTACAGAGTGGGAGCTGCACCAGGTGCAAAAATCGTCAACATGCAACGTTGGGGTAGCCAGAGGCCCAAAAGAGGACGCAAGTCCATTGATGGCAGTGTGGAAGGGTGTGGCACTTAGCACAGAACCCTGTGGGATACCATTCTCCAGAATCTGAGGGGCGCTGAGTGAAGTGCCAACTCAAACCTGGAAGAGCCGGTAAGATAAAAACTAATGGATAAAATCGGAAGGGGACCACAGAAGCTGACGTCATGGAGGGCAATTAAAATGTGAGGGCGCCAAGCAATGTTATACACCTTACGTAGGTCAAAGAAGACCGTGACAAGATGGAGCGGTGAGTAAAAGCCTGTTGGATGTCTGATTCCAATTGGAGTAAATGGTCAGTAGGAGATTGCCCTGTCTCGAAGCCACACTTATGCGGGGATAAAAGCCCCTGAGATTCAAGTACCCAATATAATCTGAAGTTTACCATTCTTTTGAACAATTTACAAAGTACATTCGTCTGGCTAATCAGGCGGTAGCTATCGAGAGACACTGGATTTTTCCTGGGCATAAAAATGGGGTAATTCTACTGTCTCGCCATTGTGATGGAAAAGAACTCATGAGCCAAATGTGATTGTAGATTCTGAGGAGCTGTTGCATCTGGGGAATGTCCAAATGTTGGATCATCTGGTTGTGGATGGAATCCGGCTCTGGGGCTGTGTCTCGTGAAGAGTTAAGAGTCTGCACCATTTAGTGAAAGGTGCATTGTAAGTCTCAACACGTTGTGGGATGAAACAGAGGGGATCTGTTCAACTCTGTGTTTCTCGTGGAGGAAGGTAGTACAGTAGGAAGACAATGCTGTCAAGAAGTGTGTCGCAAGGTGTTCTGTGAGGGCCAGTGGATCAGTGCACAGAGCACCTAGGAGATTCAGACCATGGACAGTTGACTGTTTCTGGCTACAGAGTTTTGACCAAACCTGCGATGAAGAGGCATACGTCCACAGGGTGGAAACACACTACTCCCAGCATTCCGTTTTACTTTGATTAATTAGATAACGAGACTTAGCATGGAGATGCTTAGAAGTGAGGAGGTTAGTCTGTGATGCGTGTTGCTTAAATCGCTGCAGCACCTGTTGGTGGTCCTGGACAACGACAGTGGCATCCTTGGCCCACCACAGTACCGGCCGATGACGAAGGGGACCTGTGGATAGGGGGACAGCAGTGCCAGCAGCATGAAGAAGAGTAGCGAGATGCCTTGCACGACTGCATCAATGGAATTCGAGAGGGAGGTGTCAAAGTGGACAGCAGACATATATAAAGACCAATTGGCCCTGCAGAGTGCCCAGTATGGTGTCATGTCTGCCTGGAGGCAGCAGGGGAACGATAGAATCTCTGGAAAGTGGTCACTGTCAGAAAGGTCCCCGTGGGATGACCAATATAGGGGAGCCACGAGGGCAGGGGATGAGATCGCGAGCAGTGATGGTGACATGAGTGGCACTGAAGTGCATATGGGAAACATCATTGAGGAGACACAAATCGAGTTCCATGATAAGTTGGTGAATTAGCATACCCCTACCCATTGATGTCACACTCCCCCCAGTGGATAGTGGGAAGTCCCCAAGGAGGAGAAACGATGGTGGGAGTTGTTAGATTAAGGTAGACACTGCAACAAAAGCAGGTGCCCTACCTGGACGGAGGTAGACATTGGAGATGGTGATGGCTGGAGACGTTTGCACCGGAAACACTATCGCTACCCAAGATGGTACACAGGTGGATGCAGTCACTAATGACATTGGAGCAAATCAAAGTGCAGACTCCACCAGTTGCTACCCTGGGGCCAGCACAGTTCTGACGCCCGATAATCACGAAAAGTTGGAGAGTGGTTATCATGCAAATGTGTTTCTTGAAGAACGAGATAGAACATAGAAGAAGAGGACATGAAGTTGCTTTTCCGGTAGGTGACGATAGTATCCATTGCAATTCCACTGGATGATCATGTGCTATGAGTTTAACGTAGGCATGAAGAAGCCGTGAAGGAGTTCTGGTCACTTGGTTAGTAGTTGTCACCAACAAGGATGGGGTGACAATAAAATGTCAATTTTTGAGGGGGGCGATGGCACCTCTGGGACACTGATGGTGCCTTGTCTTGGGATTTATGTTTCTTCTTCTTCTTCTCTTTCTGAGGTGGACGAGGGCAGGGCACAGGGGGAGTACAGCCTTCTGCAAGATCAGGATCTGAAAGAGAGTGAGTGACCTTGGGGCACACAGAAGGTGAGCCTCGTGGCTGAGTGATGGTAACAGTTCTCTGGCCTGTGAGACGCCAGAGAGAGGGGTCCTGTGAGGGAGCCTAGATGCTGAAGAAGGGGGGCACTTCTTTTGCCAAAGAGGTGGAGCAGTTCCTTGACGGGAGGTCGTGGGAACTAGAGGGGAGGGGAAGGGAGAGTGGGACAGGCTTGGGTAAGGACAAGGGAGGAGGAGGAGGAGGGGGGGTGAGGAAAGGAAGTAACAGAGGCAAAAGTTGAAGATAGTGACACTGGATAGAGTCTCATACTTTTTGGGAGCCTCAGTGTAAGACAGGTGATCCACAGACTTGTATTATTGGACTTTTTTCTCTCTTGTAAGCTGGGCGACCCGGCGAGCGAGGGGTGTAGCGGTCAGCACATTTGACACACACTGGCGGCGGAACACAGGGGCTTCCCTCATGGAGTCGAGGGCCACAGTCACCACACAAAAGATCCGCCCTACAGCAGGAAGACAAACGCTCAAAACACAAGCACCAAAAACACCACATAGGTGGAGGGATGTATGGCTTCATGTCACATCTGTAGCACGTAACCTTGACCTTCCCTTGGAAGGTAACCCCCTTGAAAACCAGAATGAAGGCGCCAGTATTGGTGTGATTGTCTTTGCGACCCTTTAGCACATTTAAAACAAAATGAATGCCACGCTGCTCCAGATTAGCCCAGAGTTCCTCATCAGTTAGCAGGATAAGGTCCCTATGAAAAATTACTCCCTTAACCATATTTAAAAATTGGTGAGAAGTGATAGATACTGGGACACTGCCAAGACGACCACAGGCGCGAGGAGCTGCAGATTGGGTGGTGGGAGAAGCTTTGATCAGTGAGCGAGACCGCATCTTATCAAGACTCTCCACCAAACTTGTCCTCGATATTTTCCACGAAAAACAGTAGCTTTGTGGCAGTGAATGTGTCCGCATCCATGCTAGTACAGGCGAGGTAACAGGAAAAGGGTTTCAGCCCAAGACTGTGAGCCTAGGCCACATCCCACAGTGTTGCCAGAGAAAGGAAGTCTCTAAGGTCATATGAAGTAGCATTCAAGGATGCTTCACCATTCGAAAAGATGGCCGTTTAAGAACGGCCAGATTGTTGTAGCTTGATACACTTCATGTGCCAAGCGTCTGCCCTGATGCCACCCACTCCAGGGGATCTCACCCAGCCACAACAAGGGCTGTCTGGCACGGTGGCCATTGCTGGGAGTTCCAATGCTGCAAGAAGATAAGCAACCACTCCTTGGCATACATGGGGACGAAACTGCTCAGGTATCATTACTGTGTGTTGTCAGGGGGCTCAGCCATATGGGTACATAACAGCTCCAGCACACGGACTGGCTACAGGTGCTGGTGCCCTAGCAGGGTGGAAGGGGGCTACAGTGAGGAAGGGGAAGGAATGGGGGACAGGAATCCACAGTGTAAATGATAGGGAGTTCTTCCCTGTATGGGTCATACTAAAAACAGGAAATTTTGTAGTGTAGGTCACACCTCAAGTTTGGAGCTAAAGGTCAAATGGGTGAAAGAACAGGCAAAGGGAACAAAATTGCAACCAGTACAAGAAACTAGGTTGATAGCCAGGTCGACATAAATCAGAACATGGAGAGAGAGGATAGAGGTGGCAACAGGGAGGGAGTGAGGATACAGAGGGAGGGGGCAGGGTGAAGGAAATACAGCCAGGAAATGAAGAATGTGCCGCAATAGCTCGGGGTCCAGTGTGCGTCACGCATGAACTAACTAAAGAACCATGAGCCCCCTGAGAGGAATCCAGCACCCTTCTTCCCCCTTCCCTGCCCATGTAGATTGGCGTGAGAAACGCGATTCATTCACACCGTTCTGTCAATAGAGCGACTGTGTCCGTTTACTTCATTTTTGTTGTATGGTCGGTCGGTATTCGCTGTTATTATTGCGCTGCGAGCCGAACCTGAGTGCTGCAGCGCATCGGCTACGGTGCCGCGCCAGACTCTGCTTTCGCACATACCAGCGACCCGGGGCAGTGCGCCGCAGCAACCCGAGCGTGCCAAGTACACCGAGCTGCGCCTCACAGCGCAGATGCGTGCTGCGCATGTGGGTCAGAGGCGGCGCTGTTTCTGTCGCCACCCGCTACCTCTCAGGCTGGGAGCCGAGGCATGTGAGAAAAAACGCGACTTACGTTGGGGTTCCCTAAGAACACAGGCGCCCTAATCACGTTGGACTCGGCTTC
Organism: Schistocerca gregaria; assembly: GCF_023897955.1. Taxonomy (NCBI): domain Eukaryota; kingdom Metazoa; phylum Arthropoda; class Insecta; order Orthoptera; family Acrididae; genus Schistocerca; species Schistocerca gregaria. Next base: position 168,253,113 of record NC_064927.1, on the reverse strand, counting down.
CCTGCCACTGCCGCCGCCCACCTGCTGCTGCTGTCGCTCAGCCGCGTCGCCCACTGACGCCGCCCGTTAGCTGGGTGCAGTGTGGCAGGCCACGAACCCTTGGCGCCCTGCACCGGCCGAAATGTACGCGTGACGGGATCTGCTGTTGTTGCCGCCGCCCACCTGCTACTGCTGTCGCTCAGCCGCGTCGCCCACTGACGCCGCCCGTTAGCTGGGTGCAGTGTGGCAGGCCACGAACCCTTGGCGCCCCACAGCGGCCGAAATGTCCGCGTGACGGGATCTACTGTTGTTGCCGCCGCCCACCTGCTGCTGCTGTCGCTCAGTCGCGTCGCCCACTGACTCCGCCCGTTAGCTGGGTGCAGTGTGGCAGGCCACGAACCCTTGGCGCCCCGCACCGGCCGAAATGTCCGCGTGACGGGATCTGCTGTTGTTGCCGCCGACTAGCTACGCGGCCCACCTGTCGCCGCGCTGCCGACATTCGCCATTGGTCAGCCCCTCGCTGGCATCTGTGTTAGGATACTGGCCTCAACGCCCGGGACCGTACTTTCGTCGCTGTGCAGCCAGCCGCCCCGCCGCCCATGCCGCTGCTACGCGCCGCCGTGTCTGGGCGACGATACGCGATGACTGTACAGTACTGATACGTACTGACGCACTTGCAGCCATTTGTTCAGAGAACATCTTATGGAGGTACAGCCTGTTTTTTGGAGGTGTTTTTATCCAGGACAATTTGAGCTTTAAATTTTTGTGATTTTAATTACTATGAGGAAGTTGAATGTGTAACTGGTTCTAGACAAGCACTTAAGATGTTTGTTGGTTGGATAGTTAATTCCTGTGTAGTTGAAAAACGCTGTTCAACCTGTGTGCTGCAGTAAATTTCTTATACTTGTTTTAAACTCTGTTGTCGAAGTGTGTCAGATGCTTCAAATGGCACTAAGCACTGTGGGACTTAACATCCGAGGTCATCAGTCCCCTAGACTTAGAATTACTTAAACCTAACTAAGGACATCATGCACATCCATGCCCGAGGCAGGATTTGAACCTGCGACCGTAGCAGCGGCGCGGTTCCGGACTGAAGTGCCTAGAGCCGCTCGGTCACAGCGACCGGCTAAGTGTGTCGTGCTCAGTTATTTTGATCAGAAGTTTTTTTAGGTATATTTTTAAAAAATTTCGATTAGTCTCCAGAGATGTGGAGCTTGCACAATGTGTTTAGCAACCACAGAGTCTCCAGGCCGCTCAAGGCATTGTCTTCCATTTCGTTTTGGTATTATGATCAGTTCTTTTTTCTTCCATTTTTCCTATAAGCATCACTTCTGTGACCTCTGATGAGAGCAGGTTCCTACTTCTCGTTCCACAGACGTGAGAGCCTTTATGAGTTCTGTAACCCACTGTGCCTCCATACCGCGCCTGCATGGCTTCCGATATCGTTGGCGAACTAAATCTTTTTAACTTGACGGGAGTTTGTTTTTATTGCTAGACCAGGTACAGACGCGACATCAGCGTCTAGATCTTTAAGGAAAGCTACAAACTATGGATTCGGAAGACACTGGTATTGTCTATAGTTTACTATTGATACTAGGAGACTTGAGGCCCCAACCAGCCGTAATCACACGATTTTGTTTTGTTTTGTTTTGCTTTAGGGCGCAAAAACAACTGGGGTTATACGCGTCCAAGTCTAAACTATAGAACAAGATGGCAGGGATGAGTTGAAAAACGACTATACGTCAGTCCCAATTGACATCAGAGAAGACAGTTAAACAGGGACGTGGAGAAATGGCTAAAAAAGACACCATACACAAACGGAGGTCCAAAACTAAAAATCAAATGGCCTTCGTCATATTGCTTTGGCAGTTAAAAAGTAAAACACGGTCGAGAACCGGTGCGTCATTCGCTAATACGGCTTAGACGGCAAACCTAACCGGGAACGTAAATTGTTAAAAAATGGGCATTCCATCAGGAAGTGACAGACACGTTAAACTTGGGCACAATATGTATAAAGTGGTGAGGTAGCGCCACTTAGCAAATGACAATGGCTAAAAAGACAGTGCCCAGTACACAGCCTAGTTAAAATGACCTCCTCCCGGCGAGAGGGCTGAGAGGAGGTCGTCCAAGCCGCTTATTAAGCCAGAGCTTATTCCCGTGAAGGGAGGACCATTGGCAATGCCAAAGGGACACCACCTCCTGACAGATAAAGGAACTAGCGGGCTGAGATACGAAGACTACAGCCTTGGCAGCAGCGTCAGCAGCCTCGTTTCCTGGCAGACAGACACGACTAGGAACCCACATAAACGTCACAGCGGCTCCACCAAGAGTGAGCAAGTGTCGGTTTTCCTGTACCCATTGCACTAAGGGATGGGCAATGTACAGCGAACATAGACTTTGAAGAACGCTGAGTAAGTCTGAGCAGAAGACACAACTGAAAAGTCTGTGTCGCCGGATGTGCTCCGTGGTCTGATACAGTGCGAAGAGCTCAACTGTAAATACTAAGGAGTGTGCCGGAAGCCGACATCGAAAGACACGGGTGCCAATGACGAAGGCACTCCTTACACCATGGTCAGTCCGAGAGCCATGAGTGTACACAAAGGTACTATCGCAAAGTTCCGTGCGAAGGTTGTGAAACTGAAGGCGATAGAGCGAGGCTGAAAGGCCAAGGTCAACATGGGCCGCCAAGATGGTGAAGGGTTCACACCCACCGGGAAAGTTGCAGGTAGTATGAAGCCGCCGTAGAAAGTGCCGAAAGTGGACTCCAGGAGGTAACAGAGAAGAGGGACTCGCCCCATGCTGGCGATCAAAGAACTATCGAAGAAGGAAGGGCAAGATGGGTGGCCACTCACGGCAGACAAACATCATGCACACCTGCACAGGAGAAAGTCATGGCGGTAGGACAGTGGCAGTTCAGCAGCTTCAGCATACAGACTCTTAGCCGAGCTAGTGCAAAAGGCGCCAAGGCCAAACGGATGGCGCGATGGCGTGAGAGGAATTGACTTTTTTTTTTTTGGGTCATCAGTCTACTGACTGGATTGATATGGCCCGCCACGAATTCCTCCCCTGTGCTAACCTCTTCATCTCAGAGTAGCACTTGCAACCTACGTCCTCAATTATTTGCTTGACGTATTCCAATCTCTGTCTTCCTCTACAGTTTTTGCCCGCTACAGCTCCCTCTAGTACCATGGAAGTCATTCCCTCATGTCTTAGCAGATGTTCTATCATCCTGTCCCTTCTCCTTATCAATGTTTTCCACATATTCCTTTCCTCTCCGATTCTGCGTAGAACCTCCTCATTCCTTACCTTATCAGTCCACCTAATTTTCAACATTCATCTATAGCACCACATCTCAAATGCTTCGATTCTCTTCTGTTCCGGTTTTCCCACAGTCCATGTTTCACTACCATAGAATGCTGTACTCCAGACGTACATCCTCAGAAATTTCTTCCTCAAATTAAGGCCGGTATTTGATATTAGTAGACTTCTCTTGGCTAGAAATGCCTTTTTTGCCATAGCGAGTCTGCTTTTGATGTCCTCCTTGCTTCGTCTGTCATTGGTTATTTTACTGCCTAGGTAGCAGAATTCCTTAACTTCATTGACTTCATGACCATCAATCATGATGTTAAGTTTCTCGCTTTTCTCATTTCTACTACTTCTCATTACCTTCGTCTTTCTCCGATTTACTCTCAAACAATACTGTGTACTCATTAGACTGTTCATTCCGTTCAGCAGATCATTTAATTCTTCTTCACTATCAGTCACGATAGCAATGTCATCAGCGAATCGTATCATTGATATCCTTTCACCTTGTGTTTTAATTCCATTCCTGAACCTTTCTTTTATTTCCATCATTGCTTCCTCGATGTACAGATTGAAGAGTAGGGGCGAAAGGCTACAGCCTTGTCTTACACCCTTCTTAATACGAACACTTCGTTCTTGATCGTCCACTCTTATTATTCCCTCTTGGTTGTTGAACATATTGTATATGACCCGTCTCTCCCTATAGCTTACCCCTACTTTTATCAGAATCTCGAACAGCTTGCACCATTTTATGTTGTCGAACGCTTTTTCCAGATCGACAAATCCTATGAACGTGTCTTGATTTTTCTTTAGCCTTGCTTCCATTATTAGCCGTAACGTCAGAATTCTCTCTCTCGTGCCTTTACTTTTCCTAAAGCCAAACTGATCGTCACCTAGCGCATTCTCAATTTTCTTTTCCATTCTTCTGTATATTATTCTTGTAAGCAGCTTCGATGCATGAGCTGTTAAGCCGACTGTGCGATAATTCTCGCACTTGTCAGCTCTTGCCGTCTTCGGAATTGCGTGGATGATGCTTTTCCGAAAGTCAGATGGTATGTCTCCAGACTCATATATTCTACACACCAACGTGAATAGTCGTTTTGTTGCCACTTCCCCTTATGATGTTAGAAATTCTGATGGAATGTTATCTATCCCTTCTGCCTTATTTCACCGTAAGTCCTCCAAAGCTCTTTTAAATTCCGATTCTAATACTGGATCCCCTATCTCTTCTAAGTCGACTCCTGTTTCTTCTTCTATCACATCAGACAAATCTTCACTCTCATAGAGGCTTTCAATGTATTCTTTCCACCTATCTGCTCTCTCCTCTACATTTAACAGTGGAATTCCCGTTGCACTCTAAATGTTACCACCGTTGCTTTTAATGTCACCAAAGGTTGTTTTGACTTTCCTGTATGCTGAGTCTGTCCTTCCGACAATCATATCTTTTTCGATGTCTTCACATTTTTCCTGCAGCCATTTCGTCTTAGGTTCTCTACACTTCCTATTTATTTCATTCCTCGGCGACTTGTATTTCTGTATTCCTGATATTCCCGGAACATGTTTGTACTTCCTCCTTTCATCAATCAACTGAAGTTGAATGGACGTACAGACGCATAAACAAAGCACCCATAGTCCAGTTTAGAACGGACCAACAGCCGTATGTATTGCAGAAATTTATTTTATTTTATGAACTTCTGTGTGCTACTAGTTTCGACATTACATTGATGCCATCTTCAGGCCCCACTCGTCATAGTTGTAAAATCGCTATACACGGAAGGAGCCATATAAATGGATCCGTGAATCAATCGTCTTGCAACAGGTCTTGGTGGGCGATTGGGGCCTGAAGATGGCATCAATGTAATGCCGAAACTGGTAGCATATAGAAGTTCATAAAATAATATAAATTTCAACAAAACATACGGCTGTTGGTAAGTTATTGCATCAAGAAGTTGATGCCAGCCGTCGTCTCACGATCCATAAAGGATCAACGAAGACAAGGTACCGGCACAAACGGAGGAGGCTGGCTCGATCGGCACCCCAGGAAGTACCGCTGAGGCTGCCAGGTAAGACACATGGGAGGACCAAGAGAGTTTCCTATCGAGCAGGAGCCCCAGGAAGGGCAACAGGCCCAAGATGTAAAGATGGTGGCAGAAACCGTTTGCGCCGCCAGAAATCCATACAGACGGCTTTGTCAGTGGAAAAACGAAAGCCATTGTCAATATTCCAAGAGTAAACACGATCAAGACATCGCTTAAGACGCCGCTCTTGTGTTGCCGAAACCGATAGGACGTTGAGTGGCATGCCGGATTGGGTAAAGAAAGTAATGAACTTTTTTCTGCCTTCTATTTCTCTTCCTTTTGCGTCTCTCTACATTCTCTTTTCCGACCTTTTATTCTTTTTCTGTCCATGCCTTCTGCCTTTCGTAAGTAATAGTTTCTTGATTGGTTAACTCAATACACGAAGCTAAGCGTATTGTACCGTAATGAGAGTCATAATGAATGATGAAAGAGAATATTGTATCCCTGTAAGTTGATAAGAGAGGATATTATGACTTCTGGCTGTTATTCCACAGAGGGCAGCGAAGTTTTGTTGATGTGTTGTTTTATTGAGGTCATTTGTGAGTAGGCCAGAGGTCCTGTCGTTCATGTAGCTGAAGGTAATTAATTATGTGCAGGCAAGAGTTTCTGTGTCAGTAGCTTTAAATGATATTATTTCTGTTGTAGAGAAAGTTTTGCTATGGAAGGCGAGGAGAATACAATGATTGCTAATTACGTTGCTAATTTATGAGATTTTTTTGTCGTTTAAATTGCAATCTATGTTTCAGTCAACACTTACTATAAGCAGAGATCGCAAGGTGCGAAGACGTGGACTGGCACAGCTGACGCATTGCGATAAGCCAGACAGTCGCTACCACTTCTCTCCCTCTTCTTCATCTGGTCTGTCATAAAATAAGTCTAAGTTTCATTTGATTTATAAGTCATTTATTGGATAGGTATTGAGTGACAGTGTGCTGAGAGTATTAGACAGAGTATAAATATTCAGCAAGTCTAAGTAACCATTAATATATTTTGTGAGAATGATGGCCCAGGTGCATACCTATTTGTATTATGTGGAAAGTTCAGGTATTTTGAAGATTTTGATGTGATTAAAGGTACCGTCTCCCGACTACTGTATAGGCCTTTCACATGTGATGAATAAAGATATTTGCATTATTCAGCTTGTTGTTGAATTTTGGTACTGTACTGTATTTCACTTGTAGATCTCTTTTATTGACAAGGTTTTGTTTTGTCTTTCGAAAGAATGCATTAAGCTTACCTTACTAAAGTTTCTCTGCAATGTTGGGTTTTACAAGACTATGTCTTTGAATTTTTTGTTTTGTTGTCAAACTTAGAACGCGTTGTCCTCTATGGGTTGTCTGTTCTACTTGTTTTTTATTGTTCAAAGGACGATTATACTTCTTATCTTCATTCGATTTTCATAACTACTCTGCAGACGAGAGAAGTCCACGGTCGTTTTAGAAGCATTTTTTTTCTCTGTTTTCTTTCAGGCTATCATTAAGCGTTAAAAATGACTGCGCGTTTTTAATTCTCATGTCCGCCGAACTGACTGTCTCCCTTCAGTCTCTCTTTACAAAATTTTCCTGGGCTCATCCAGTGAAATTAACATTCTTACCTACATGACTTATACGGTACACTAAGTCGACAACTACTCTATCACACGCTCCGATCGTTACGTATCGGAATTTTCGTCGTCTTGAGACGACTCTGTTGTAGTTTTTATGCAGACAACTAATTCCTAAAACGAATGGCCAGCGTTTTCCGAATTTTGTGTTTGTTCAAAATCGACACAGAGATGAACCCTGTCATCCTATATCTGTTTCAGAATTAATGCAAGTATTGTATTAACGATCTGAGCTGAGCTTCCTCAAACGTTATTTGCTGTGCTACCATGTATAACAGTTAGGATCTTTTCTTGTACAAATTTGGTGGCACTCTGTGCGGATTATTACCGGTGTTTGACCGTCTATTGGCCACCATTGTCTTTCTCTGTTTGTGCAAGTATTTAGCGTTATACCGCAGTACACGCCACCAGCTGTGTTTCAAAAAACGTTTTCTTCAAGTTCGCCTTTGTAAGCGTACGTGTGCTGCGCCAAGTGCTGAAAGGGCCACCTCCACCTCACCCCTCTCACCCTTCCCCCTCCTTCCATGCGCCAACCACTCTGCTCTTTCCCCTCGCGCAAGACGTGAGTTACGCCGCAGATACTACTTTCCTCCATCACCCTACCAACCAGAAGCGCCGTTAAAGTTTGTCGACGTCACACACGTATATCTCGCCTTCCCCGCCGGACAAGCTACCTGCTCTTCTCCCGTCAGTCGGAAGTTTGTTTTCAAGCTGAGCGTGCGTTGCTGTCGCGCAGAGTAACATTTCAGCTGTGTATCTTTACGTATCGTATGAACTGATTATAAACTCACTGCAATCTTTCGCTTCCTTTCTGTGAAGTTTTATGAATAGGGCGATGATATTGTTAGCTGTTTTGTCACTGTGGACATACTTTTAATTAACTTTTCTAGAGTTTTTCCTTGTATTTTTCCATTCCTATAACTTTGTTTTACAAGCTCATTTTATGCCAATCAAGGTTCCCTGATAATCTGAAAACTTCAAACTCTTAGAGCAGTTGAGAAGACTGATATATTTCTAGAACTTTGTCACTTTTGAGGAAAAAATAAGGTTATAACCGAAGCCCATTTAAATTTGATAATCCAGCGAATGATATTCTCGTATCGCCCTTCAGTTTTTCAGGTTTTAATTTCAGGCATTGAAAACAGTTGTCAATAATTATTGCACTGTAACATGTTTGTACGACATTGTGGTTGACTGAGACTATCGGTAAAATATTAAATGTGATCTTTCACTTTCTTGCTTTTTTTTCATATTTTTTCTTCTTAGATAAAGGGAATTGGTAATTTTTCGCGTGTTTCTTGCAAAAGGGACTTAGAGTGGTACCATTGTTATGATGAAATAATGAGCGATATTCGTACACAAGATAATGGATATTAACAACTACAGATCTGTTCCTCAACTACTTTTGCCTTATGTTTTTTATTTTTATTGTTGTGATGTGATGAGGTCACATGTTGATATAATTTTGGGGTTCTGGGAATTAGATAAGCATTTAAAGTAGGATGTTTTTCCAACAATTGATGAGTATAAGTCGAAACTGTATTACTAACAGCAAGCCCTTACACTATGTACATTGCCTCTACAAATATTTAAGGTCATGGCAAATGTTCATTTTGCAACTGGACAATATAGTTTTGGATGTTGAGCGCTAAGTTATGAGAAATATTGATAATAACTACCTATTTTGAGATCTACATTATTTGTCAGAAAAACCAATAACCCTTCAGGCCACAACTTCGGCACATTTCAATCTTGATAATTTTCATTTGCCTCAGTTTTAACAAATTAATTTACATTTAACTAAGTGATGTGCATGAAGGACTATTACCCTGTGAGGTAATTTAAAACGGCTCTTAACTGAATAGATGTATCTTTTCTTTTGTTTTTCTGAGGTTTTCACTATTATTTGGCTGCATCGGCCATTTGCAGTGATGTATCCAAGTTGAGGCACTTACAGCTCATAAGAGCTTCCAGTTGAAAGTACTGAGTAATTTTTACCTAGTTGTAATATTTCACTATCTTTCTTACTGTTTATTCCTAAGTATTCCAGTATACCATGTTTTGAAGGAATATTACTGTATGAAGCAATTTAAAGAATTTTTAAAGTGATAAGGTAGCATTTTGGTACTAGAAATTCATGGATTTTGATGTGTAGTTTTTGCTCTCCCCTGATTTCATTCATAAATTCCAGAATTTTGCATTTCTCTATTTTAACGTGGGTTAATACACATAAGGTTCGGGTTGCATCTGTTTTCTGGTACTCCATAAAACGCTTAGTAACTGAAACCTCCATTTTACTGAAATGTATTACTACTTTGTAGCCTATGCAACTTCGTGCAACTACCACCCGCAAAATAGTCAATCGACGTAGTAATGGCCTTCAAGGCCCGAGCGGACAGTGTTTTATTTCTTTTGTAATTGGTGATGTAGCCCATGATTCGCGAGCGCTATGGCACTGGCATCATATTATTGGTCCATTTTCTCTCTTTGTGCATTTCTTATTGTAACAATGTCTTCACTGTGCCTCCTGTCGTCAACATACTGTCTCCTCTCTAGTGTCGCATGCCGGTTCCTGCTCATCACCATAATCATGATCATGATCATCATCATCCTCATCATCGAATGACACTAAAAGGCTACAGTTATAACCTGTCGCAGACTGTCCCAAGGGAAGGCACGCCGAATCATCTTCGGAAACGTCCTCGTCTATTCCATTTGTGTGCTGCATACCGCTGCAAGCTTCTACTTGGCCTAGTCTTTGCACCAGCCTTGCCCTACTTCCTGTTAGCACTCATGCATTACTGGCATGCCACTACAAGACAAAGGAAAACGCTAGAAAACTACTTCGCAAGAAAATTCCCCACTACTCGCACTAGGCATTAACACTCAATTACACCCCTCCAAAAACAAATGTTAGCAAACCGGTAACAACACTGATGTTGGATATGGATAGTTAGTTACTCACCCTGTATATGTACGAGGTCCAACGTAAATATGGATATGGACCAGAACACAGAAAATCAAGACGTAATCACGAATAAACAATATGCTAGAAATGGATGATGGTGCATGGGTTGGATAGACAGAAAAGAAAAGTAAATAAATAAACGTGGCAACTCCAAAATACTACTGCAAAACTAAAAGAAAAGATGAAACTGCTATGTGTGGTAAATCCGACTAACAGCTGTCGGGCGATATGGAGGAGAGTCCAATCCTACGGTCAGGTTCGCAGAATAATGGAAGGTAGTCTGTGGTGTGTCCTATTTAGGGCTGACTGATTTACATTTGTCAACACCAAAGGCAAAGAATTTTGACGTCAACTACTCTAACGATGATGCACTTTGATACTATGGTGTAAGGGTCACCGAACGCTAATTTACTTTGGACCTCGTACATATACAGGGTGAGTAACTAACTATTGCCAGCTAGAATAATTCCGAAAGTATGATAGGAGCTTAAAAGTTTGAAGGGACAAAAGTTCCATGGGACAATGCGACCCATAATATGACGTTGATTTTTTTATGCTGGGTGGGCTCATTTCAGATATATAGTCAACTTTGTTTTTTTTTTTTTTTTTTTTTTTTTTTTAATGAGATGCTGTAATTTGGTACTTACTTTCTGATAGTGGCTATCGAGACGAATCCAATGATGTGTAACAGTAAGGTCTTTAAAAGGTAAGCGAATGTCACAAGGTGGCATGAAAATCTATTTACAGGAAGTGTTCGAAGTGATAACCATTGGTATCAATGCAGTGCTGCAATCTTCTTATCATAGATTGAGTGGTATTCCTTATCACATCGGCACATATTGAAGCACACGCTCTGATCATTCTCTCTCGCATGTCTTCAGGTGTAGTTGGAAAGTCTTTATAAACAATGTCATTTACGATTCCCCACAAGAAAAAATCCAGAAGTGTCAAGTCTGGCGAACGAGCAGGCCACGACTCATCGCCTACACGTCCAATTCAACTATCTGGGAATTGTCTCTGCAACTCATTTCTAGCCACCAGCGAAAAATATGCCGCCACCCATCGTGTTGATACCACATTCTGTTCCAAAAGGTGTTTCTTTCAACAACAGACCTAACGTTTCTTGCTGGAATGTCATTAAGATTTCCTTCTGTGAAACAGGGGCCTATAATTCTGTCCTCCAGAATCTCACACTATACATCCACCGACCACGGGTTTTGGTGTGCAACTTGCCGTAGCCAACGTTCATTTGCCCAATAATGCATGTTATGTAAATTAACATTTCCATGGTTCGTGAATGTAGCCTCATCATTAATTAAAATCACATTAATAAAGCTGCCATCCCTTTGAATCTGAAGTTGAGCCCATCGGCAGAACTCAGTGCGACGCATACAATCCGTACCAGTTAATTCTTGCTATAGTCCGATATGGCAAAGATGATATTTATGGCTATGCAGAACACGAACAGCACTACTCTGGCTCATGCCAGATTCCCTTGCCATTTGTCGCGAACTAAAACAAGGATCTCGAACCACACTGGCAAGAGTACCAATTTCTGTTTCCTTGTTAGTAACTTTCCTTTGTCGGATATGTTTCCGATGTGTTAAACATCAAGTTTATCACACACATATTTAAATGTACAACGTGTAAGATGAGTACACTGAGGATATCTTTCAGTGTATAAGTCCCTAGCTCTCACTGAACTTCGTTGGCATTCTCCGCAAATGAGAAGCGTATGGAATTATTTTTCGAAGGAATACATCATTCACATTCGCTTGATTCGACGATACTAGTCTTATCGTTCCTGTTAGTGCTGTATTGCGAAACCGTCGAATGGTGTTTACGTGTCAATGGAACGTAGAGGGATAGGTCGTATTCGGCTAATATTTACTATTTGCACGATATATGAGTGAGAATTGTCAGAGCATGTGCTTCGATAAGTGCCGATGTGATAAGGAATACCACTCAATCCATGATAAGAAGATTGCAGCACTGCATTGATACCAATGGTCATCACTCCAAACACCTTCTGTAAATGGACGTTCATGCCACCTTTGTGATCTTCGTTGACCTTCAAAGACCTTACTGTCAAACATCATTGGATTCGTCTCGATAGCCGCTATCAGAAAATAAGTATCAAACTACAGCATCTAACTTTTTTTAAAAAAATGACCTTCATATCTCTGACGCGACCCAAATAAAGAAAAAAAACCAGCGACATATTATGGCCCCCCTTGTCCCACGCAACATTTGTCTACAAACTTTTCAGCTACCATCATACTTTCGGAGTTATCCTAGGCGACAATAGTTAGTGACTCGTGCTGTATAGAACGATGTTTCCCGCATCGTTACCACAAATCTGGAAAAAGAGTTCGACTGATTTCCTTCAAAATTTACATGTTACTGCGATAAACACCTTTGGACACGTATAGCAATACATTTTTTAACATATATAATATCTAAACAGATGTGAAATGTATAGCAGTGAAACTCTGTTAGCAAGCAGAAACGTTGGTAGCAACATTATATATATATATATATATATATATATATATATATATATATATATATATATATATGTATTGCACGTTTGGTTTAAAGGTAGCGTCTTTTTCATTAGTGATCAAAACGAACTCGCTCCCGGGCTCGAAACCCGCTACTGCTTAAATTTTGGTTAATAATCAGCATTGGCGTACGAAGACTTCCGACATAAGAAGTTACCCTCAGTTTGCCAACGGCCTTATCAAAGAGGGCGGAGGAGCGGACAGAAGTCCAGAGGGCGCTCTTGTTCTCGAGGTGGGAAACTGCTCCTATCAGAAAATAAGTTCCTAACTGTAGCACCCCATTTAAAAAAAAACAAAGTTGACCTTCATATCACTGACGCGACCCCACCTACCAACAAGAATCCAACGTCCCACGCAACATTTGTCCTACGAACTTTTCAGCTACTCTCATATTTTCGGAGTTATTCTAGGTGGCAATAGTTAGCGACTCACCCTGTACTAATGAGGTGGCTAATTTCTCATAAATACAACTGCTAGAGGTATTATATGATAACATCTCCAAAATATGGGAGCTGGGAAAAAAAATAAGTTGTTGTCACAACCAAGAAAAAATGTGCTAAACTACAACATATAGATTATTTCCTGAAGAACAAAAGTAAAACTTGAATCTTGGCATAGAATATGGGGAGTGGAAGATTGTACAAAAACACCAATGCAAGAACTTATAAAAGAACTAAATAATTTCTTCTTATTGATAAATGTATAGATAATTATGCGCCTCTCATACCAAAGACTCATTTGGAAAGTATTTAACACTGACTTACAAAAGAAGATTTACGCTCTTCGGCTATTAGTTTTAGTAATAGTTACATTTCGTTGTTCTCACGTCCTTGTGCTTTTTAAGGCGTATACACGAACTGCTCTGTAATTATAACTAAAATTATGCTAAAATATGAAAGCAACTTCTGAAGCAATGCGATTTTCTCATTTACGAGACCATGGATCCCAGATCCTGTAACTCTGGAATATTATAATTATTTAAATTTTGTATCGAGAATTTAGATAGAGGCGCTGCTCAACAATAGAGGTACGTGAATGTGTTCATCTCTTTCCCTGTTACAATTTGTAACTCAGATAACAATCCAAATGAATAGATGGAGAATGTAACACAGGTAGACAACATCACAACACAGATAGGGAGTGTAACCACTCAAATGAACGTCCCGGTAGCTGAATGTTCAGCTTGACGGACTGCCGTCCTAAGAGGCCCGGGTTCGATTCCCGGATGGGTCGGGGATTTTCTCCGCTCAGGGACCGAGTGTTGTGTTGTCTTCATCATCATCCCATCCCCATCTGGCGCGCAGGTCGCCCAATGTGGCGTCGAATGTAATAAGACCTGCACAAGGCGGCCGGAAATGTCCCGTAAGGGACCTCCCGCCCAATGACGCCAAACGCTCATTTTCATTTACCACTCAAATGAACAAGCTAGACAGTGATGTAAAAAACCTTACTCATATGCACAATGACCTGACAACACAACTGACACAACTAAAAAGAGAATAGAAGCGGTTCGTAAGGATTTAAATTCCATGAATCAGGATACTGATAATTTGAAAACCACAGTTAAGGATGCGCCAGATCAGATACGTAAGTTAACTGAAGATTTCGATGCTTTGAGTGTGCAGCAAATCGAGCTCAAATCAGAAATGCACGAAGCTGTAAATCAAGTTGACGATATGACAAAACAGGAAAAACAACAATTTGAGGACTTTCTAGAAGCCGTCCGCTGGTGGCTGAGCGGTGCTAGGCGCTTCAGTCTGGAACCGCACGACTGCTCCAGTCGCAGGTTCGAATTCTGCCTCGGGCATGGATGTGTGTGATGTCCTTAGGTTAGTTAGGTTTAAGTAGTTCTAAGATCTAGGCGACTGATTACCTCAGATGTTAAGTCCCATAGTGCTCAGAGCCATTTGACTTTCTAGAAGAAAAAGACACTCACATCAACTGTACCCTAGAAACAGAGTTACAAGAAGCAATAAATAACACAATGGAACAAGTATACACTACATAAAACACATCTGTAGTTAAGCTGCAAACTGACGTAGGCCAGATACAGGAAACTTTGACACAGGACTTACCATGCTGGTACCAACAAATAGCCGAGCAACTTAACAGGAAACCAATGAAAGAACGACACCAAGACGCAGAAGAAGAGCTTGACAACATACCCACAGGTAAGAGCTATAGTGCAGTTAGTCACTATTCTACCCTGAAAGTACGTGTATGTTAACCAAATCATGAGATGTACAGTAACCAACAACCCCGTGATGCAGGGTTTTATTAAACACCTGAACAATATAATCCAAAATTTGGATCATGGGTATCAGTGGGGTAACGCTTACAGTAATTTTCAGCCTCAATTTAGCGACAACAACACGGCTGACCCACGAAGATCGGAATGCGCAACAGAAGAACAACATGTTAGGAGTGAAAATTATAGAAGTGACAAACGAAACGCCTACAAACAGTAATAATGGGGCGTTGAACTAAAGGTGGCCTCATTATCTCCCCAATGCTGCCATGGATAGTCGTGAGGGCGACCCATGCCATCGTGGTAGTAAAGGTATCAAGGTGAAGTGGACATGCGTGATTTGTTGACCAATGAGGAAGAACCACATTTATAGGAAGAGGAAGGTATAGTACAAGCTAGTTCACAGGCTATAGTAGAATAAATACCCACTCATATCCTTGTGGATACTGGTGCAAAAATTCGTGTGACGTCGAAAGCCATAGGTGGAAAATCTAAACTACAAAGGTACAAACTATGGTCAAAATAAAAATTTAAGATATTGTTTTTCAGTCAATTTTTCTAGTAGTAGAAGGGCTGACGGAACAGTGTATTTTCGGTATGGATTTCTTAGGGGAAAAATGTGCAAAAATTGAGCTAGAAACTGGGAAGTGTCATCTGTGTATTAATGGGAAGAAGTGTAAGGTAGATCTGATAAAAGTCAAAAGTAGGAATGGCAAGACCTGTCAAGCAATACATATCCAAATCTTAAAAGCCAATACATTTCGATGCCATGTCTCGAACGAACTGTGGTGTCAAGAAGTACACGAGGACGAATTTGAAAATAAAATATCGGAATGCACAAAAAATGGTTCAAATGGCTCTGAGCACTATGGGACTTAACATCTATGATCATCAGTCCCTTAGAACTTAGAACTACTTAAATCTAACTAACCTAAGGATATCACACAACACCCAGCCGTCACGAGGCAGAGAAAATCCCTGACCCCGCCGGGAACCCGGGCGTGGGAAGCGAGAACGCTACCGCACGACCACGAGATGCGGGCTCGGAATGCGCAGAAATCTCTCAGCAACAAATAACCAACTTAGGAGTGTATTGAAACTTCCTGGCAGATTAAAACTGTGTGCCCGACCGAGACTCGAACTCGGGACCTTTGCCTGTCGCGGGCAAGTGCTCTACCATTTGAGCTACCGAAGCACGACTCACGCCCGGTACTCACAGCTTTACTTCTGCCAGTATCCGTCTCCTACCTTCCAAACTTAAGAAGTGTATTGTTACGTTGTGCGAGCGTGTTCGACATGGGGACAAAGAGAGGCGATGGTCCAGGAGATAAAAAGGATACTCGCGTGGAATATTATAGAGACCTCATTATCGTCATATTGCAGTCCGCTACTTGCAATAAAGAAAACAAATAATTCGGTGAGACTTATTCTCGGTGTCAGGGAGATCAATAAAATTATTGTCCCAGTAACCACCCGACCTGAAAACCTAGAACAATTACAGTGGTTTCATGGAGTACAGTATTTAACTAGTGTCGACCTCCGTAGTTTATACTGGCAGAGTGCTTTATCACCTGAAAGTAGGAAATACACAGCATTCATATTTGCAGGTAGGTCCTACCAATATTGCGTTTTGCCTTTCGGGTTAAACGTGAGTGCTGGGGTTTTCATTACTGCACTCGACACTGCGTTAGGGCCTGACTTCCTAGACAAACTCACAGTATTTATAGACGGCATCTTAATAGTAACACCTGATTGGAATGAACATCTAGAGCTTTTAGATAGGATGCTACAAAGATTTTCTGCAGCTGGTGTCACAGCGAACCTCAAGAATCCTAAATTTCTTAAGAAAATACATCAAATTTCTCGGTCACATAATTTCACCCGCAGGGATAAAACCTGACCTTGAGAAACTTGGTGATAAAGAATTTTGCAGCACCTTGCACAAAATGACAGCTAAAGGCAGTCGTAGGTTTGTGTTCTTTTTTCCATCGGTTCATACCGAAACAATTACTTAATAGCCCTGCATTATTAGCTCTGTTAAAGAAAGACAGCAGCTGTATCTGGACGCAAAAATGCCAAACTGATTTTAATGATATAAAACATGCTGTGGTAAATTCCAATATTTTAGGAAATCCTGACATGAGCAAAGACTTTTGTATAGCGACAGATGCTTCATTTTCGGGATTAGGAGCCTGTCTATTTTACCTGGACAAAGGTGGGGCACGGAGAATGTTCAAGTAATTAGTTTTGCTAAGCGCACACTATCAGAATGGAACGCAGGTATTTCACAACAGAGTTTGAAGCCCCTTCTGTTGTGTGGGAATTTAAGAAATTTAATTATTGTCTATTTGGCAGGCATGTAGGAGGCTACAGTGACATCAGACATTAAGCTTTTCACTCACTTGTAAGCTGATATATAATCGCCTTGCGCGGTGGACTTTGTTTTTTCAGTCCTATGATTCTGAAATTATATATGTAAATGGCGATGCACGGTTACTCCAAGGTTTGCCTGAGTTTGAAGAGTTGATAGAAGAAAACACAGAATTTATGGTTATGCTCATCAAGGACATTAAATTTAGAAAATATTTTTTGGATATGTGTAACAACATGGCGAAACTACAGGAAGAAGATGAGCGATGGAGGAAAGACAGGTTTTAATTAAACGATAACTCACTTTCACCTGTACGACATTACCAGTTGTATAAAGATGTATTATTGTATAGGAGAAACCCAAGCAGCGATATATGGTGCGTTTGTATACCCGAAGCGTGTGAGAAAAGTATAATTTAGCATACTCATTTCACATGGGAATACTACGGTGCCCGCAAGTGCTGTAAGCAGTTGAATATGTACTGCTATTTTCCCAATGTTCTTCGACGCACACAACTAATTTTGAAAACTTGTGTTGTTTGTCAGAAGGCTGAGCCTGTCACTCTGAACTTCGAGACAGAGTTACATTCCATTTTTCCTAAAAAGCCCTCTAGAGCTGGTATGTATAGATGCTATGGAATCTTTACCCTCTGCACGAGGAGGTGTGAAATATATAATTGGTGTATAGAGGTATTTTCAAAATATGTGAAACTGTATGCCATAAAAACAACCGCCGCTAAGCCTATTATTAGACGTATGCTAAATGACTACTTTCCATTTGTTGGGAAACCTGAGGCGATCTTATCAGATACTGCAACCAATTTTACATGCAATGCTTGGAAAAAATTTATAAAAGAACATCATGTCAAACAAATTTTAATATACAAATATGGCCCACAATCCAACACGATAGAAAGAATTTTTCGTGAATTGAATAGGTTTATGAGGATGTCGGATTTAATAGACAATAGGAAAGAAAACAATGAATGGGTGAACCCCATCCCATCTGTTTCAAGACAATCTGTAGATTTAAATGAAAAGGTATGACAGATATTGATATCTATTACAGAACAAGCTCAACGCCGGAAGAAACACTTTGACAAACAGCTACATGGATTGTAATTGGAGAAAAAGTATTACTTAAGACCAATGTGAATCTTCTCTGTTAGCCAATAAAAAGGCTAAGTAGGAAGTAAGGTATACTGGTCCGTACATTATTGTGCATATTCCGCATGACGGATGTTTTAGTTACTTGCGTATTTATTTACTTGCGTATCCTCATAATGGTATAATCAAAGGATTCTATGCACACAGAGACTTGAGGAAATTCCACTATGTTTAAGTATCACACTTTACATCTATCTTTGCACACGAGTGAAATAAGTAACCTATGGTAAAAAGAAGCAACATGATTAGGGTAAACTATGTATATTTTATGCAGCTACTTGAATCAAAGCATTTCACTACCTTTGTTTACAATTTGTCAGTGACTGTGGACACAATACGGAAGCAAGCTAGGACATATACATCAATTGATGACCAGCAATGTTAGCACAGGGTGTACTTGGAAGGTCTGACTGAATAGTCTACGATCACAGTGGTATTTTAGTTCTAAGTTTATGTACGAAGTATTTTGGAGCGAACAATTAGCACAGACCTCGCAACAAAGTAGGTGTAAGTTTCTTTTATGCCACTTCTGCATCAAGATTGTAAGATACAGGGTACGTTACAGCAAAATATTGGACTCCCTAAGGTACTGCCTAAGTATATGGCAAGTACATGTCATGTTGCAGTGAGAATATCTTCATTTTAGACGTATCCACACCACTAGACATTATCTATGAATACATCGAGCAAAACGGTATTACGTTTTTTTGTATGCTGCGATGATGAAATGATTTCTGGCTTCTAATGAAAGTTTAGCGTGGTGTATACCACCCGCATGACAACCTAATCTAAGTAAATTGCATCTAAAGCTATTACCTATGAATAAAAACTAATGTGATCTTACTAAAATACAAATAATTTTTCAACTCTATACACACGTTAGAGTTCAAATACACTGTTGAGATACGATTTGTAAACGTTATCTCTTATAATAAAGAAATATGTACGAGGTAAGTAATAGGAAACTGACTGGCAGAGAAATTAGGTAATACAGAAACAAACATAATTCTTTACAGGTGGCGTTCATAGAGACTTCAACCGGCGATGAGAAGCAACGAAGTTACACTAATGTCACTAAGATTTACGATCTATGTTATAAAATATTACCAAGATCACTGAGAGGTACACCAGTAACACCAGAGATTTTTAATAGTTTGTCTTTTCTTCGGCGTGAAAAAACTGAGAATCTCTGCTGACTTTAGAAGAACACATACACTGATTTTCCCTTACGCTTATAATATTTTATCCAATCTGAGTTGAAGATATTTTATGGAAGATGTAAAGTAAGGAGGTCACGCTCAATATATATATAAAAAAAGTGCACCTACCAGTGATACAATGATGAACACACGAACATGAAAACATGTACAAACACAGACACAGACTTAGGAAGCAGTATAGCCTACAGCAGCCAAGTTTCATTATAAATCTGTTGTTCGCATTACCTAGCATTTTAATTTTCTATCTATGTGTGAATTTAAATATAGTGATTTGTTTATTCATGTGCTTTTCATTTCATTGTCTTTGATGTGTGTACCATGCGTTGTTACAATGTTGGGCGACGTAAACATTAGACTCTTCCCCCACACTAACTCGCGGGTAGTTAGTGTACAGATTTTGCCTCATTTGGAGAAAATTCCTATAAGCACTTTTGCTGCATTCATTTTTTGTATAGCCGTTTCGATGTATAGATGCATTTGTAGCATTAACCTAAGTTAGGGAAGTGCTGTTATTCTCGAAAACGTGTTCTCTTATACCTTGTTAGATGTAAGATACTATCGCGATCGCAAACTGCAGTACTAGAGACACGTTTTTTCTGAGAGCACATTCAACTATCAACTTGTGTAATGGAATATTTTGAGCAGTATGTACATAGACAAAGTTCAGAAAGAGGATACTGGAGCAAATATCGAACGTGGGAGTAAACCACTGTCACCTAGCCAGTGGTCCCATGAACTACAATTTTTTGAAGGGTAAAAATGAACGGAACAGTGAGTTACTCAATGACAGTGATTTATTCTGTGACATGTAAGCTATACGCATAGTGACAAGTGAGAACAAGTTTTATATCACGAGCTTCTTCGAAATTAATGAGACTTGATAAATCGAGGAAGCCTACTATGGTACAGGTGTTTGTACACTATGACCCTGTGCTGTTGGCAAGCTAAATAATACAGTGCAGTACTTACTCAGGTCACGGGGAATGATACTACTTACAACGTACGTGCCTCTATCCCGATCGTACGTTCACAAACAACTGAATGTGTACCGTCGTAACTATATTTATGACCCATTTCTCTTACAGTATTTGGAACCACTTACTCGCGAATGCCCTCTTATTTTGTGTAGTCAGTCGTGGCTTATTTCTTAATAACGTTACTTTTAATATTCAGTGGCTTAGCTTCCACAACTGACCTTTGACTGTGTCGCAACGGATCCAAGCGAAATATTTATTACCCGCCATTCAAACTGACTCCGAAATTACGACACAGCCTGAATAAGTTTCTAACAATTTAACAGGGTGGTTACAAACTGCTGCTGGTTTGCTAACGATAGATGCCAGTTTTCTTAGTTTGATGGCAGAAAACTTGTTGTGAACTCTACCGTGTGTGGAAGGCCGTTAATACTGACGTATTAAAACGGTGACCGACAACGCATAGGAAAGGCGTGGCTTTGCATGCAAACAGAGAAGTGCTGACTGTGGCTACTGCGGATGGCAACAAAGCAGCAAGTGGTGGTAATATAGCTCAAAATTCCCTATCCACCGGTGCTGCGACACTTTACCAAAACAGCAGACGTATGACGCGAAGGTGACGGGTGTATGATGACAACGTCAAAACTGCAAGAATCGTCAGCTGTGCGCGAATCTTTCCATGGATATGGAAGACATAGAACGACCTTACTTTGCGACCGTCCAGAAAGCGAGTCCCCAAGTTTTGCCTTTCGCACCACACCACGGACACCCATCTCATTGCATTCGAAATTTACCAATTCTGCCATACCAACAAAACCGACACCAATCATGACCCCGAAACATACGCTCCATGCTCCCACTACAAAAACAGAAAAACACCCTGATCTAATCACAAGGTGTTCCGCCAAAGCCAATGGCACCTTTGAACGTGGGAAGACGTTACAGCCCGCGCGCGGGACAACTCAAGCTTGGGGTGCAATGGCGGACCATCTAACCATGCTGATCTACGTGTGGTGTTTCTCTGGCGGGTAATATCCGGGAATTGTAACGCACCAAGGGGTATCGCAGCCATATAACAACATAACATATTTACTAGCAACACACAGAGCGGCAACTTAAAAGACGCACTGTGATGCTGGCGCCCTTCGCTGCTCTCCCTCTTCATCACCTGCGGATCTAGCTGGCATAACAAACTTTTAGTACTGTTATACTATACATGTGGTTGCTTGGTTGGTTGACTTTGGGGAGGAGACCAAACATCTAGGTATTAGGTCCCATCGGATTAGAGAAGGATGCCCTTTCAAAGGAACCATCCAGGGATTTGCTGGAAGCGATTTAGGGAAACCACGGAAAGCCTAAATCATGGTGCTCGGACGCGGGTTTGGAGAAACCTGAAAATTTTTTGGCGGACTTGGACTCGAACTTGGATTTTTCACTTTACGTGAGCGATCAACAATATTCATCTTGATGGTAAGAAGTTGGATATTGTTATACCTAATGAGCCTAATTCGAGAGTCTAATTTAGACGAACAAAGCTGGTTAGTGTTTTCCTATTGACTGCCTATTAACTGGGTACCAATCAAATTTTCGTGCTAGCTCTCCCCCAAGTAACGTTACTTGTCCTGCTTTCCCAGTCATCTCTTCTGACCGTTCTGTCGTATCTGACAGGTGTCCGAAGTTTGCTTTTGAGATGTGGTAGTAGTTGTATTTTTCAGCCTTGTCATGCTAAATAAGTACTTCTGCACTCTGAATATGTTTTATTTCCTCACAGCGCGCGGTCAGCATAATGGTCACATCTGTCTCCCTATAATGTACTTTCTCTTCATTGGCACCAGGCAGTTAATTGCTCGAGACTAGGTCGTACAATGGATTCAAATGGCTGGACAACACCACGTTCAACTGCACCCTCATTTATTATATTATCACTCCTTCTTGGGTTAAAAGATCAACGTAATTTGCCCTAACACTGTCTATCTGACTAGTTGGCATACTGATTAAACCAGCGTGAAAAACAATTCGATCTGAGTAGAAGGCGATTGTTCACCACTTTCATTTTAGTTCTTCACAAAACTATTACTCCTTTTTTCAATTTGGCTGACTCCAAGATGCTCCTTTATACAATGAAAAATGGAAACATGAAAGACTAAACAGCAACCTCAAAGCGAATCCTCATTACACAAATACCAGCAAAACATTTCACAAGTCGAATTTCTGTACAAAAATGAAAAGGCGTCTGCTAAAGGTCTAAAACCTTTCTACAAAGTACCTACTTATGTCAAACGAAGAATACCGCTACTCAGATTCTCTCTTAAATTCTATTGACTAGCCTCAAAATCAGAAATTCAATCAAACAGATCATGACATAAAAACAGTAAAAATTCATTACGATACTGCTTTAGAAATGAATTATTTAAAACAAAATTGCAAATCATCCATCAAAACCATCATCTGAACGGCCATAAATGCCCAAATGGTCTTAAGATTCCCTCAGTATGCTTAGCACTACACCGGATCAGTTTCACTAACAAATTATTCTAAGTACATCTTTCTCATAAATGAGGTAAATTATAGCCTGCCCATTGTGTTTAATACCCTTTATTCATCTTAAAATGTCTCCTCAGTCAACCCTGAGACACAACGTGAGGTGTAGCGCCGTATACCGATCCTGCCTTGGAGGCGGTTAAGTGGGAGATGTGTGTCAGAGCTGGATAGTGACAGATGGTGACGCGAGGCTGGACGCGCACTTAGTTTATGTATCAGCCGATAGAGGACAGTATTGGATAGGGAACTGTGATTTACTTTCGATTGTGCCTACTTGAGTGCACTAAAGTAATAAAAGGATTTTCACAAACTGTTCTAGTATTTTCATAAAGTGTTATTATGTCTTCTTGTGTATGTAAAATGTTATAAATGTATTTTAGCAGTATGAATGATGTGTGAGTGTGATTTAAGGCTAATATGAAGGTAATTGTTTAACGAGTTATGTAGTGCGAATTAGTGTGGGAACATTTCGAAGAAGTATAGATGTGGACAAAAGGGATTTTTGTAGAACGGATTTGTAAAGTAAGTTTATGGTAAAGGGAAAGTTAATTCAGTTATAAATAACAATAGTAAATAACTTTATGCATAAACAAAACTTCAGCATATTAGGTAATTGCGTCGGTAAAAAGTGCAGTCGTTAGGTGTACTATTTTGCTATTGGTTATGGATGAAAAGCGCGGACTGACGCGGAAGGATGTTGTTTTGCTATTGGCTGTTAATTAAACTGACCAATATTAAAGCAATATTCTTCGCGCGCCTTTCTCCGCTGGTAGAGAAGACTTGCAGTGTTCTAGAGAAGAGTCGGAGCCTAGCCATGAAACAGTTCGGACGTGTGTAGTAGTAGTTGCGATGGAAATGATAAGTTGCCGGATCTAGCAGTGTTTCATACATCAAAAGTGTTGTAAAGTGACGGCATAATTATTCCGATGGGTATGTAGAAATTTCGGAATTATTAAATGAATTTTGTGACGAGAAAAGACATAAATTTCGCGTGTCGTATTGAGCAGGTCGGTGGCTAAAAACTGTGACTCCATTAGGTACCGACAGACTTAATATTTGTCGAGCATTCTCAATCAAAAATAATCCATATTTTTCTAGCTATTATGTTTTCGGGAACCACAAACTTGCTAACGTGAGTGAAAGAGATTGTGAGTGACTGTGTTAAGACTAGCACGGGCTTGGCAGTGATACTTGTTCACTTAGGTTTAAGAATATATTAATTAAGGACAAAATTTCCAACCTTTCATTTCGTTTGAAAACTTTCTCCCGAAACATAGATTAGTAACTTTAATTGGAGCCTGGTTCACGTCGAAGTACAGTAGGTTTCGCTCGGCTTCCCTACTGATGATCTGCTGAGACAATGTTCACAGGTAGGTACAGGTTCGTGTTAAAGGGACGGAAGGATCCACGCCGCCGCAAACCCTTTCATTAGAACCTACTTACAAAGGGCCCTTCAATCAGTATCACATCTTAATGATCTAACGCACCAATTGGACTGAAATAGGCAAGATATCACTCAGGAGTACATGCAACAACTCTATTAAGCAATTCCAAGTTGTGACTTGTGAGGTTAATTTATTGAGGTTCTAATAATTGTACCACAACGGCCTATAACGACCTTGCCTAAAATCTAAATACCTATTAGCACACCTTATAGCATTCGGCATAAATACATATTCTCTGTATGCGTCCCTAAACTGACGAATTAAATCATCCAAATTAGGTTTATAATACTACAGTTCTTCTAAAACAATAACAGCTGCTGAATAATTAATCCTGTTGCCATAGAATGTTATAGCTAATTCATCAATCTTCTGTTGACTGTTGGGAACAAGGAAGGCCAGGCGCAGGTCGTCCAGGTAATTTCGGGTATGGTCCTAGTTGGCATAAAAAAAACTCCAACGCAGACATTAGCTGTAAATAATAACCTTTATTCAGAAAGTAACATTACCTTTCCTTTTACAAAATGTCATATAAACATTATTTCTTATTACATAGATTACATATTTAACTTCGCTTTGAACATTGACTTCTCAGGTTCATCTCCAGCTATTTGAAGTCCAATAAAAATGGATTAGTACCTTGAAACAGGCGATTCTTAACTTTACATTCTTTCTCTAGATCTGTCCAAGATTTAACTTTAGATATATCTGCACTAGTTTCGGGTTTAGAGTACGTTACAAACTTAAATCTATTCCTCCTAGTATATCTACGCCATGGAACACCTGTGGACCACTGAGGATTAAGATGAAATGCACCCATTTTATTACTACAAGCTATACGGACTTTCTCTAGTGCTCCCTGATCTTCGAATATCTTCTTATTAGCTTTATCATCCAACGGTAGTCGCTCTATCCTAACGTTAATTCTTTAAACATATGTTACCACCTTATTAATAATTACAGAGGCATACTTATTACCAAATAACTTATATTCATCTGTTATGTCATAATGCTGAATCCTTCCAAAATTCTTAGCTGTGTCGTCATGTTTCTCCACGGCGGCCATTTTACCATACTCAAACCTAACACCATCCGTTTGTGTAAATTCAGTACTCCATCTACACATACGACCAAATATAGGGCTAGTTAGATTGGCCCGTCGGAGCATCCAACGCCTCGGGCGTGCAGCGCGAAACTTCCGACGCATCCACATCTTCGTTAAATGAACGACAATGTACAATATGACAATCTGCATGTACGACCTCCAAACGTGAAATTAAACCTTCATCTCCAATACTAAATTCATTAGATACAAATATTACCAAGCCACGGTGTTTAATAACCATTCCAGGTTTATTTTTAACATTAGCAGTAACTGGTCGTCCTTTGACAATACGCTTCAATATAGACGCTTACTGCCGCCACCTGGACCACTCAAATTCTTCAAAAACAATAACTTTATGAACACATGCATCATACCCACCAAATCCGAATTCAGATCAAAAAGGCAAATACACATGCTGATTTCTGGACAAAATCTTTTCAATCAATGTAGACTTGCCGATATTTGTATCGCCAAATAAGTACAACTGTTTTTTACGAACCTCCGTGGACCGAAAGGCCTTGTTATACCACCGTACAACGCGACCCGCCCTGCCATTATAATTAAAATGACACTCGCTCAACGAACGGACAACCAATCGATCAGAGATGGCCCAACGCATTATTGACATGCTCATTTTGTTACGTTTTGTCTTTTGAGTAAATCATTTAATGTTTATGAAATTGTAATCATTTGTTTGTCTGTAGATATACATCCCATTCACCGTTTGTTGTCCCATTCGGATAATTCCTTCGTGATGGGTCTTTTTTTGTCTTAGAGTGTACTTAAGTTTGAATAAAGAACCTTGATTCTACCCTAATTCCAAAAGATTACGCCAACCATCCACACTATATTGCCTCAGTTCCCAAAATAGTAACAGTAAATAGTCAGTAACAGCCTGTACTCCCTCCTTTAAAAAGAGAAAATAACACATGTAAAAATTAATTCCGCCTCACAATGTTTCACCAGAACAGCAAAATCTTACCATGGGATTTTCGCATATGAAGTACTGAAAATGAATATCTGTATTCTATACACAATTTAGCCTAATATTCCTGCGGTAGTATCACACAAACTAAAACAAAACAACAGCAAATTGAACCCTCCACAATGTCATTACTGGATATTGCCTTCAGAAAGTCATCGATTCAAAATTTTCAGAGTCTCACAAGACACATAAACAATTAATAATCATTAAAGTTCGGCGATACATGGCCATGGTCGCGTGTCAGGGCAATTTTGTGCAATGGTCACTTCTTTAAAAAGGAAGTGATAGTGACGTCAAAGTTCAGATTCAATGGAAAATGTAGAGATAATGTCAGTCACTTGTTTCATGTAAATTAGCCCTTATCAAGAAATTTAAGAGGGAAGAACTTGACTAGCAGACCAAGTGGGTTGGCAACACAGAAAGTATCAATGTAGGAGATTTTCTGAAGCCAACTGCCGATGAAAGGCCAACTCTTTTCAAAGTGGGACAAGTTGTCACTCCTAGACATGCAGTGGTCGAGAGGAGGAGGCGTGTCGTGCTACTATCGCAATGAATGACGAGGCTCTGCCTGTGACACCTGGTCCACTATCCGAGGTCACTGTCACCACAGCAAACCTCTTAGCACTACGCAGGTAAACTGCCTGTGCGGTGGCAAAGCCTTGGCGCAATTGATCTCCTGATTTCTCACTCGCTCAACGGAATACTGTAGCTACGTTCAGATCATCACTGGTTGTGCACCGAAAGTCATTAAGTGTAACGTAGTCTGTCCTTGTGTTCATAACTTCATTACACGACAAGCGCAAAAAACTTATTGTATGTTCCTACCCCTATCGATTACTATCAGTTTAGCACTACCAGCTGACCACAATCAGACGATACAGTTACGTCAAAGATCAGCGACAGGCTCACCGTGGTACGATTAACACGTTTACAGTATTTTACGAGTAGTAAAGGTTATGAAAATGAGAACACCTAACGAATGAAATGTGGAAATATCGCGAGAAATGAAAGACGATAGTTTTGAAAAGGCCGTCTTTTATGTAGGTGTGGCATAACTGCTCCACAGTCAGTGTAAATCACTTGTTTGGTCACAGAAGTTCAGTCACGAATCACCACTTACTTCATGTACCTCGTAAAAAGTCAAGTCTAACTTAACTTTAAGAAGCGCTGTGTATGTGTACTGTAATCATTCACCTGATGTGCGGTGGTGCTGCATTCGGGAAAATATTTCAGAATCGACTTTTTTCCAGCTTTTTCTGGTTTGGTTTTACTGTCTCAGAATTTTGAAAAATATTTTCGTATTCCTGAAGTTTCCTCGACGTCATGCGCTCAGTTGCTGTAGCATGAAACAAACAAACATTTATGTAACAACATATTATTCCTTTGTACATATGTATAGAGTAAATATAATAAATATGTATATATTTATGTCGAGTAAACAGTCGCCAGTTTAAAATCTCCCTCTCTGTGACCTGTATTTACTGACGTGGATACAAAAACTGTTGACTGCTTAGTGAGAGAAAAACAGTTTAATGATTTTGAGAATCAGATACACCCACAATTAAGGGATAATTCTCGACGGAATTAGTCGCATCGCACAAAAGGGATTTACGATAACCAGAGAGGTTCGAATAGGTTATTTCCTAGGCCCTATTTCATGATTATGGTCAGTTTTATGATCTAGGAAAAAAAACTGTCTAGCTTTAGATCAGTATGCAGGAGGTAGAGGGCTTGTATGGTGAGATGACCTGGAGAAAGCTATTATTCATTTTATGTTTTGACTGTGAAATCGGAAAGTTAAACACTGCAAGCTCTTGGAAATTGGAAATTTGTGGTAAGTTCTATGGGACCAAACTACTGAGGACATCGGCCCGTAAGCTTACACACTACTTAATCTAACTTAAACTAACTTATGCTAAGGACAACACACACACACCCATGCCCGAGGGAGGACTCGAACCTCCGACGAGGGCAGCCGCGCGAACCGTGCAACGCACCTGAGACCGCAAGGCTACCCCGCTCGGCTGCAAGCTCTTGAGAAGGGTGAGAATTACTCTCTTAATTTTTATGTACCGCACAAGTGGGCATTTTGAGGTAGTGCAAGCCCACCAGGAATTAATCTCTTTTCACTTACTTCCTTTTACAGCCTCGAACAACTGCTAAGCTCCTTTCATAACTCTAAAGTAGAGGTGCCGCAGGACTATAGTAATAATAACTATGTACACCGATTTCTTCACTTAAATGGTTATTATTACATAATGAATCGACCTACTACTTTCTGCCCAAACTCTATTCTACGCTAAAAAGTAAAGATACCGGAATATGACAAAATAATATCAACCTAAACATATCTATTGTATTTCTACAAACACTGTAATATTCCACCTGGCACCGAAATCATTTATGTAACAGTTCACATCCTAGACTACTTGAAAGAGCAAATTATTTCTTAGATATGGACACGCATGTAGACAGACAACTGGTAAATAGAGCTTGATAAAGCTGACTTAGAAAAGACTGGCTTCACAATACCTGATGGTCTCTAAGCGTTTAAAGTTAGATGGCGTAACACTCGAGCAGCCTTCAAACGTGTAGTGGACGACCTGCTTTGACAGTCTAAAAATACGGTGGGTCTCTGGATCTGGATGGTATCGTCGTTTTTCGAACACATTCGAAGAAAATCTAAGCCAAATGACTACCTTTTTGAAGTTTGTTCGGACTGAAAACCTTCACCTGAAACCCTATATTCTATGTTTGTATGAATACCAGCATTGTGCAATATTCAATGCTTCTCTAAGTAGCTACACTCCCTGTCCATGAGTTCACAGCTGTTTTGGCTGTACGTTGGTGTTCGTAATAAATGAACTTTCAGTGTTAAGTATGATTCATTGACGACTGTGTTATCCGATTTGGACCCGATTGTTGATTGTGATGTGATAATATTACCTCTCAGAATACTCATTTATTTTTAAAATTTCAGTTGCTTAAAATTTTTTATAGAAGAGAGACAGGGATCATCCTCGTTTATCAGAATTAGAGCTTTCTGGTGGCAATAGTACATTCCTCAGAAGGAAATCTACTCCATTCCCAATAAAAAATAAATAAACTCTTGAGTAGAAATGCCAATTCATGGTAATGGACACTGTTCTGCGAAGAATCATTTCAAGAATCCATTCCCAGCGATAAAATCTACGAAAGATGAAGAGGTACAACTGGAAAAAATTGAAAGTTCCAGTATACTTAATTTAGACAAACACATCTCTCTATAATTATGAATGTGCTGTAAACTTATACGTACAGCCAGTTCCACAAGAAAGTGTACGCCGTTATTTCTTGAAGTAAAAGACACTGTTGTAAATGTAATTTTACAAGAAAATATACCTTATTACTAATTGCACAATTACCTAATAGTTATCCAATCGCCGTCATTATCGATTATAGCCTGGCACCTCAGTCATTTCTCCGGTAAATCATCCACGTTTCCAAACTCAAAATATCGTTTGTCCTATTTCGCATGGAATATCTTCGAGTATCTAAGAATTTTAGCAGTAGCCCAATATTTGATTTTTGGTCGTTTTGGATGGTTTACAAGGAAGACTGCCTGGTGACGCTTCAGATTTTTTGCACTAATTTTACATTTCAACCGACAAAACAAAACATTCGACTCTCACACTGCTTATCTATACACTGTACAAAAGTGCACTGATTACAGATTCGATACCTCTACTAGAGATGTCTTTGCATACGTTTCATTTAAATTTATTTAGTACACTTTCTTGTGGAATTGAATGTACTACGATGGCTTTGAACATATGAGACAACAACACTTAGAACCTCTGCAGGTTGTAGATAATTACGGCTATTTTATTTATGTGTTGCCGTTATATTTGTAACTGCATAAATGCATATGTCTAGTAATCACATTACCCCGTCTTCGACTTCATGCAAATGCTGCAAGATAGAAAAATATTAATAGGTTCTCTTTACAACATTAACAACAGTAGATGCTTTTTCGATAATTTAGTTGATGTCACTGTATGGAAGAAACATTTCGTAATCACCTTCTGCCATCGGACACCCACACCTCGGTAAGTACTGTCTACTCATTTTCACATGTTATTTCCAGTACAAATAATGTACACAGAACTTCTCCTGTAATAAGGAGTGGTTCACTGTCAACTTATACTACAGTTTTTTTTTTTTTGCACATGAGTTAACAACATTCGCTGATGCAAAGGAGGAGCTGTATTACGCACTGGTATCAGCTCTGCTGCTTTCCTGACTCAGCCAGTGTCATCTGCCGTCCTGGAATTCTGTAGAAAACTTCCTTGGACGTTGTACCTAAGGTTCAGCTTCATATCATTTCCTATCTGTCGTTTTCGTTGCGGACATAACAACTTATTCCACTGTTGTCCGTTACTTTTCTGATTCACTTTCCTGATTGCCTGTCCCTCCTAATACTACCGATCATGCACCTCTCCATTGTTCGTTGGGAGACCCTAAGGCCTTGACTCGTTTTAGCTTTAAAGTTCTTGTCTCAATTCCATAAGTAAAAGCTGGCAATGCACATTGGGTGTAAATTTTCCGTCGCAGAAACATTGGAATCTTTCGTTTAAAAACCGTTTCCAGTTCATCAAAAGCTCTAACGACTACATTTACTCTTCCCATTATGTCTGTCATTGTCTATAGTAGCTATCTTCTGCAATAAATGTACTATAAATAAAGTTCCAGTCTACTTCCAAAGTGACATTACTAATTTTTTCTACTCTTCAGTGACTCTGTCTGCAATAAAACAAACAATACAACGTCTTCAGCGAGACGTGTGAACACGTACATCTTCTTCATTTCGGAAAGGAACTAAAAACTCGTTTTAGTACTCCTGAAAATAGTTTCAGTGATATGCAATATCTTCTCCTTATCTCTCTTTCAACTACAAATTTGTCTCTCTTCTTATGTAGTTTAATGAAAGTTACAACACTGGCGTATTTATTCTTCGGTTGTTTCAATCAATGCTTTGTTACTCTGAGGCTGATAGCATTGGTTTTGATGAAAGTGAGTGAAACGCTTTTTCAAAATCCATGATAACAAGACAGTTCCCAATTCAGTGTTACCACTTTTTCTGTAGTTTCGTTTATGACTTGCTAATGGGCCGCTTAACTACTACTAAAGCCAGCGCATTCCTTCGTTTGATTAAAATCCGTGGTTTTTTATGCCATTAAAAACAATTTTAGTGTGTATCTTGTACATTTCAGAAAGAAAGAAGATAGATCCACTGTCATGTATACCTTTTCAGACTTCATATTTGAGACGTTGAACAATTACAGTAGTTTCACAGTTTTCGCAATTATATTCTTTCACAGAAATACTTTGAAGAATTTTGAACTTACTTTTGTTGTAATTTTCGTCCAGCTTCAAACATTCCTAATTAAACACATTCCTCTCTAGGTACTCTATCTTCCTGTACATCCAGTGGCTTTAATAGGAAACCAACATTACTTCAGGATTGTCATTACTTCATTTTTTAAGCCACGTGCATTTATGATTCAACCGTTGGGCAATAAAACAAGCTAGCACATGTTTGACAGTTTTATCTTTGTTGATGGCTACAATCTGACATATTAACTAATCAACTGTCGTGTCTGGGCAAGATATGTTTCTGATTTCTTTGGTCCCATGTCTTGTTGAATCTAACTGTTCATTCTATCAAGTTTCATTTTATCTTTTGACATTATCTCGTAAATATTTTGGAGTACAGTAGTTTTATTTTGGCATTTGTATCACAACCCTTTTATTCTTTGCTTGGGACTATCACCTTCTCTTCAAAATTTGTGCTGTTCCATTTTAGTAACATCTCATAATCTACAATACAACCTTTGTGTTTGATGAGTTTGTTTCTTTGCATCTAATCTAGTTCTAGTCTGCATCTTTCGAGTCTATGGTCACTTCCAATTCGAAAGTTGTCACATTCTGCATTTATTGTTACACAAACTATAAAAAACTTCATCTTTAATTCAATTTGAGGTTTATGAACTTCATACTGAAAATATGTTTTCTTCAACAATGTGTGAATCACAAATAAGTTTCCATCTGGACTAATTCTGCAGCTACGAGTCTGTGACCACTACAATTTCTGGCATTGTCCTTTCTTTTTTGTCTTACTTAAGCATTAAAATCCCTCATCATCATCATCAACAGATGTATCGACCATTATTCATCAGTTTCTATAATTCCTTGTGAAGGTATTGGTTCAAATAGCTCTGAGCACTATGGGATTTAACAGCTAGAACTTAGAACTACTTAAACCTAACTATCTAAGGACATCACACAACACCCGGTCATCACGAGGCAGAGAAAATCCCTGACCTCGCCGGGAATCAAACCCGGGAACCCGGGCGTGGGAACCGAGGACGCTACCGCACGACTACGAGCTGCGGGCTCTGAAGGTATTCTATCTTCTCATCAGAATGTGACTAGTTTAGTGTGTAGACTTCAGTAATTTCAAACCAGTTCCTTTGTGATATTTGTGATATGAGGATTAGGTGCTTTCAAATATTTCTTATATAGTTCTCGCATGGTATTTAATTTTCTTGCTTCCAATAAAGCCAACATCTTACTATCACCCGCAATCTGTTCGCTTATAATACACTCCTGGAAATTGAAATAAGAACACCGTGAATTCATTGTCCCAGGAAGGGGAAACTTTATTGACACATTCCTGGGGTCAGATACATCACATGATCACACTGACAGAACCACAGGCACATAGACACAGGCAACAGAGCATGCACAATGTCGGCACTAGTACAGTGTATATCCACCTTTCGCAGGAGTGCAGGCTGCTATTCTCCCATGGGGACGATCGTAGAGATGCTGGATGTAGTCCTGTGGAACGGCTTGCCATGCCATTTCCACCTGGCGCCTCAGTTGGACCAGCGTTCGTGCTGGACGTGCAGACCGCGTGAGACGACGCTTCATCCAGTCCCAAACATGCTCAATGGGGGACAGATCCGGAGATCTTGCTGGCCAGGGTAGTTGACTTACACCTTCCAGAGCACGTTGGGTGGCACGGGATACATGCGGACGTGCATTGTCCTGTTGGAACAGCAAGTTCCCTTGCCGGTCTAGGAATGGTAGAACGATGGGTTCGATGACGGTTTGGATGTACCGTGCACTATTCAGCGTCCCCTCGACGACCACCAGAGGTGTGCGGCAAGTGTAGCAGATCGTTCCCCACATAATGATGCCGGGTGTTGGCCCTGTGTGCCTCGGTCGTATGCAGTCCTGATTGTGGCGCTCACCTGCACGGCGCCAAACACGCATACGACCATTATTGGCACCAAGGCAGAAGCGACACTCATCGCTTTAGACGACACGTCTCCATTCGTCCCTCCATTCATGCCTGTCGCGACACCACTGGAGGCGGGCTGCACGATGTTGGGCCGTGAGCGGAAGACGGCCTAACGGTGTGCGGGACCGTAGCCCAGCTTCCCCAATTTGCTGGCAAGTGGCGGTGCGGTCCCCGACGGCACTGCGTAGGATCCAACGGTCTTGGCGTGCATCCGTGCGTCGCTGCGGTCCGGTGCCAGATCGACGGGCACGTGCACCTTCCGCCGACCACTGGCGACAACATCGATGTACTGTGGAGACCTCACGCTCCACGTGTTGAGCAATTCGGCGGTACGTCCACCCGGCCTCCCGCATGCCCACTATACGCCCTCGCTCAAAGTCCGTCAACTGCACATACGGTTCACGTCCACGCTGTCGCGGCATGCTACCAGTGTTAAAGACTGCGATGGAGCTCCGTATGCCACGGCAAACTGGCTGACACTGACGGCGGCGGTGCACAAATGCTGCGCAGCTAGCGCCATTCGACGGCCAATACCGCGGTTCCTGGTGTGTTCGCTGTGCCGTGCGTGTGATCATTGCTTGTACAGCTCTCTCGCAGTGTCCGGAGCAAGTATGGTGGGTCTGACACACCGGTGTCAATGTGTTCTTTTTTCCATTTCCAGGAGTGTAGAACGTACTCGTCTGTTGTAATTTTCATTCTGGTTGGACTTAATTTTGCTCGAATTTTTGGCAACTCTCCTACGTCCTATTTGATATTATTTAACTCGTCTTCCAATTGCACTGCTTGCTGAGCTGTTGCAAAATGCAAAGCAAAGAAATCATTTGGATTATTAACATTTTGTGAAATTTCCGGGAGCGCTTGTCGGATCATGATAACAATTCTAAATGGCAAACACGTCTAAGTGACCTGCGAAATGATATTTATTTGGTCACGAGCCGGCTTTCGGCCTTTTAGGACATCGTCAGCTATAAAGTTTCACACAACACTATTTTTGGATTGTCGTCTACATAGTCTAATTCATTAACCAAGGTGAAGGCAGGTGCGAACGCAGAAGCAGGTGGGCGTGTCCCGTTGACCTGCAGCTATTATTTTGGTTTCCTCAGTCCACTACTTCCAATATTCTTTCACTTGAAGCATTTACTTGGACGGAAGTGGTAATAGAGCCTTCGAGAAATGCTTACCCATCCTATACTAGTCCACTAGGCGCCAAAAAACTTAGTGAGGTTCATGAACAGTGAGTCTCGACAAAGCTACAGGTTCAGCTGTCCTGACTATGGCCTGGATGTTTCTAAATGTGAGAACCTGGCCTGAACGCGATCAGCCACCACCTACCAACAGACAGCTCAAGTCAGTGTATAATTCGGCAGTCAGTCACTGTGTCACTCGCAAGACGTTTAGTCCAGAGAGTTGCAGAAACTGACTCTCACTGTGACTGGATTTCAGATTGCTGAGCAGGTTGTCCTCCACAAAGGAATTCATCGAGTTTATCATGATATAGGTACTAACGGCTTCATGGAGTGAATGTCAGAACTCCTCACAGACCTGAAATTCATCAATTCTTAGTTGGGTGACATATGATACCCATTAACGTCTACTGTATTGTCTACACTTATCTTTAGCAAGCTTGGATGCATTTCAACTGCCTGTGAGTTCTCCAGTAGTGAATTTCTGTTGAATGACACCCCTACGTTTCATACGCAGCTCAAGTGAGACACCATTTTGGAACCCTAGCCTACTGCTCCTATATGTTGCAGGACAAGAAAGCTCTGGCTCGGACTCAAAAGGAAACAGGAGGAACTGCTTTCGAACGGCCGTCGTCATTATTATTCCCAGGTAAAAGAATGTTGCTAGCAGTGCACTGACGGAATCGAAACAATAACTTCAAGCCACAGGGCAGTCCCAGCTATTCTCGTTGGTTCTTCAAAGAAAGTAGTTACATTGTGGATGCAAAATCCTAAAATCGAAGGTTTGAAAAACCAGTAGGTTAATGCAATCATACTGTTGACTAAACTCATTAATGATTCTATAGTGTGATGTCGCCTCCTTAATCTTCCACATTTGTTTTTATGTTCATTCTTTGACAATTAATGTAAGCCGAACACACAATTTTTTTGTGTACAAAATTTAACGGTTTTGACCGGTTGCCACCATAGATTTATTGTGGAAATAGCTGATACTTTCAACTGTATGCGTTACGCCATTAATTATGATGTACTACAAATGCTACCCATCCTATACTAGTCCACTAGGCTCCAAAAAACTTAGTATATTTTATATATATATATATATATATATATATATATATATATATATATATATATATATATATTGCATCATAATTAATGGCGTAAACGCATACAGTTGAAAGTACACTATACCAGAAGGAAACAAGTCTCAAAACATATGGTCGAAAATGTATACCTTAAGAGCTACGAGAAATTTTTCATCTTCTTCGATACTGTGAAGCAAATCTCTTCTACTGCAAGCTCTTTGTTTCCCATATTTTGGGTAGTGGTGTTATGGGCCAAAACAAGAAAAAAAGGTCCAGTAAAAAGAGCTCTAAAATGCGTACCTTAAAAGTTATGAGCAATCGTTCATTAGAAGAGTTGTTT
This sequence comes from Schistocerca gregaria, assembly GCF_023897955.1. NCBI lineage: Eukaryota > Metazoa > Arthropoda > Insecta > Orthoptera > Acrididae > Schistocerca > Schistocerca gregaria. The sequence continues at coordinate 168,216,606 of NC_064927.1, read as the reverse complement.
CCAAGTAGCGGAGATCACGTGCTCATAGCTCTTAAGGTATGCATTTGAGAGCACATGTTTACTGGACATTCTTTTCTTGTTTTGGTCCATACTACTGCTACCCAAAATGTGGAAAGCAAAAATTCGTATTTGCGTACAATGCAAGAGGCCCAGGTTCGATTCCCGGCGTTGTTGGAGATTTTCTCCGCGCCTGGACTGTGTAGTGTATTATCATCTTATCATCACCGACGCGAAAATCGCCCAATGTGGCGGCACCTGAAATAAGACTTACAAACCGGCGGCCGAACTTCACCGTTTAGGGCCTCCGAGCGAACAATGCCACACGATCATTTTCATCGGCTGTACTACTGCAGACAACTCTAGTAAATCCCTATCCGAGATTCTTTAATGATTAACTCCCTTGTATAAAACTTAATATCTCCAGAACTTTCTATCTTATAACGATATAATTTTGCAGGTGCATCCATTGGTGTAAGAGGATAAAGTCTGCAAACATTTGTTGTCAATATAGTTAGTAGTAAATAAGTAATAAATTAAAACGTCATCCAGTTTTATTGCATGGGCAGCGAAAATGTCGTAAGCGACAAACGTTTTTCCCTTTCATCTTTTTTTTGGGTGTAATCAAGAACAAGTGTTGTAAAGGTTTGAAATTATGCCCAAAGTTTATTGGACGACTGGAAGTGCTCTCGTTCCCAAATACTGGATGAATACAGTGAGGGTAATTTGGTGCTGTGAATTTTACTACATCAAGACGTATCACAGCGTCTCCCTCTTGTTATCTTTCCAGGTTTGGCGCAACATGCGAAAAATCTTGCGTCCCTGTTCATTTCTGCTGCTTGATGCCTTTCTTTCAATGCTCCCTTGGGTTGTCCCTGTTTAGTTTGCAGGGTGTCAGCGGTCAGAAGTGTGTCTGACGCATGCGTACGCCTAAGATTTGTTGTACGTACAGGTGCGTCATCTACAGCGAGTAGCCTTGTATCCATTCGTGTTCAATCAACCCTCTGTTTACATATATTTTGTCTTCCTTCTTTTTAGTTTCGGTATGCTATTCGACTGATTCCTTGTGAATCCCCTGAGTTATTGGTGTCTTTGACTTACAATTCAGTTTATTCGCTAGGATTGTTTATTCGAAACATTCACACGAACGTTGGTCACAGTAAATTGTCTCACTAGTGGACACGAACTATGTTATTAGATTGATCAAATATTTCTGTTGGAGGCTGAATTTGAGAAGCTAGTGCTCACGAGCATTTATCTGCCAGCTTGAGAGGCTACTGGTCTCACGAATTTATCCGCATAAGTCGCTGACTCACCTTGATTGCTCATGACGTTATTGAATTGGAACTAGTTGTTGTTAGATTGAATAACAACACAATTCGAGTGGGATCTAATGTGGGAATACGTTCTGTGAACGTCCTGTCCTTGCGATTGTATGTGCACACATTCCGGGCTCCGTTTGCATTTTCATAAGGTCATCAAGTATTCATTGTGCTGCTAGCTGTTGTAAGCATTGAGCGAGAAGGCGACCTATCGGTCCACAACTTACACAGGTTTGCGGTTGCCTGTCGTATGTTATTATAACTTTATACGACTGTAGAGACAGATAAGATGGTATATGAAGCGTCCTGGCAGATTACAATTGTGTGCCGAATCGAGACTCGAGCTCGGGACCTTTGCCTTTCGCGAGCAAGTGCTCCACCGACTGAGCTACCCAAGCACGACTCACTACCCGTCTTCACAACTTTAATTCAGCCAATATCTCGTCTCCTACCTTACAAACTTCACAGAAGTTCATTCTCGATATGTTTAAGGAGGTTTATGTGTACTCCTGATATCAAACAATGTGTTTTCTTTTCTCTTGAACCAGGAAACCGGTGTCGTTTTCACGGCTTCGTCAAATATCCCAGCGAGGAGACTGTGAATTCGTACTGTGTGTAATACGCACTCCGACTGTGTACCGTAACTTACCTTATCTCTCTATGACTCGTCATGAAAACTACAATACCAGAGAACTCAGATACTAATCGTGTGCATATATAATCGGATGTGGCTTTAACGAACGCTGCCTTGCTGCAGTCTTGTAACTTCGTTCTCTCTTAGACGAATTTTTTCTGATAACCACTCATCTATTTCCGCAACCATGGGTCATCTATTTCCGCAACCATGGGACGTTCTTGTCCAAAGGGGAAGTGCAGTCGCGAAGTACAAAGCCGTACTGAGGCTGCCATGATGGCGCGGATTTGGATTACGGTCTACTGACACAACTTACTTGCAGGACCGCCTCGGTAGCTGCGGGCTCAGCGCAGCCCTAAGGGGCACGAGTTGGATTCCCACCCTGGACGGAGATTTTCACAGCACGGAGAGTGCGTGTTAGTCTGTCATTCCTATTGTGGTTATTGACGAGGAAATCGCCTCAAACACGCTGTCGAATAGCTGTTCCACTAGTGAAGTGCCTGTATGGGCACGACTCGAAAAAATTTAAAATTAAAGTATAAAAAATACTCCCTTCCTACTTGCCATGGCCGGGAACCCGTCTGCTAGCCTGTACTGTTCACAGCAGCTGTGTCTCGGCGATCGCTGTGGCAACAGTCTCCACGCCGCACAGTAGGCCAATGCGCTTCAAAACATGGACAGAACAGCAATAGGAAAGAAGCGCTTTCCGCCTTTAGTCCCAAGAAGCCTTGAGTAGATGGTATTGGTGCGTACTTGTAGTGAAGGCATTCCAATCTTAAATCGATATTATACGCATCATTGCAGTTGCTGGTAAACAATGAATCAGACAAAGAGACATTTTTCCTACTTCGTTTGTGTAGCCTGTTTAATATGCGACAGCGGTTCTAACTAGTTGCCAAGATAAAATGATAGGCAGCTTAATAAAAGAAAACATGGTATGTAGTACTCCGTAATGTAGGTGATCTTTACTTAAATCTTGGGATTTGAGCCGCCATTCTCTCGAATGCAAGTCCGCTGCCTTAACTACTGAGCTACTTTGGTTTGTGCGAATGTTAAAACTGTTGTTCGAAACCTATGTAGATAAGCCGTAACAGTCTAATATATAAAGACGTGTTGACTTCCGAACATGGCGTAAAGCTTTCAGAAGCTCTATCACGAAGCATGAGTGTACTGGTTCCTCCTCTTCCCCTACCCAATTTCCGACTGACTAAGCAGTGGCCTCGAACGGGAAGTGAAGGCTCTTGTTCTACATATAATAGGTGTACGCTAATGTATACAGCAAATTAATTCATCTGGGGGAAGTGGAATTGTTTAAGTCCGTCTAGGCGTTCAATGTCACACTCCTGTCATTCAACAAGGCAGAAACATTTATGTCGGTACATCCGTCCATTGTTAAAATATTTCTTGGTAGATTTCGGCTCTATTTATTCGTTTCTTGTCTTGAGCGATTTGATAACAATTTCTTTGATATTTGGAGCTTCCAGTCACATGTTTTCTCAGTGACGAATCAAACATTCAGGGGTAGAGTGGTGGAACACGGGAACAACAAGGCAAGGCTTGCCATGCCATCAAAGCGCAAGAAAAAAATTTGAAACGGCTACCGACAGCTAAAGAAAATAGGAATACAAATCAAGGATTAAGAGATAAAGCATAGACACATGATGAAAAGTAGCAGTCAAGTAGTTTACGAAATACACCAGTAGTGGGAGTAAAGTTTATCTACCTGAATGCAAGTCATTGCTCATTATCTATCACATATCAAGCACCTGACTAGAAATCTGATTTATTGTTGGGTAATTTTAAAGAAAGGTAATTTAAAAGTGAAGTCGATAGTCTTTTCAAACTTCCTTATTCACTTACTATTATTGTGGTCTTCAGGCAGAAGACTGGTTCGATGCAAGTCCCCATGCATCTCCAAATAACTACTGTAATCTACATCCTTCTGCCTCCCAATAATAAAAGAACATCAGCCGTTATTTTGGTTTTATTTGTTAGACAACCAGTTTCGACATTATGTTATGTCATCTTCAGGAGTATATAGTAAACGTTACAGTAGAGCAATAAATACACAGTAGTAAGCCAGAGGGTAGTGTCTAAATAAAACAAGCGTTACATATTAAATTACATAAGTAGGCCTAAAAGAAATCAGATACCACGTAATATGTACTATCAGAAATTAACCAATTGTTCACGCCTTATGTGAGAACATCAGTAACTTAATGAACTAATCATAAAACAGAGATGTCAAAGTAATGTAACCATCACACCTATATACCCGTTGTCTGGTTCTGCGTGACAAGTCTGTGGGTTTTTCTCAAAATATAAAAGAAGCGGGCAAAGTTGCCGGCTCATCATATGTGAAGTAAGATAACAGGATCACATATCATGTACAGTAAAGGGGCTCACTATAAGTAACGGTAATCTGTATAGCAAGTATACAAAAAGGAACGCCATTAAAAAGAGAATTACAGTCATTGAAACACCATAGGTGTACTCTATAGTTATTAGACAATGTAAGGAACAGTACCAGCAAAGTTATTATGTCTGCTCTTGTAAAAAAAATTATTTAGATGATGGGAAACCAACATCAATTATTTGGGCAGAAAATTCCTAACATAATACGTCTGGGGAATATCTACGGGAAGAACATGATTAGCAGTAGACGAGATATAGGAAGTGGCGGAAATAGGTAATACACTCCCCACCCCCCCATGAACCATTGACCTTGCCGTTGGTGGGGAGGCTTGCGTGCCTCAGCGATACACATAGCCGTACCGTAGGTGCAACCACAACGGAGGGGTATCTGTTGAGAGGCCAGACAAACGCGTGGTTCCTGAAGAGGGGCTGCAGACTTTTCAATAGCTGCAGCGGCAACAGTCTGGATGATTGACTGATCTGGCCTTGTAACACTAACCAAAACGGCCTTGCTGTGCTGGTACTGCGAACTGCTGAAAGCAAGGGGAAACTACAGCCGTAATTTTTCTCGAGGGCATGCAGCTTTACTGTATGATTAAATGATGATGGCGTCCTCTTGGGTAAAATATTGAAGAGGTAAAACAGTCCCCCATTCGGATCTCCAGGAGGACGTTGTTATCAGGAGAAACAAAACTGGCGTTCTACGGGTCGGAGTGCGGAATGTCACATCCCTTAATCGGGCAGGTAGGTTAGAAAATTTAAAGAGGAAAATGAATAGGTTAAAGTTAGATATAGTGGGAATTAGTTAAATTCGGTGGCATGAGGAACAAGACTTTTGGTCAGGTGAATACAGGGTTATAAATACAAAATCAAATAAAGGTAATGCAGGAGTAGGTTTAACAATGGATAAAAAGTAGGAATGCGGGTAAGCTACTACAAACAGCATGGTGAACGCATTATTGTGGCCAAGATAGATACGAAACCCACGCCTACCACAGTAGTACAAATTTATATGCCGACTAGCTCCGCAAATGACGAATAGATTGATGAAATGTATGATGAGATAAAAGCAGTTTTTCAGATAGTGAAGGGAGACGAAAATTTAATAGTCATGGGTGACTGGAATTCGATAGTAGGAAAAGGAAGAGAAGGAAACGTAGTAGGTGAATATGGAATGGGAGGAAGAAACGAAAGAGGAAGCCGTCTGGTAGAATTTTGCACAGAGCATAACTTAATCAGAGCTAACACTTGGATCAAGAACCATAAAAGAAGGTTGTAGACATGGAAGAATCCTGGAGATACTCGAAGGTTTCAGATAGACTATATAATGGTACGACAGATTTAGGAACTAGGTTTTAAATTTTAAGACATTTCCAGGGGCAGATGTGGATTCTGACCACAATCTATTGGTTATAAACTGTAGATTAAAACTGAAAAATCTGCAAAAAGGTGGGGATTTAAGGACATGGGACCTGGATAAACTGACAGAGCCAGAGGTTGTAGAGAGTTTCAGGGTGAGCATTAGGGAACGATTGACAAGAATGGGAGAAAGAAATACAGCAGAAGAAGAATGGGTAGCTTTGAGAGATAAAAGAGTGAAGGCAGCAGAAGATCAAATGGGTAAAAAGACGAGGGCTAATAGAAATCCTTGGGTAACAGAAGAATGTCATTGATGAAAGGAGAAAATACAAAAATGTAGTAAATGAAGCAGGCAAAAAGGAATACAAACGTCTCAAAAACGAGATCGACAGGAAGTGCAAAATGGCTAAGCAGGGATGGCTAGAGGACAAATGTAAGGATGTAGAGACGTATTTCACTAGAGGTAAGATAGACACTGCCTACAGGAAAATTAAAGAGACTTTTGGAGAAAAGAGAACCACTTGCATGAATATCAATAGCTCAGATGGAAACCCAGTTTGAAGCAGAACGGTAGAAGTAGTATTTAGAGGGTCTATAGAAGGGCGATATTCTTGAGGACAATATTATGGAAATGGAAGAGGATGTAGATAGAGATGAAATGGGAGATATGATACTGCGTGAAGAGTTTGACACAGTACTGAAAGACCTAAGTCGAAACAAGGCCTGGGCAGTAGATGCCATTCCATTAGAACTACTGATAGCCTTGGGAGAGCCAGCCCTGACAGATCTCTACCATCTGGTGACCAAGATATATGAGACAGGCGAAATACCCTCAGACTTCAAGAAGAATATAATAAATCCAATCCCAAAGATAGCAGTTGTCGACATGTAAAAATTATCGAACTATCAGTTTAATAAGCCACGGCTGCAAAATACTAACGAAATCTTTACAGACGAATGGAAAAACCGGTGGATGCTGACCTCGCGGAAGATCAGTTTGGATTCCGTAGAAATGTTGGAACACGTGAGGCAATACTGACCCTATGACTTATCTTAGACAGTAAATGAAGGAATGGCAAACCTACGTTACTAGCATTTGTAGACTTAGAGAAAGCTTTTGACAATGTTGACTGGAATACTCTCTTTCAAATTCTGAAGGTGTCAGGGGTAAAACACGGGGAGAAAAAGGCTATTTAAAATTTGTACAGGAACCAGACGTCAGTTATAAGAGTCGAGGGGAATGAAAGGGAAGCAGTGGTTGGGAAGGTAGTGATACAGGGTTGTAGCCTCTCCCCGATGTTATTCAATCTGTATATTGAGCAAGCAGTAAAGGGAACAAAAGAATAATTCGGAGTAGGAATTAAAATCCATGAAGAAGAAATAAAAACTTTGAGGTTCGCCGATGACATTGTAATTATGTCAAAGACAGCAAAGCACCTGGAAAAGGAGCTGAAAGGAATGGACAGTGTCTTGAAAGGAGGATATAAGATGAACACCAACAAAAGCAAAACGAGGATAATGGAATGTAGTCAAATAAAATCGGGTGATGCTGAGGGTATTAGATTAGGAAATGGGACGTTTAAAGTAGTAAATGAGTTTTGCTATTTGGGGGGCAAACCAATTGATGCTGGTCGAAGTAGAGAGGGTATAAAATGTAGGCTGGCAATGACAAGGAAAGTGTTTCTGAATAAGAGAAATTTGTTGACATCGAGTAAAGGTTTAAGTGTGAGGAAGTCGTGTCTGAAAGTATTTGTATGGAGTGTAGCCATGTATGGAAGTGAAACGTGGAAGATAAATAGTTTAGACAAGAACAGAATAGAATCTTTTGATATGTGGTGCTACAGAAGAATACTGAAGATTAGATGGGTAGATCACATAACTATGGGAAGGTAGTGAACAGAACTGGGGAGAAGAGAAGGAACTTGACTAGGAGAAGGCATCGGTTGGTAGGATATATTGTGAGGCATCAAGGGATCACCAGTTTAGTATTGGCGGGCAGCGTGGAGAGTAAAAATCGTAGAGGGAGACCAAGAGAAGAATACACTAAACAGATTCAGAAGGATGTAGGTTGCAGTAGGTACTGGGAGAAGTAGAAGCTTGCACAGAATAGAGTAGCATGGAGAGCTGCATCAAACCAGTCTCTGTACTGAGGACCACAACAACAACAACCACTTAACTATGTCACTATGGATTTTACGTACAAAATAGTGTTCAAACAACCCAGACGTAAACTGTTCATTGAAATCAAAACGGAAACACAAAAACCAAAAAGTAAACACAAGCACATACCACGAAATGTTAAATCAAGTGAGAGTCGCATTAGGTCACAAAATTCGCGTAGTTGAATGATGACATACATTTCACCACATAACATCGGAATAGATCATTTCTGAAGAACGTAATCGCGGTAAAGTTACTAGAAAATAATCTCTGCAAACAATCAATACGACACTTAAATGCAGATTAAAGTTGCTGAGGTGTAGTAGTTACAATCAGCCGACAAGGTAACGGAAAAACCGAATGGACTGAAAGATATAAATAAATAAACCGAAGAGTATCCCATACCCAATTATCATAACTACAGAGGTCAAGTCAGGTGAAAACACAGTACTAATTGTAATGTAGGATCTACATTAAGCTATAGCTGACCACAAAGACGCAAATCAACAAAAGAGGGTCCACTCACCTGCATGTATCGAGTAACCCTCGTGTTAGAAACCAATTTTTCAACTGGCATCGTGAAGATTTTTTCTGAAGAGGGAAGTCAACATGAGTAATAAAGTTACGAAGAATATATCACAGGTAAGATACAGCACCCTCACAGACATATACTCCCACAGACATGTGTGCCCCTTGGGCAGCTGTCGGCAATTGTCAGACTAACCACTCAAACTAGAGGGCCAAAGATGGCACCACTACCTGTTCCATATATCATGGAAGAGACTGCTCGAGACGAGTCGGTATATCGCAGTTCAGTCAATAGAAAGAAGACGGACATACGCCATATAACAAGAACATGGACGGACGCAAATCAGACAAGGAAACCGATTAAGGGACGACAGAGCCTGAACTGATGACTACCCAAAAACCCATACATAAGGTACAGCAACGTCAAACTCTAAAAATAAGCAATAAAAATATAAAGAAATTCGTAAGGTACCAAACTCGCGAGAAGTTTATAGGACGATATTCCATTACTATTAATACTCCTGTGTAACAAAGGTAGTCAGAAATAAATATACATTATATAACAACATATGTGTAATTGATAAAATTAAAAGAACTCTCTGAATATTTCAAAGAATTGTTTGTTTTTAAAATCTACCTGCTCATTTAACAGCTCGCCAGGCTCATTACCCGAATGGATAAATATCTCCATCTGTTCTAGTAAATCCACCGTTCCCTCTTTGCCTACAAAGGGCAAAATCTCTAAATTGTCAATAACGCTTTCTACATGATGCTTATTGGCTTTGTGGTGTTCTTTGAACGTTGAATGTGTAATTGTATGTAGGGATGTGTGCTCTCGGGATCGTACCTCAAATAATCTACTTGTTTGGCCTATATAGAAAGCATTATAATCACTACATCTAACTTTATAAATGCTAGATTGCAGCAGTGGGTCAGTGTGCTCAGTCGAATGCGTTAGTACTCTACCTAAAGTATTTTTACTACTGAAACCTACGTTAACTTTAAAGCTCTTAAACGCACTTGCTATCTTATTAGATATCTGGCGTTTGTACTCCATACTTGTATCAATTTTATGTACTGAGATGTCTTGGTCAAGAGTTATCTCATTTAACATGTTCGAATGCTTTCTTAATATTCTAGTATGAATGTTATCAATGATGTAAGGTGAGAAACCATTACTCAATGCTATGTCCTTCAGTATTTGAGTATATTCTTTTCTTTTCTGGTCTCGACATTATCAACTGGAATCCCAGTACGCTTACTAACAAGGCTGTAAAAGAAGGACGTTTTAGTGTATGAAATGTTCTGAGTGAAACGGAATAACAGCATCTGTTGCGGAGGGCTTTCTATAAATTGTAAACTTATGCGTGCCAGTGTTGTTAATCAAAGAGATACATAAAAAAATAATTTTATTACCCACCTCATGTTCATAAGTGAATGTAATTTTCTGATGTACACTCTTAAGGATCGCAAATATCGTACCAAAGCTACCATTTTCGTCACTGAACAGTAATATTATGTCATCCACATAGCGGTAGTAATAGAGAATAGCATCTTTCAATTCTGGGATCTGTTCAAAAATAGTATTCTGAAGGTGGTTCAGGAAGATATTGGCCCGAGTGCCTGATAAACTACACCCCATAGGCAAACCTTCCTGTTCTATATATAGTGTCATTGTAACTGAAATAATTATAAGAAACGACTAATTCAAATAACTGGGTGCCTCTAGATGTAACAAATCTTTACACCAATTTCATTTAACGACACTGTTAATTTTGTGAAGAATAATATTATTAAACGTAGAAGGCTCTCTGTAGGTGAAGTAGATGATTTCATACAATTACTTTTGTTGATGTTCGTTATACTCTGAAGAGCCCAAGAAACTGGATCACCTGCCTAATATCGTGTAGGGCCCCTGCCGGCATGGAGGAGCACTGCAAAACGACGTGGTATGGACTCAACTACTGTCTAAGGTAGTGCTGGAGGAACTCACGCCATGAATCCGACTGAACTGTCCATAGAACCGTAAGAGTGCGACTGAGTGGAAATCTCTTCTGAACAGCAAGTTGAAAGCATCCCAAATAAGTTGAATGATTTTCATGTCTTGGGAGTTCGGTGGCTAGAGGAAATGTTTAAACTCAGAAGAGTGTTCCTGTAGCCACTCTGCAGCAATTCAGGAAGTATGGGACGCTGCATTGTCCTGCTGGAAGTGCCCAAGTCCGTCGGAATGCACAATGGACATGAAAGGACGCAGGTGATCAGACAGGAAGCTTACGTACGGGTGTCACCTGTCAGAGTCCTATCTAGACGTATTAGGGGTCCCATATCACTCCAACTGCACACACCCCACACCACTGCAGAGCCTCCACTAGCTCGAACAGTCCCCTGCTGACATGCACAGCTCATGGATTCGTGAGGGTGTCTCCCATACTCGTCCACGTCAGCCGCTCGATACAATTTGAAACGAGACTCGTCTGATCAGTCTTCAACAGTCCATTGTCGGTGTTAACGGGCCCAGGCGAGGTGTGATGCTCTATGTCGTGCAGTCATCAAAGGTCCACGAGTAGGCCTTCGTCTCCGAAAGCCCATATCGATGAAGCTCCGTTGAATGGTTCGCACCGGACACTTGTTGATGACCCTGCGTGGAAATCTGCTGAAAGTTGAGGAATGGTTGCACTTCCGTCACGCTGAACAATTTTCTTCAGTCATCGTTGATCCAGTTCTTGCAGGATCTTTTTTCGGCCACAGCGATGTCAGAGATTTGATGTTTTTACCGAATTCCTGATATTCACGGTACACTTGTGAAATGGTCGTACGGAAAAATCCCGACTTCATAACTACCTCGGAGATGCTGTGTCCCATCGCTAAGGCGCCGACTATATCATCACATTCGAACTCATTTAAATCTTGATAACTAGCCATTGTAAAACAATAACCGATCTATCAAATGCGCCAGACACTTGTTATCTTACATAGGCGTTGCCGACCGCAGTTTCATATTCTGCCTGTTTACGTAACTCTATATTTGAATATGCAGGCCTATACCAGTTTCTCTGTCGCTTCAGTGTATATCCTCCTCTCAAGACACTATCCATTCCGTTCAATAGCTCCTCCAAGTGCTTTGCTTATCTGACAGTATTTCAACGTCATCGGCAAATGTCAAAGTTTTTATTTCTTCTCCCTGGATTTAGATTCCTATTCCATCTTTGTTTGTTTGCTTTTCTGCTTACTTAGCGTACAGATCAAATAATATCATTGATATTATTTCATGCCACTCGACTCTTATAATTGCCATCTGGTTCTTATACAAGTTGTAAATAGCCGTTCTATCGCTGTATTTTAGCCTTGCTACCTTCGTACATACAGAGAGTATTCCAGCACCTCTTATTATCAATTAGAAAAATTTCGACTGTACACACTAAATATGTTTAACACCAACATATCCACTGTCACACATTGTAACGTTCCTCTGTCCCAGCAAACTATTTTTGAAAAACGATTTTTAGGACATTTGCTTAAAAGACGTGTGTACGTTTAGGAAAGAAAGAACAACAGCCGTAAGTAACGACAATCAGGTTATGCAAAATATATTAATTTTATGGCCCAGAAAACAATTTGGAGTCGCTATACGACTGTAATGTTTAATAGAAATAGTCACACACACACGTATGACACGCTCTTCTACTGGAGAATAGGGAAACAATTGGAAGGTCTGGACCCCTTTTGTAATCACTCGTTTTTTTAACAATTATATCAACAAATTCCTTTAAAACAACAATATCTTAATCCTGATTACTTTAGGTAATAAGAATAAGAAGTCATAAGAACTTAGTGAATCTGCTACCAATGTCTTTTTATGAAACAATGTCTATCTCATATGTAAGAAAACTTTGAAACCATTGACAGTTATGCGCCTGACGGCTTAAATTAAGACACACAATATTTCTGACTAGCCTTCGGACACTGAGAACTGATGCTCTCAAAAACATTTACCTAAATAACAACCTGCCACAGATGTATCTAATAAATAGCAGGATGAAATTAATACAAAGGCACTTGTTTCACACTCAAGAGTCAATCAGTATCACTAAGGCTTACTAAGGTTTCAAAATTCGGCTCCAAGGCTCAGTAACACAATTAGTCAGCGCAAAGTCTTACTAAGAGTAGCACAGCAACAACCTTTCACAATTGTATGTTGCTCTTGAGACAAGGTTTAATAAAAATAAAAAAATATAATAAATACCCAAGTAAATATAATTAGCGCCAGAATTAATTAGCGAGGAATGACGTCAGGTCGCTCGAAGGCAGAACAAAATCTTAACCTGGAGAAGCCACTTCTCGAGCTTCAACCCGGAGTCACCTCCCGTTACCCAGAATTTCACGGCCCCGGTACCCATAGGTGGAAAGGTAGCGCTTACTCCGAAACAACGGCCAGCCAGCTGTAACATTCAACAAGCGTTGAGAGCAGGTCCGCAGGGACAATGTAAACAATCAGAAAATGATATTAAATAACAGGTTAAATTATTCAAAATGAAACGGCATACTGCCTTTGCCCCACTATGAATGAACTATACACGCAAGGTACAACCAACAGCGCATATCGTATCAAGAACCTTAAGGAGAATTTCCTGCTATTAAGAGATTTAAAAAAAACTTACAATTACTAGCAAGGTCAGAGGTTACGCCAATCTTAGTCACAATGAAATTACGCCCCACTGTTCAGTGAAAACCATAACGAGCACAATTCTGAAAATTTCATAAGCTTCACTGGGGCTCACTGTGCTAAGACTATCGAACACTCGAAGGCAGTATATTTGATAAACAGATTACGGCCATGCAGCTGGTTACGTATTACATCAAACAACAATTTCCCCCGAGCTTGGAAGAGGCACGCTCGTGCATTATATTAATGTTGAACACCTGTCTTAAACACCATGAACTCTTCATAGGCTTACCTTTACTTCCATGGTAACACCCATGCGCTTGCAGTTAGCAGAAGTGAGGTAGCAGTCCTCAACTCGTTCACACACACGCCCTAAGTACAATCTCACTTAACTTTTCTCTGGACGTCCGATATGGCTTGCGTCGGGTACAGCAGGCGGCTAGAAGACAGCGGACGACCGTAGCCAGCCGAGTCCGGAACTGGCAGCACGCAACCCAAGGCAGCAACAAGTCTCCTCACATGCGACAGGAAAGGCTCTCCACCAAGCTGCCCCATACACGTGGTCGGTTCCCGCTCCACTACAAGCGCACTCCGGCCTCGGGTAACATCGAACGCCAACTGTTCCTGTCCTTGGCGAGGGCCTCCAGTTAATTCCTCCGGCAAGGATAAGGCAGCCAAAACTCAGCACGCGCGACAAGCAAAGATACAAGCGTGAAGGCGGCGGACGCACTTACAAATACGCTGACGCGCCAGCAACGCCACGGCTCGACGTACTTTCGTAAAAATGAGCAAATAATAAAGACTGGTCTGCACAGGCACTATTTTGAGTATTAGGGATTCAATACGGATTTGCAAGCGTGGTGAACGAAGCTGAACAGTATTGGGTCTGCTTCTAGTGCCGAGCTGTGCACTTAGGCTTTCTTATCCCTTGTGTGAGCATAAATTTGGTAAAAAACTGTAATACAGTAAACGTCACGCCTGGTGCTACAGTTTCAGGGCATGGGCAGCGTAACTGTAGTAGGCGATAAACGCTTTCCGCTTCATCATTTTGTTTGGACCTTACAAAGAAGAAATTTCATAACTGTTTGAAATTACGCGTAAGATTTATTAGACATTGCAAAGTGCTCTCATTCTCCAAGACTTTATGAATATACTCAGAGTGAGAGGGGTCCAGTCGCACGTGGAGCCTGATTTTGTAATATAATTCGTGAAAAATGACCTGAAACGGTTGTCATACGTAGAAGAGATTGCATCTTAACCACCACTGAGACGCTGCATGAGTGTCAGAATCGATTGTAAGTAGGAGCGCTGGGAGCGCAGTAGCAGTTGCCGTTGCACTCTGTCATAGGTAGGATGTAAGAATAAAAGCTAGTGGCCAGAAGTGAGAATGTACTTGCTGGTCTATGGACACAGCATAATACAGTTTTTATAAAATGAAGTGGGGAATGATATTGTTTGTGCTCACACAGAGCCAGTAAATGTTAGGTCGTAGTTATTTCTATGAAAATTCTCCAGGGTGGCCGAGAGCGCTAATGTGCTGCTTCCTGGACTTGGGTAGGTGCACCGGCCCCGGATCGAATCAGCCCGGCGGATTACCCATGAGGGTCGGTATGCTGGCCAGCCTGGATGTGGTTTTTGGGCGGTTTTCCACATCTTGCTAGGTGAATACCGGGCTGGTCCCCACGTTCCACCTCAGTTACATGACGCACAGACATTTGAAAACGTTCGCACTGTTTCATGACTTACACTAGACGCAGACAGCTGGGATACACTACTTCCGTCCCAGGGGGTTCGGGGTGGCGGCAGGAAGGACATCCGGCCACCCTCTGCAATTAACACCGCCAAATCCGTACTAACGCAGCCGAACCTGCGCTGCAGCGGAACAAACGCCCGAGAAAGAAAGTTATTTCTATGAAAGTGTGAAGTGTGTATTATTAATTGTGAGGCTATTAGATTATCAAGAATTGATGTGACAGTAACTGTTGACAAATATTGACCATTGTCCATGGAAATTATAGAAGAGTAACGAATTTATATTGTAACTCAAAAGGAAAGTAACTGGAATAAATTTCTAAGGTAATAAAATATGTGGATTTGGCTGAATTTTAGAATACTGGCCCTTGAATATAGGAGCCAAGTATTTTCCTTTAGATTTAATGGTTGGTTGGTTTGTGGGATTAAAGGGACCAGACTGCAACGTCATCGGTCCCTTTTTAGATTTAATGAACAGGTTGCTTAGGTATATCCGATTTGCAATATTTTGTGAGTTTTGTAATTCTGATACAGCGTAGTGAAATTTCGGATGTATTTTGTCAAACGATGTCAGACTTTTCCCCATGTAACAATCCAAATGTTTTTAATTACTGCAGTAAGTGAGAATTGTACAACAGTTGAGAAGTTCAGTGATTTTGAAGTTAATGTAAAATGTTTCCTGTCAGACATTGTGAAGGTGGAACTTTATTTTGAATACAATTTTCAAACTGAAACATTCGTTCTTGGCATATCCCCTTAACAACACCTCATCCTCTTCCATGTCGTGTTTATTTAAATACGATGAATTTTTTTTAAACGGAATCATTTTTCAATCAGAATCAGAAAAATATTGATGTGCCTGAATCAGAAAGGTATTATTAATGTTTGTAACAGTTTCCATGCGGGGAGCACTGCACAGCGCTGAGCCAATATCCCGTATTTTCGCTGAACATCTGCAAGGTTATTCATGTATCAGCCAATCTACTGATATAATTTGTATGAAGCTATTTTACGGCCGACATTGCACTTCGCTGAGCCAACATTGAATATTTTCTATGCCTGCTGTAGAGAGAACAGAACACCAAGTTTCCATCCGTTGCGATTCTAGAGCTAAGAAAAATTTATTTCATTGTTTATTTGCACAGGGAATTCTGTCAGTTTATAGTACACGGCCATAGATCTCGGTGCTCATGAGACTGACTAATTTTCAGAGGGATTGATTTCTTTATGGACATTGTATATTTGTTTTCCAGCTTAAGTTGCTTAATTTTTTTGGGTTACAGTTTAACTGATTAAACACACCATTTGCTCAACAACACATCACACAGTAACTTTGTCTGACACAAACGTTACGTATTTCATTTTCATTGAGAAACAAACACGTACAATTTTGAAAGAACGGTACAATTTTATAAAGGACGTTGCACTTTTATGAAAAGCGTTACTAGCGATTTGCCCGAAGTGAGTTACATTGCCCCGCGTACGAAAAACCTTGCACTCCGAGTTCATGACGTTATCTCAATGGAACTACTTGCTGACAGACTGAATCTCAACACAGTTCGCGAGTATTTGATGTGGGAATGAGTTTCGTAAATGCACTAGGCTTCTGACTCTATGTGCACATGCTGCGGGCTTTGATAACGTCAAGTACTCGTGTTCGTTGTGCTCCTGACTGCTGCGTGCACTCCGCACGGATGTGACCTATGGTTACACGATTTGCACATGTGCATTGTTGAGCATTTGTATTTAAATAAGACATGGTATGTTTAATGATGCCAATGGGAACTGCTCGGACATCAATGCTGACATTAAAATACACTCCTGGAAATTGAAATAAGAACACTGTGAATTCATTGTCCCAGGAAGGGGAAACTTTATGACACATTTCTGGGGTCAGATACATCACATTATCACACTGACAGAACCACAGGCACATAGACACAGGCAACAGAGCATGCACAATGTCGGCACTAGTACAGTGTATATCCACCTTTCGCAGCAATGCAGGCTGCTATTCTCCCATGGAGACGATCGTAGAAATGCTGGATGTAGTCCTGTGGAACGGCTTGCCATGCCATTTCCACCTGGCGCCTCAGTTGGACCAGCGTTCGTGCTGGACGTGCAGACTGCGTGAGAGGACGCTTCATTCAGTCCCAAACATGCTCAACGGGGGACAGATCCGGAGATCTTGCTGGCCAGGGTAGTTGACTTACATCTTCTAGAGCACGTTGGGTGGCACGGGATACATGCGGACGTGCATTGTCCTGTTGGAACAGCAAGTTCCCTTGCCGGTCTAGGAATGGTAGAACGATGGGTTCGATGACGGTTTGGATGTACCATGCACTATTCAGTGTCCCCTCGACGATCACCAGAGGTGTACGGCCAGTGTAGGAGATCGCTCCCCACACCATGATCCCGGTGTTGGCCCTGTGTGCCTCGGTCGTATGCAGTCCTGATTGTGGCGCTCACCTGCACGGCGCCAAACACACATACGACCATCATTGGCACCAAGGCAGAAGCGACTCTCATCGCTGAAGACGACACGTCTCCATTCGTCCCTCCATTCACGCCTGTCGCGACACCACTGGAGGCGGGCTGCACGATGTTGGGGCGTGAGCGGAAGACGGCCTAACGGTGTGCGGGACCGTAGCCCAGCTTCATGGAGACGGTTGCGAATGGTCCTCGCCGATACCCCAGGAGCAACAGTGTCCCTAATTTGGTGGGAAGTGGCGGTGCGGTCCCCTACGGCACTGCGTAGGATCCTACGGTCTTGGCGTGCATCCGTGCGTCGCTTCGGTCCGGTCCCAGGTCGACGGGCACGTGCACCTTCCGCCGACCACTGGCGACAACATCGATGTAGTGTGGAGACCTCACGCCCCACGTGTTGAGCAATTCGGTGGCACGTCCACCCGGCCTCCCGCATGCCCACTATACGTCCTCGCTCAAAGTCCGTCAACTGCACATATGGTTCACGTCCACGCTGTCGCGGCATGCTACCAGTGAAAGACTGCGATGGAGCTCCGTATGCCACGGCAAACTGGCTGACACTGACGGCGGCGGTGCACAAATGCTGCGCAGCTAGCACCATTCGACGGCCAACACCGCGGTTCCTGGTGTGTCCGCTGTGCCGTGCGTGTGATCATTGCTTGTACAGCCCTCTCGCAGTGTCCGGAGCAAGTATGGTGGGTCTGACACACCGGTGTCAATGTGTTCTTTTTTCTATTTCCAGGAGTGTAATTGTTGTTCTTCCATTTCTCTTGTAGAATCTGTAAAATGGTACCTTGTGACGCTAAACCCAGTTTCACAGTTTCGTTAAATATTTCAACGGTGAGGCTGTGAATTCGTACTGTACGTGGTGTGAACTTCGACTATGTTACCGTGAATTTATTTCTCTCTCCAGTACTCATTACGAAAACTATTGTGTCAGTGAGCTTTGAAATTACTCGTGAGAAACAATATGTCCCATATGTCCCATCACATACACCCGCAACTGAGCGTGATACATTCAAGGTGGTGATGAAAGGGCTTTCCTGTGACACTGATCCAACAGAAACTAAAGTGAATCTAATCTTCCGCATGTTCAAAGTCAGTGACGTCAACCACGAAACACTCGCCTCTGACCCGGCAAAACTAAGCGAAGGTCGCGAAAATGTGTGACGTTCAGACCAGTCGTGCAACCCAACCAAAAGAACCGGGAACTCTACGCAATAAAGCACACGCTGCATTGCGATGTAACCGTAGAAAAATACCGGAAGCCTTAAGGCCCTGTACAGTGGCACAAGTGCCGAGAACTGTAGCCACCTTCTCAAGTGCGTTAAATGCCGCGGCCCCCACCTCACTAACAGTTGTACTAAGAAGCGGAACATACCGGCAAAATGCGCAATCAGTGGCGATAGCCATCCGGCTGTCCTACTAGGCTGAAGCTGATGGTGAGTCGTCCGCCGCGGTTGTCCCCGCGAACAGTTACTACAGCCGCGACAGCGAACACGAGCTCTGTTCCCACAGCGACAGCCATAGGTCCGAGCTCTGCTGCCGTCAACAGCCGCAGACCGAATGTGCCATGGCCTGTATCTCATCCTGCACTCCACCCACCATGCACCCCGACGGCCGCTGCCGCCTGGCAGCCGGCGCCCCACCACCTCGCCTCACCACACCCCTGGGTGCCGAGGCTGCTGCCACAAAACCGCAGTCTCCCCCAGCGCTCAACAGGCTACGTTCCTGGACGAGCTAAGACAGATGCGGCAGCTATTTTCCAGAATAAGTCTCACTACCCTTTTCAACATATTTAGGGACACCTTGCCAATGTTTCGTGCTGCGCCTGATGCCTTGCCAGAGTAAATGATTATTGCTGAAGAAGCAATGACATTAATGCCTTGCTTTGGTTGATCTGTCTGCGTCCAGAAGATTGAAAATTGCAACCTGGAGCACCAACGGCGTTAAATCTAGAAAAAACGTTCTGGAATACTTTCTAGACCGGCACCCTGTCGAATCTGTGTGTATGATGGATACGCACCTGAAGTCTGACGACTGATTCGCTGTCAGAAATTACGCCCTCCTCCGTGTGTAGGTCACTCCAGCGGCGGTACAGCGGTGTTGGTTAAGGGCAGAAGGTGCTTCCGCTCCTTGGAACCTCCGCAGGCCACTGGTATAGAAATCAAAATTGGTCAAAACCTTTGGCAAATTATGTCGGCATACCACCCGCCGCCCCTCCACCCCCCCTCCACCCCCCACTTCGATAACCGGCCAGAATGGCCGACCGGTTCTAGGCGCTTAAGTCTGGAACCGTGTGACCGCTACGGTCGGTGGTCCAAATCCTGCCTTGGGCATGGATGTGTGTGATGCCCATGGGTTAAGTTTAAGTAGTTCTAAGTTCTAGGAGACTGATGACGTCATATGTTAAGTCCCATCGTGCTCGCAACCATTTGAACCATTTTTGAACCACTTCAAGTATATCTGTACAGTACATTCAAGGTCTGGTAAGGACTGGCAATCGTGTATTGCTAGGAGAGGACTTGCCGTGCCGAGAACGCAAGTGGCAGGACGTTCCAGGGATTCGTCAAGGGGCGTTTCACCCTTAGTGTCATCGCTGCTGACGAGCCCACTCACATTCCTGGCAACGCCAATAAAAATTCTGATACCTTAGATATTTTTGTCGCGAAAATTTGGCTCTCGATGCGTTGGCCACAATGCACAACGAGCTGGACTCCAACTGCGGTCCTGTCGTGCTGGATCTCGCCAGTGTCAAAGATGATGCGGGGACGAGGTCAAACACACATGTGATCACGAACTGAGACACATATACCCATCTGACTGGAGAGTACATGGAGGTAATCACCACTGATCCTGGCGCCAGGGACCTGCACCTTGGCATCTCGGAGCACATAGTCGCCAAACGCAGGAGGCACAGGCTGTGGCAACGGATCGCTACCCAGGCGACCGGTGCCTGTTGTGGAGCTTAGAGGACCAGAAGCCGCTGCTGGGAGGAGAAACTAAGATCAGCCGAAGTAGACCTATCCAGACGCAAAATCTGGAATATAACCAGCCTGCGGAAAGTTCCCACCAGACAAAGCAAGCCACTCCACGGCGAGAACGATCCAGCGTACGACGAGCAAGAAAAGGCGGAAATAATGGGAAAATCATTGAAGTCACAATTCCGAATACACATTATCCACGATGGACGAAAGCGATAGGCAAGAGAGAATAGTCATCAGACGAGAGATTCAGATTAGAAATACGCCCCCAATGACAGAATTCGTGTCCGTTAACGGGACGACGATACGTGCACTCATCAAGCGTCAGGGTAACCACACGGATCTTGGTCCCGATCGAATCTGCAGCCCACTCCTAAAACGCATTCCCCTCCCGCCATATCCTACCTCGCAAGCGTTTATAATACCTATCAGAAACTCACATACTTCCTCTCAGCCTGTAAAACTACGAAGGTCATGACCCTACCAAAATCTAATAAAAACGTGCTCCTTTTCGAAAGCTGCAGGCCCATTTCTCTCCTAATTAGCCTAAGTAAGATCCTAGAATTTATAATTCTTTCACCCGTTCGTCAATTCCTGACTGGAAACAATATCCTTATGCCTGGACAGTTTGGATTCTACGCACCAGCAATCGCTCCGCTTGGTCGAACACATTTGTCTGGCCAGGGGAAGGAGAGAAGCAACAGAAGCAGTGTTCCTGAACATAGAAAAAGCATTTGACCGCGTATCGCGTCTAGTGTGATGGTCTAATCTGTAAACTAGATCAGATAGAGTGCCCGGTTCATATGACCTGTATTATTAACTCCTTCCTGACAGGACGTCAGTTCTTCATAAATAACGGAGATAAGTCCAGCCAGATACTTCAGGTTGCGACAGGGGTCCCTCAAGCCTCAGTTTTAGGACTCGTTCTTTATACCATATACACAAATGACATTCCTAGCCAGATCGGCGGAAAGATTGTTCTCTATGCAGATGACACCGCTATACACAGAAGCAGTAGCAGCCTCGTCCACATACATCGCCACCGACAACGACGCTTAGACAACATCACACAGCGGAGTAATCGTTGGAAAATACAAATCAACTCAAAAAAGTGCTACGCGATTTATTTCACCCCTAAAATCAAGCTCCATGACCGTAAACTCACCACTGACGGCAGAGAACTGACCTGGATGAATTCAGTTACTTACCTGGACCTCGAAATACATCGACACCTAACATGGAACAGGCACCTCACCACCACAACAAACAAAGGCTGAGCCCTTTACTGTAAGTTATATCCCATGCTGAAAGCAGTTCAAACTCTTTCTCTGACACAAGGCCATACTTCCAGTCATTTTGTGTGCCTCGGAGGTATGGTCAATGGCGTCAGATTCAGCTCTAACCCGACTGCAACGTCTCCAGAATAAAGTTTTTCGTGGACCTCAGGCGCTGTCAGAGACGTCCCCAACACAAACATAAGAGACATTTTAGGCCAACCCACCATTTACACACTTATTCAGGACAAATCCACCAAATGTTACGAAACAACGCAAACTTCGCACCACATTCTCATTCAAAATTTAGGACACGAACCACAACAAACTCTCACAAACGCGCAAAAATAACCCGCACACGCCGTTTTAGGGATCAATAACATACACACAAAACACCAAATGCAAGCTTACACACTGAAAACACACACACAACCCCAGTTCCACATCTCACAAAATTTCCTATCGCATTCCGAAGACAGACGGGCACAGCCCAGTGGCACTTCATATGCAGCAAATAAAACCATAGCCTCGTCTAACTGGATTTAAATTACTATTCCATAGTTTTCTTTCGTTACTGGTTTTAAGCTCTAAGACATTTCCAGGGGCTGATGTAGGAACTGACCACAATCTATTAGTTATGAACTGTAGATTAAAAAAGTGGGAATACATGAAGATGGGATCTGGATAAACTGACTAAATCAGAGGTTGTACAGAGTTTCAGGATGAGCATAAGGGATTGACAGTAATAGGGGAAATATATACAGTGGAAGAAAAATGGGTAGCTTTGAGGGATGAAGTAGGGAAGGCAGCGGATGACCTAGTAGATAAAAAGGCGAGGGCTGCTAGAAATCCTTCGGTAACAGAAGAAATATTGAATTTAATTGATGAAAGGAGAAAATATACAAAATGCAGTAAATGAAGCAGTCAAAAAGGAATACAAACGTCTCAAAAATGAGATCGACAGGAAGTGCTAAATGGCTAAGCAGCGATGGCTTAGAGGACAAATGTAAGGATGTAGAGGCTTATCTCACTAGGGGTAAGATAGATACTGCCCACAGGAAAATCAAAGAGACCTTTGGAGAAATGAGAACTACTTGTATGAATATCAAGAGCTCAGATGGAAACCCAGTTCTCAGCAAAGAAGGGAAAGCAGGAAGGTGGAAGAAGTATATAGAGGGTCTATAGAAGGGCGATGTTCTTGAGGACAATATTATGGAAATGGAAGAGGATGTAGATGAAGATGAAATGGGAGATACGATACTGCGTGTAGAGTTTGACAGAGCACTGAAAGACCTGAGTCGAAACAAGGCCCCCGGAATAAACTACATTCCATTGGAACTACTGACGGCCTTTGGAGAGCTAGTTCTGACAAAACTCTACCATCTGGTGAGCAAGATGTATGAGACAGCCGAAATACCCTCAGACTTCAAGAAGAATATAATAATTCCAATCCCAAAGAAAACAGGTGTTGACAGATGTGAAAATTACCGAACTATCAGTTTAATAAGTCACAGCTGCAAAATACTAACGCGAATTCTTTACAGACGAATGGAAAAACTAGTAGAAGCCGACCACGGCGAATATCAGTTTGGATTCCGTAGAAATATTGGTACACATGAGGCAAAACTGACCCTACGACTTATCTTAGAAGATAGATTAAGGAAAGGCCAACCTACGTTTCTAGCATTTGTAGACATAGAGAAAGCTTTTGACAATGTTGATTGAAATACTCTCTTTCAAATTCTGTAGGTGGCAGGGGTTAAATACAGGGAGCGAAAGGCTACTTAAATTTGTACAAAAACCAGATGGCAGTTATAAGAGTCGAGGGACATGAAAGGGAAGCAGTGGTTGGGAAGGGAGGGAGACAGTGTTGTAGCCTCTCCCCGATGTTATTCAATCTGTATATTGAGGAAACAGTAAAGGAAACCGTGGTGTGCGCACTGTAAGACACACCATCGGATTGTTTGACTTGTCGCTCTGACGAAGGAGGCGAGTGTCAACAATATGTCTCGTGATCTTATTGTGGCGTGTTTATCTTCTGCCGTTAGGTCAGACGATAGAAATGCCACTTGCACACGTAGAGTTGCGGATTGACGGTGACCAGCTTCAAACAGAGCTTGATCAATTTTCTCACGCATTTATTAAAATAATAAAATGCATTGATATTGCGTAACTTGATTCTGGATGCTGTTTACAAGTGACAATCTGAAGTTCCTTTGGTCTTCTTACGTTAATCTTATTCTCACATATCTCTGATACTTGACAAAAGTGTCTATACATTTATCATCATGGCTGTGTACAGGAATATGGTAATCTTATTAGGCGCAGACTGAAACTTGACTATAGACTAGTACAGACTAATGCAGACTGAGTAATCGGAGGTCTGTACACTCGTTATAATACCTCGTGCGTTCAGGTATCACTGCGCGAGTGTGATCCGCGAGGAGAAAAGGTTCTACGTTAGCAGCAATCTCATTGGCTGCGTTACATATTAATACGCGGATCGGCGAAAGCAGACGGACGAGCGCTGCGTCTGCACTTTTGTGCTTAGCGGGGCGCATTCTAGTGGGAAAGTTGTGTATGCGCTTACGATGCGGAACTATGTAAACAAAACAAAAAAATCGGAGTAGGTATTAAAATCCGTGGAGAAGAAATAAAAACTTTGAGGTTCACCGAAGACACTGTAATTCTATCAAAGACAGCAAAGGACTTGGAATAGAAGTTGAACGGAATGGACAATGTCCTTAGGATATAAAATGAACATTAACAAAGCAAAGCGAGGATAATGGATTGTCATCGAATTAAATAGTGTGATCCTGCAGGAATTAGATTAGGACATGAGACACTAAAAGTAGTAAAGGAGTTTTGCTATTTGGGGAGCAAAATAACTGATGATGATCGAAGTAGAGAGGATATAAAATGTAGACTGGCTATGGCAAGGAAAGCGTTTCTGAAGAAGACAAATTTGTTAACATCAAGTATGGATTTAAGTGTCAGGAAGTCATTTCTGAAAGTATTTGTATGGAGTGTAGCCACGTATAGAAGTGAAACATGGACGATAAATAGTTTGGATCAGAAGAGAATAGAAGCTTTGGAATGTGGTACTTCAGAAGAATGCTGAAGACTAGATGGGTAGATCACATAACTAATGAGGAGGTATTGAATGGAATTGGGGAGAAGAGGAGTTTGTGGCACAAGTTAACTAGAAGAAGGGATCGGTTGGTAGGGCATATTCTGAGTCATCAAAGGATCACCAATTTAGGGTTGGAGGGCAGCGTGGAGGATAAAAATCGTAGGGGGAGACCAAGAGATGAATACACTAAGCAGATTCGGAAGGATGTAGATTGCAGTAGGTACTGGTAGATGAAGAAGCTTGCACCGGATAGAGTAGCATGGAGAGCTGCATCAAATCAGTCTCTGCATCCAAAATTTAATCAGTTACACCACCCCTTGCAATAGAACCTCCTACAAGATTTTACCACATCACCTTCTCTCAGCCGATATATCAAAATACAAATACTGTCTGCATACTGAACTTGAGCATGTTACATGTACACATATCACCCCACTGGAGCAGTGGACCACTGCTCAAAGTTGCTTGCAGGTATCTGTGTAAAGTTTTGCTGACTACTCTGGAGGAAGACTGACTATCAGTCACGAGAGAGAGTTCCTGCACTGTTCCTTCATAAGCTGTTTAATACATTGTTTCTTCAGCTGTAACACATTCAAGCTATGTATGACTAAAGCTTCGTACAGAGCCATAATCTGTTTTTCTACCATGACTTAGAGCATTGTGTCAGGTGCTCAACGAAATTAACGCATTTCGAGTCACTGGCTCTCACAGAAAGCTCAACATTGCATGGTTAATCTATGTAGTTTGCACAACACACAGTTTGGAAGAAATAAAACACAGAGGTTATGTTTGTCATTGGCAAAAATATGGTGGACATCGTAACGTACAGAAACTGGAAGAGTTTGTGGCGTTGTAAAGTGTTTCCAGCAGCTATCCAAAGTGAATGACGTATATGGTTAAACTCATCTTCCATAGCAAGGGGGTAGCGGATGTCTTGGTGTTCGATATCCAAGAGCATTGTTTCCTGATTTTGCAGTGATACGTTGGCATAGTATAGTGCCATGCAGGTGCCCATTGCTCTACCCCAGATTTGTTTGTAGTGCCCGTAGCCGTACCCTGGATTTGTTTGTAGATAATGGCTTCAAAGGAGAAGTAATTGTTGGTGAGGATATAGTTGGTCTTGGCGACTAGTAAGGAGGTTGTTGGTTTGGAATCTGTTGGGCATTGGGAACGATAAGTGTTCAATAGCGGTAAGGCCATGGGCGTTAGGAATATTAGTGTATAGGGAGGTGGCATCAATAGTTAAGAGCAGGGCACCATGTGGTAAAGGGACAGGAACTGTGGAGAATTGGTGGAGAAAATGATTGATATCTTTTATATAGAAGGGTAGGTACTGGGTAATAGGTTGAAGGGGTTGGTCAATGAGAGCAGAGATTCTCTCAGTGGGGGCACGGTAACCAGCCAGTTATATTAATAATTTCCAACATTCTTGTGTTGTGTACATTGTTAAGGTTCTTAAGTAGAGACTCCATTTAAGTAGAAAAATTATCAATTACAAAAATTTAAATTTAATCAATAGAGAAGTATAAGGAAAATGTTTAATACAAAAATGTAAATTTATGCATTATGGAAATAGAAAAAATATATTTTATAATTAAATATCTTGCTATAAATGGACTTAAAAAACAAGACACACTCTGAGTACTCCTTTAACTGTCTCAACAATGAAAAATCAAAGCTAAAAATTTATTCAGTGGAAGAGATTGGGAATCTGATATACACTGTTTTTCGTTATTTTGAACTTGTAGATTAAAATATAAAAATTCCAGTTTTTGATGATAAAGTTCAAGAATAAAATAAAACACTGAGAAAAGATAATGGAAAAAAGTAAAAAAATCAGGTTATAAAACCATAAAGTTTGTTTTTTTTGACTTATAAAATTTTGCAGATATACTGCTTAATGCAGGAGTATTACAGTCCGATATTAATCAAAATAAAATAAAATCAAGTAGAGGAATTAAATATAACAATTTGATAAAAGAAAATGTTGAAGTTCATTTTGAAAAAAATGAGAAAATCAACTGAAGATTCTTCAGATTATTCATTAAAGAACTTGTGAAGAATTAATAAAAATGTATAAAAAATCAGTTGAATATGTTTGGATGATTCATGTTAGAGGTTTAATCGACGATTTATGTTAATTTATGGTGAAGAATTAGCGGGAAATTTAAGTGACCATGGTGAAAAAGTACATAGAACAAAAATACTAACTTGTAAGATAAATGAGTTTCTTAATAATAATTATATTTCTGAAGAATTTACTGAATATACATTGGAAAAATGTAAAATACAGAAAAGTATTAGTATATTAATATAAAAATTACACTTTATACACATCTGCCAAGACAAAATTTTTGCGGTCGAGGAACAAAATTAGTAGAAAGATTAGGTAGAGCTGGTCAAGGTATAAATAAATGAATTAGACAAACCATGTAAAAACATATATTTCATATAGAACAATAAAGATTTAAAATCTTGACACAAAGAGAATAACAACTTCAAAAAATTTCGAAAGAAAAATGTGTGCTGAAGGTTCATGCTTCCTAGGAAAAGTAGCTGTAGTAGTAGTTACAGGATCAATGTATGGAAAGAGAGAATTAGTATAACATTATACTTCAACAGAGTAAGTAGACCTGCTAGTGGAAAGACTATGTAAAACATTACTACATGGGGAATAGTGTGTATAGTATAGTGTTACCCATTTTACAGGATCTGTCTGTGATGTATGACTAATGGATATGGAAATCGGACTATTAGTTCCTTTTCCTATGAGTTTTCTAACTGTTGGAAAGAAATGCAGAAAAATTAAATAAAACTGAATCTAGGACCTACCTGTAGCAAGTTCAATAAGTGGTTTGTCTAGTAGATTTAGGGATGCCAGCTTATCTGGGCAATGAAATCGTTTAATTTCAGAAAATCAGAAGAAGTAAATTTGACCTCCTTTCCTGCTGGTCCCTAATATAGTTCCACAAATAAACATAATTTTCAGAAAAACACAAGACTCCTTTAGCCACTGGAACACACACACACACACACACACACACACACACACACACACACACACACACACACACACACATACCTACATAGGTCTGAACTTTA
Source organism: Schistocerca gregaria (assembly GCF_023897955.1). Classification (NCBI taxonomy): domain Eukaryota; kingdom Metazoa; phylum Arthropoda; class Insecta; order Orthoptera; family Acrididae; genus Schistocerca; species Schistocerca gregaria. The sequence goes on along the minus strand of NC_064927.1, from coordinate 168,188,796 downwards.
AATCATTACTGTGTGCTATAAAAATTTAACCAGAGGATTTCTATGGGTGCGTTTTTGTATAACTAACAAATTAAATATTTAAATATTCTAATAGCATAATATACAAATTTAAATTTATCCAAATACTTTGTTTGTATCTTTCTCACAACAAATGATCTACCCAAAGCCAAAAGTAGGGAGGGTATTGTCATTCTATACCGCACTCTATTAAGTATTTATATGTAACACTCTTCAGTGCAAATTAGCAACATAAGCAATTTTCTTTTCATAATTCTTCATACTTTACTGAATTTTATCTGTACTTTCCTAAAAAATTACTTACCAACTTTCACATTACTTATTGCCACAAAGAGAGTAAGAAATTTAAAATGGTTAAATTTGTCTGTAAATATCTACTTCAATACCTAAGCAAAATTTTTCTTCAGCATACCTATCATGTAAATCATGTTACTTTAACCTCACTTTAAATTTAGTTCACAACAATTTTCTTCAGATATTTTTTTAAAGATGAAAATTAGTGCTTTTAACAACTGAATTAAAGCAGTTCAAATGTTTTTATGACATGTTTATTCAGACCAATCAAACAGCAGGAATGGACCCCATATAGGTGAATGATTAGGAATAAGTAACAGGGTTAACCCTATTTAGTGCTTAACACAATAATTATTAAAAAAGTTAATTTTGAGTTAACAGTTCATAGTTCTAGAATTGTAATTGGACAGTTCATAACCTGTAGACTGTAGGCATTGAGTATGGCTGATAGCAATCGTGGCTATGATGCCCATAGTACGGTGTGCAAATTTATGGACTTACTAGTTTCCTTGTGTAGAATCGCAAGTTGTTCTGAGTGAACATTTGTTTAGGATAGCTTGCTGCATGTAACTTCAGGGGATGACATCTAACGGGCTAACTGAGAGACATATGAGATCCGTCTCTGCCTGCCATGGAAAAGCTATTCAAGGTCTCTTACTGCACATGTACATTCAGCACTTATAAGAACCTAAATAAATGATATTAATTATTATTCAATCATTTTCAAAATAGGCACACTGCCTTTTCTTATTGAGGAGAATATTGTATAAAAATTTCAACATTATAACTTCATAGTTTAGGAGATAAAAAATTACTAATGAGTAAAAGACTGACTCTTAGGGAGCTAAATTCAGTTAGGAAATATGATAGTTAATATTTTAGTATAATTGGAAAATGTAAACAGAACTCTTAGTGTGAAGAATTAATTAACTGAGATTTTCATATTAAAACTAATTATTTGTCGTTTCCGTAATATGAAAATCAGACAAAATTATTATTTGTGTCTAATATTGTTGTGGGATTAAATCTGCATAAATGAGAGTGTGTACACGAGACATTCATCACATGTAAGTATTGCATTATATACCATCTTTAGTAACCTACAAGAGTTACACAAGCCTGTCGTGGGAAAATGGTCCTAGGGAATTTACCCATTTTGCTAATGGCGTATGTCTAGGTGTGATTGCTATTGTAACAGAGCAGCCAGCAAGTCAGCTGGAGTAAAATCTGTATCTAAATAATATTTCCAGAATTATTGTCTTTTCATATTCATTTATTAAACAAAGCTTTAATATTTGCATGTCAGATTGACGCTAATGTGTCTGTGTACAAGGATTGACACAGTCCAGTTTTGGCACAAGTATGATCATGAGCGAGCATTCTGATTGGCAGTCAGAATGGTCAGCCAATCAGAATTGAGACGGTTCCAGCTCGTTACCTGATAGTTATACTAGGAGTGGGGCTGGAAGAAGGTAGTCGCTTGCTAGCTTTGAATGCGGACGGTCATGTTACTAGTGCCAGTCAAAATAATGTATAAAATGCAGAAATAATTGGCTTGTCGCGTCCAGATAGTGTGGCCATAATAGCAGTTTGTGAAGTTTGGAAGTTTTGAAAGTGTTTTGCTGGAATAATATTCACATGTGAAAATTTGGCGTTCATTGTAGCCATGTGGCATGTTTCAGTATTCATCCACTGAGAATTTTTGGTGAGTTATTCCTTTTTTAGAAATCCACAAGAAGGACTGAATGTAATAAGCTCATGTTAGTTGTGGAATTCATGACAGTGAAAACTTGGTTTAATTCAGGTCGGATTTGGACAGATTTCTGGCTGTTGTACATGTGAAATCTGTGTATGAGTTTTGAACTGGAAGAAAATAGCCAATAGTTCAAATCTGGACTGAATAACACCGTTTCTTTGGGTATCAGGACAAAATAAACAATTTTGTGTGGAATTTTTGCACATTATTTTGCAGAAGTCAACCATTTTCGTACTGCCCAATAAAATTGAATGACAATTTTTGTACCGAAAATTATAGATTAAATTGTAGATTTAACATATTTCCTTTCATACTGTGTAAACATACGTTAGCAAATCACTGTAACATAATGTATATCGTAGTTTGCAATAATAGTATTCGCATATCACAGTTACAACAAATTTTAAATACAAAAACTTTTTATAAATTTAGATCACTTTCGATAGTGTTATATTAGGACTAGGATTCGAAATTGATGACAGCGTTTGAGGATTATTTTTATTTTTTTTAGCGAAATTCAATTTCATTACTTTTTAATTTTTTTAAACTTTTTAGAAATTATAGTCAAAATAATTATGGAGTAAATTATTTATTATTTTAGGCAAGACAGACTAATATACATACGCATTTGTATTCCCAAGTAATTAATTAATTGTTGTTGTGGTCTTCAGCCTGAGATTGGTTTGATGCAGCTCTCCATGCTGCTCTATCCTGTGCAAGCTTCTTCATCTCCCAGTACCTACTGCAACCTACATCCTTTTGTATCTGTTTATTATATTCATCTCTTGGTCTCCCTCTACGATTTTTACCCTCCATGATGCCCTCCAATACTAAATTGGTGATCCCTTGATACCTCAGAACATGTCCTACCAACCGATCCTTTCTTCTAGTTAAGTTGTGCCACAAACTCCTCTTTTCCCCAATTCTGTTCAATACCTCCTCATTAGTTCTGTGATCTACCCATCTAATCTTCAGCATTCTTTTGTAGCACCACATTACGAAAGATTCTATTCTCTTCTTGTCCAAACTATTTATCGTCCATGTTTCACTTCCATACATGGCTACCCTCCATACAAATACTTTCAGAAACGATTTTCTGACACTTAAATCAATACTCGATGTCAACAAATTTCTCTTCTTCAGAAACACTTTCCTTGCCATTGCCAGTCTACATTTGATATCCTCTCTACTTCGACCATCATCATTTATTTTGCTCCCCTAATAGCAAAACTCCTTTACTACTTTAATTGTCTCATTTCCTAATCTAATACCCTCAGCATAACCCGACTTAATTCGACTACATTCATTTATCCTCATTTTGCTTTTGTTGATGTTCATCTTATACTCTCCTTTCATGACACTGTCCATTCCGTTCAACTTCTCTTCCAAGTCCTTTGCTGTCTCTGACAGAATTACATTGTCATCATCGAACCTCAAAGTTATTATTTCTTCTCCAAGGATACTAATACCTACTCCGAATTTTCCTTTTGTTTCCTTCACTGCTTGCTCAATATACAGATTGAATAAAATCGGGGATAGGCTACGACCCTGTTTCACTCCCTTCCCAACCACTGCTTCACTTTTACACCCCTCATCTCTTATAACTGTCATCTGGTTTCCGTACAAATTGTAAGTAACGTTTCGCTATCTCTATTTTAGCCCTGCCACCTTCGGAATTTGAAAGAGAGTATTCCAGTCAACATTATCAAAAGCTTTCTCTTATTCTGCAAATGCTAGAAACGTAGGTTTGCCTTTCATTAATCTAGTTTCTAAGATAAGTCGTAGGGTCAGTATTGCCTCACGTGTTCCAATATTTCTACAGAATCCAAACTGATCTTCCCCGAGGTCAGCTTCTACCAGTTTTTCCATTCGTCTGTAGAGAATATGCGTTAGTATTTTGCATCCGTGACTTATTAAACTGATAGTATGGTACTTTTCACATCTGTCAACACATGATTTCTTTGGGATTGGAATTATATGCTTCTTGAAGTTTGAGGGTAGTTCGCCTGTCTGATACATCTTGCTCACCAGATAGTATCCTCGTTTTGCTTTTGTTGATGTTCATCTTATACCCTCCTTTCATGACACTGTCCATTCCGTTCAACTTCTCTTCCAAGTCCTTTGCTGTCTCTGACAGAATTACAATGTCATCAGCGAACCTCTCTGAAGGCCGTCAGTAGTTCTAATGGAATGTTGTCTACTCCCGGGGCCTTGTTTCGACTCAGATCTTTCAGTGCTCTGTCAAACTCTTCGTGCAGTATCGTGTCTCCCTTTTCATCTTCATCTACATCGTCTTCCATTTCCATAATATTGTCCCCAAGTACATTGCCCTTGTATAGGCCCTCTATATACTCTCTCCACCTTTCTGCTTTCCCTTCTTTGCTTAGAACTGGATTTCCATCTAAGCTCTTGATATTCATACAAGTGGTTCTCTTTTTTCCAAATGTCTCTTTAATTTTCCTGTAGGCAGTATCTGTCTTACCCCTAGTGAGATAACCCCCTACATCCTTACATTTGTCCTCTAGCCATCCCTGCTTAGCCATTTTGCACTTCCTGTCGATCTCGTTTTTGAGACGTTTGTATTCCTTTTTGCCTGCTTCATTTACTGTATTTTTATATTTTCTCCTTTCATCAATTAAATTCAGTATTTCTTCTGTTACCCAAGGATTTCTACTAGCCCTCGTCTTTTTACCTACTAGGTCATCCGCTGCCTTCACTACTTCAGCCCGCAAAGCTATCTATTCTTCTTCTACCGTATTTCTATCCCCCATTCCTGTCAATTGTTCCCTTATGCTCTCCCTGAAACTCTGTACAACCTCTGGTTCTTTCAGTTTATCCAGGTCCCATCTCCTTAAATTCCCACCGTTTTGCAGTTTCTTCAGTTTTAATCTACAGTTCATAACCAATAGGTTGTGATCAGAGTCCACATCTGCCCCTGGAAATGTCTTATAATATAAAACCTGGTTCCTAAATCTCTGTCTTACCATTATGTAATCTATCTGAAACCTGTCAGTATCTCCAGGCTTCTTCCATGTATACAACCTTCTTTTATGATTCTTGAATCAAGTGTTAGCTATGATTAAGTTGTGCTCTGTGCAAAATTCTATCAGGCGGCTTCCTCTTTCATTTCTTAGCCCCAATCCATATTCACGTACTATGTTTCCTTCACTCCCTTTTCCTACTACCGAATTCCAGTCACCCATGACTATAAAATTTTCGTTTCCCTTCACTACCTGAATAATTTCTTTTATTTCATCATACATTTCTTCAATTTCTTCGTCATCTGCAGAGCTAGTTGGCATATAAACTCGTACCACTGTAGTAGGCATGGGCTTCGTGTCTATCTTGGCCACAAGGTTTTAATTAGTTAAATTAGTTTTAATTACATAAATTAAATGTTTTCTGCAATATGTTTTTATGTTTTGTTCTATATGTTTAGTCATTATTAAATAAGTCTTGTTCAAAACCTTTTCCCCTTTACTTCACCTTTGCTAGGGTATCTGGAGTAATAATGTTTTATTACTTCTTTTCTACCTTCTTCACAGAAATTATCTAATTGTCAATTATCTGATTGTTAATTTAAGTTGTATTTTCTTGAGGTTTATTTATTGGTTCTATTTTTTGAGGAGATATCAATCCAGTGTTAGGTGTTTTATGTCTAATTTCATTCTCATTTAATTTTGATTTGTTTAACAGGAAATCACTCTCAATGTCAATAAAAAATTAAATAATATTATGTACATCAAAATTCATGTTATTAATTCTTTATCTTCCCTCTTTTGTAATTTAAAAATTGATTAAAATATTTAGCACATTTTCTCATGCAATAATTCTCAAATCTGTTATTGGGATATCACCAGTACTGAATGTAGATAATCTTGATTTAAATTTCAAACTATGGATTCCCATTCAATTGCATGAAGAAGGGACTTAAGGTGATTTATGTAAAAGAAGAAGTACCACCACATCTGTATCGTGAGAATCAGTTTATTGTCTCACATGACCAATTCTGGCAGCACATTACATATGATTGGGGACAACACGATGTTGAGTAGAGACTCCTGAGGCGAGCTAGCCCATGTATACTAGAAACAAGGACTGCATAATAAATTACCAGAGATGGGGCATCAAGATGGCCATAATGTGCTGCCAAGACTAAGCATGTGAGATAGTAAAGTCATTCTCAGGATACAGCCGTGGTGATACATTTTCTCCTACAATTTAATTTTGTTTTCCATTGCTCCACCAACTTTATATAAATGATGTTTGTAAAAATTTTGTAATAACAACAGATATTTCATTTTTCTCTATTTTCGACTTTTTTTTACTAATGTTACTTAACATGATATGTTTTCGTTTATTTCTTCCAAATCTATAGGAAGTTATTGTTTTTGCTCTTCTTCCAATTTTAATTTATTTTCAGACTCTATTATAAAGGCTAACTTTATAGTTTGATGTGTATTTTATAAAATAATTAACAATTTTTCCTAAGTCAAATTATATTTACTAACTTGTTCACTCTCTTGTATTAAAGTGCATTACTGATTCCTTAAAATAAACGACTGTTAGCAACGCAAATTTTTTAACAGGGTTATTTGGTATTAAAGTTTTAAATTCATCTGGAATGTTATCATGTTCTAAAGTTAATGAATTATAATATTTTATTTCAGAGATGTAAGTTCATCAATTTTAAGAAAGTCAACATAATTTGTTTTATTTATTGACATAATTCCACATGGTAAAGACTTAGTCCCTTGGATTAACATATAAAGACCTAAGACATCATTAGCGATTAGCATATTTTTCATTCAAACCAGGAACACAAAATGTGGAGTAACATAGATAGAAGAAAGAAAAAGAAAATATAGGGAAATACCAAAGAAACAAGAAGAAACGAAACTGTTACAATGTCCAAGTTACTCAGTATGAAGATTAAAGGTAAAAATACTTAAAACATACAAACAAATGTGGAATACATTTCAGGAAGTATATGACAACTAGGATTTGCTACCTTGTTTGCCAAAAATTTACTGAAATCCCTCTGTACATAATAATAGCCATCAGAGCAGCTAACTGTCTTATACATATTCAAGTCTATATTTTTAAGAAAACAGTTGTCCGGCTTTAGGCATCATACACCGATAAATCCTCACAGTTACACTTACCGCTTGTATTCAATATTGTTTTCACTTACAGGTGGACCACTCATTTTTATACAGTAACTACATTTCTATACTTATCACTGTTTTATGTTTGATGGGGTATATTTCGTCTCTTTCACAGTAATTGTCAGCTGTTATCGGTCAGTCGACCATTCACTGTTTTCTGCCCTCGTGGCTTAGGCACAGACGATTAATCTTCTATGTTAACACTACATGGCTTTTTGAACTTTGAATTTCTAACACCTCATAGACCTGAGGACATATACACGATATACTATTTATTATTGTAGTTTTATATGAAGATGTGAAAAGGTACCATGAAAAGTTGAGGAACAAACATTCTTCAGTTTCTCGAATAAAGTCAGCTACATATTTATTTTCAGTCGTTACACATAAGAATTACCGTGAGAGTCCTCTTCCTAAATGTGGCGTCCGAGCAGCTATGATTATTCACCATTGCTGTTGCAAATAAAATAAACCTGTAAAAACAGCAAATAAACGTAATGTTAACGATATTAGCGAAAAATGTAACAACATCACACTTACGCCATGGGCCAATTTTCATTTTGATATTCACAGCACGCACAGTGCGCTGTGATCGCTCCGTGTATAATCCTACACCATGAAATCATTTGCTTCATGACACCACTATGCGCATAGTTAACGGAATATTCAATGTTAACGGTTTGCTTCTTCTTCCTCAGAATAGAGTCCAATTATTCGGTATCACGTCCCTCATGTTGTAACACGATTATTTTTTTGTGCTGAATGGTGGTGATTAGAATAGGTTATGGAAAATACGTCTTACAAACAGAAGCTAACGATGTGTGGAATACTTTAAGTGGTAGATCCATGATTGTATTGAGAACACACCAGGTTGTGATGAAAAGCCTCAAGTGAGTCTTGGAACCCTGACGATGTAGCACCCTCAGTTTCATAGAGAAACAGTTATATCAACTGATAGTTATTAGTGCAGAAACGATCGCGAAATCCGTCTATACATGTACACACTATTTCTGTCTCTCTCTCTCTCACACACACACACACACACGGACACTAAGATACACACGCGCACACACACACACACACACACACACACACACACACACACACACACACACACATACACACACACACACACAAACACAGACAGACACATGCAGATATAAAAAGACCAGAATCTAAGAGTATTTTTCAGCATATACTTCGATGGATCGGCAACGTGTACATAAAAAGAAGAAAAACCATACAGGACGCGGACGCGACATAAGGCGCGACATAAAGTGAAGAAAGTGAAGAACACCGTAGTTATGAGTTAAAATCTCAGTTTTCAGTAATATCTACAGTTAGTAACAGAAGGCTAATTGTACTCAACAGCATTTAGCGCAAAGAATATGAAAATTATGAAGGAAAAAGTTTGTAACATGAACAGGTGCTTATGTTTCGTAAGTGAAGTTATAGCGAGACCGCCAGCTTGTGACCGGACGACCAGATGAGGGGAAACGCAGATGCCACCCAAACACACGAATAACTGCAAGTAATCACTTATTTACGTAAAAAGAAGGCGTCAACATTTATAACATACAAATACCGCGTAGCAGAGTAGAGCTGTGTCAGTCTACATTCAACTGAAATTGCATTAAAGTAAGAGGCGTCTGGAAGAAATGAAATACATTGCAGCAAGAAGAGAGGGTTTTCATTTAAAAAAAAGGTATGTATCTGTACGATCTCTCATAAAACTACTTTACGATGGAATCTCTCTACATATCAATGTGGTTATTAGTTGCACTGCATGTTGTTTTATCTCACCTCAACTGTGATTGTAAAACGTTTAAGATGCTGTTATGATGCAACACATAGAACATCTGTTATGACTTTAACACGTACTTATCGTACCAGACGACACGTAGCTTATTAATGATATTTTTAATAGTGTTACCGATGCTTGTAGATCTCTATTGTCGTATTTGGTTTTACCAGTAAGCCGTGATCAGCTGTGCAGACGGCTCTGTGTGGTACGGATCTGTTCGCAGTGTTAACACTGATTACGGTTGTAACATAAGTACGTAAATTATCTTGAACAATTTTTATAGGTTGACTGTCTAATATATAACACGCATGATAGCAGTTAACACTGTACAATTGTGAACCATTTACGTTTTTATGATATGTGGTTTTCGTAATAAATCATATCACCGCGTTATATCACTATTTTCAGAGAACAATTCACGGTTGTATTTCGTGTAGATATTGGTTTTATACGCTTACGGAAAAAATCGCAGCACCAAGAAGGAGTTGTGCGACATAAATGGAAGCTGGTAGGCGTTTTTCTACATTTGAAAGATGATGTCCATATTTTCGCGCTAGCTACATAAGAGTGACGCAGGTGGCGCCAGTATGTCGGTACCAATCTCGTTTGATTTATATACACATCGTAGCGGTCGTGATTATCAGTTACTTTGACAATGATATTAGTCAAGAATGCCTTCAAGGCCACAAAGACGCCGTTATCAATACCTCAAGATGTTTCAACGAGGTCGTGTGATAGAGCTACGAGAAGCTGGATGTTCCTTCTGCGATATTGCAGAAAGACCTGGCAGGAATGTAGACAGTGTACATGACTGCTGGCAGCGGTGGTCACGAAATGTACGATCACAAGAAGACTGGGTTCCGGACGTCTACGTGGCATAACCGAGAGTGAAGACCATCGTGTTTTGTGGATGGCTCTGAAGAATCTCATGGAGCTGCAGCAGCAATGTGAGCAGCAGTTGTCACCACATTGACACAATGAACTGTTACAAATCGATTAATTCAAGGACAGCTCAGAGCCAGTCGACCTGTAGCGTGCGTTCCACTGACCCTAAACAACTGTCACGTATGAATTCAGTGGCATCAAGCCAGAGCTCATTGAAGGCCAGGATGGAGATCTGTTCTGTTTTATGATGAAAGCTGGTCCTGCCACAGTGCCAGAGACAGTCATGTGTTGGTTGGTAAGGGGCAAACAGAAGGCCTCCATCCAACCCGTCTGTGTGCTAGACACACTGGACCTGTACATGGAATTATGGTCCAGTGTGCAATTTCGTATGATTGCAGTACCATTGTCAGGTTATCTCAAGCACCCTGACTGTAAGATTGTGGGTGAGTCTGCTGATTGGACCTGTTATGGGGCCATTCAAGAACAGCATTCCAGGGGACATTTCACAACAGGATAACGCACGCCCGCGTACCGCTTTTGTAGCCTAATATGCTCCACAGAGTTTCGACATGTTGCCTTGGCGTGCTCGATCACCAGACTTGTCTCCTATGGAGCACATGTATGACGTCATCGGATGACAACTCCAGCGTCATCCACAACCAGCATTAACTGCCCCTGTGCTGACCATCCAAGGGGAATGTATTCACATCTGTTGGACAAACGTTATGAAAAGAAACATCCAATGAAAATCGGTAACGCAACTATCTGTGTGGTGTGCTTATAATTATGTGTTATTTATACTTTAGGACAATTAATGTGTAAAAAAAACCACACACCACATGTTGAAAGGAAAGCATGTAAACCGTCTGAAGATGAATCATAACGATTCGAAACAGGTAACGGTACCCTTTGAATGAAGGAACTGAAAGTAAATTTGTGGGTGGTTGCTGTCCTAACACCATCAGCGTTTGTCTTCAGCTAACAGCCACGGTCTCCAACCATGTCATCATATGACAAAATTGCAAGTGCAACAAGCATGGAACTCCATCCCATAAACTGACATCTGGCACCTGTACAACATACTGCATGCAAGTTTGCATGCTTACGTTCAACATTGTGGAGGTTACACCCGTTATTAATGTACCAGCGTTTCACTTTAGCGAAGACTTATCTTGCACTTACATGGTATGTGACCAAGCAGTCTTAAATATGTTCGTAGACAAATGTATTCAAAAAATTTCGTTACTCTACATTTTGTACTTTTTGGTGTCGCCATTTTTCCCCCCGTGTTTGCGCCAAACATGAATCTTTGAATACTACCATGTGAGTACGTGACATTTTATTACTTGTACGTTTTTATCATTTACATGAGTTAACAGATTCGTGACAGCTTAAGTCTGTAATGCAATATATGTATTATGTTGAAACTTCCTGGCAGATTAAAACTGTGTGCCCGACCGAGACTCGAACTCGGGACCTTTGCCTTTCGCGGGCAAGTGCTCTACCAACTGAGCTACCGAAGCACGACTCACGTCCGGTACTCACAGCTTCACTTCTGCCAGTATCCGTCTCCTACCTTCCAAACTTTACAGAAGCTCTTCTGGCAAACATGCAGAACTAGCACTCCTGAAAGAAAGGATACTGTGGAGACATGGCTTAGCCACAGCCTGGGGGATGTTTCCAGAATGAGATTTTCACTCTGCAGTGGAGTGTGCGCTGATATGAAACTTTCTGGCAGATTAAAACTGTGTGTATTATGTTATTTTGTATATAGGAGCCTGATTATGGTCAGACATCTGAAACTGGTTGTTTAAATAAATAATTTTAACAGCATCTCAAGGCGGTAAGACGGAATTTTTCAAATAGGCGATGAAAATCTCTTAACTCCATCTGTCTGTTAAAACTCGTAATTGCAGTAATAAGTAAGGCCATAATTAAAAAGTGTTTTGAAAGTGCATGGATGTCTCTTATCTGTCCATAACTAGGGTTCTACTGTACAGTTAGCAATGCAGAAACTTTTTGTAACACATTATATTATTTCTTAAGAAAGCATTTTTGTTTCACCTGCAAAATTTTCATAAAATTGAGCTACGAGATCTTCATTGACTACCATCAACAAAAGCTGTGGAGCACTATCTCCTGACAATAATATTTCTCATCTTGATCAATAGTAAGAAATTTTAAGTCAATATTTCATGCATCAGACATATGTAGAAGGGTTAATATACAAGGTGTTACAAAAAGGTATGGCCAAACTTACAGGAAACATTCCTCACACACAAAGAAAGAAAATATGTTATGTGGACATGTGTCCGGAAACGCTTACTTTCCATGTTAGAGCTAATTTTATTACTTCTCTTCAAATAACATTAATCATGGAATGGAAACACACAGCAACAGAATGTACCAGCGTGACTTCAAACACTTTGTTACAGGAAATGTTCAAAATGTCCTCCGTTAGCGAGGATACATGCATCCACCCTCCGTCGCATGGAATGCCTGATGCTCTGATGCAGCCCTGGAGAATGGCGTATTGTATCACAACAGTCCACAATAAGAGCACGAAGAGTCTCTACATTTGATACCGGGGTTGCGTAGACAAGAGCTTTCAAATACCCCCATAAATGAAAGTCAAGAGGGTTGAGGTCAGGAGAGCGTGAAGGCCATGGAATTGGTCCGCCTCTACCAATCCATCGGTCACTGAATCTGTTGTTGAGAAGTGTACGAACACTTTGATTGAAATGTGCAGGTGCTCCATCGTGCATGAACCACATGTTGTGTCGTACTTGTAAAAGCACATGTTCTAGCAGCACAGGTAGAGTATCCCGTATGAAATCATGGCGGTGAATCGAGGAAGTACAGTACATACTGACGAAACTAAAATGAGCTCTAACATGGAAACTAAGCGTTTCCGGACACATGTCCACATAACATCTTTTCTTTATTTGTGTGTGAGGAATGTTTCCTGAAAGTTTGGCCGTACCTTTTTGTAACACCCTGTATACAAGTCAGTTATAGATCTAGCGATTGGTAGTTCATAATGAAATCAGAAAACCAGCGAACAGACCATTGCTTGTAAGTGTAGCCTTCGTTGTACGTGGTCGTGATCTTCCAAAATAACCACAGTGGTATTCACAGGGCTGAGAATGCATATCTTCCTGGTTTGACGCATTCTCGTAAGCCACCTCCACAACTCGAATGGGCCGCTAAATCGCTCGATCTTATTGTCGTAGAACAGTGGCCAAAATGATGCAATCATTATCCCAGCAATTTGATAGCTGTATGGGATCTAGTTATCATTGCAGATGACTTCGCCTGTGATGGAATACCTGAAGAAACTAGCAGATTCTCTTCCTCGGCGAACTGATGTCGTTATCAAGGCTAGAGGTGATGCTACACAACATAAACGTGATGCTTCTTGTGGAAACTAATTTTTAGCCACGTGTGGTTGTCCCTTGTCAACAGAGACTCAAGTGTGGTACTACTTAAAGGCTGGTGCACACTACACAACGAAGGCCAACGGACGACAACCAACTGCTTCGTTGACCGAAATTTGGTTACTGTGTACAGGTGCTGAATTGGAGTGAATGACCCAGGTGGCCTTGTTTGCGGTTGGGATTGCCGGCGGTAAAATCAAAGCGTTGGCAGTGAGTTGCACTTGGGACATCCTAGTGTGGACGACGCGTTGAATGTTCGTAGATTCAGTAGCGATTTGCTGTGGCTTTGAACGGGTATCTATTTGTTGTATCCAAAATTACTGGCGTAAATACGAAGACAACATTAAAGCAGATAGATTTATTGTAAATCATACAAACTGCGATAATAAAAACAAATTGAAAATATTATGCGCTTGGAGGGATATAAGCGAGTTGTCAGAAGATAACGTGCCCGCTGTGAAAAAGAAAATGGAATCCTTACGAATATCGTTTTACTGCATGTATAGCATTCCTAAAAGATATGTCATCTTTGGAGATATTAGGGGACACACAGTTCAATAACATTTTCAAAAATTGTGAATTTGCGCAGTTTCCAAATCAGCTTTAACGTCGAACATTAATATTGTTCGACCACAGTGTTCCCTCCACCAGCATCGTGTCTTCTTCCACATCTTTTTCTGATGAGCAGATTCTACGAGTAAAATAAATGCTGCACATCTGACGTCTACTAAATCCTCTTCGTTCCTCATAACATCAGCCGGTGAAACCGTTTTTAAAATGCTGCTTACGGGAGCAACCTTGACAATTTATACACTGAAGTGCCGTAGAAAGTGGTACAGGTATGTGAATTCAAATACAAAGATATGTAAACAGGTAGAATACAGCACTACGGCCTATATAAGACAAGTTTCTGGCGCTGATCGATTAGTGCTGTTACAACGGCAGCTTATCAAGATTCAAGCGAATTTGAACGTGGTGTCATAGCGGCGCACGAGGGATGGGACACAGCATCTTCGAGGTAGCGATGAAGTGGGGATTTTCCAGTACGAACATTTCACGAGTGTACCGTGAACATCAGTTATCCGGTAAAACATCAAATCTCCGACGTCGCTGCGATCGGAAAAACATCCTGCAATAACGGGACCAACGACGACTGAATAGAATCGTTCAAGGTGAGAGAAGTGCAACTCTTCCGCAAATTGCTGCAGATATCAATGCTGGGCCATCATCAAGTGTCAGCGTGCTAACTATGAACGTAATATCATCGATATAGCTTTCGGTGCCGAAGGCCCATTCGTCTGCTAATGATGACTACATGATTCAAAGCTTTACGCCTCGCCTGGGCCCGTCAACACACACGTTGGACAGCTGATTACTGGAAACATATTGCCTGGTCGAACGAGTCTCGTTTCAAATTGTATCGAGCGGATAGATGTGCATGAGTGTGGAGTCAACCTCACAATCCATAGACTCTGCATGTGAGGAGACTATTCAAGTTGGCTGAGGCTCTGTAAAGGTGTAGGATGTGTGCAGTTGGAGTAATAGGCGATCATGTCTATTGTGTATTCCGACTAACTTGGGCAATTCCAGCAGGACAGTGCGACGTGCTACACGCACAGAATTGCTACAGAGTGACTTCAGGAACACTTTCCTGAGTTTAAATGCTTACGCTTGCCACAAAACTCCTCAGACATGAACATTATTGAGCATATCAGGGGTGTCTTGCAACGTACTGCTCAGAAGAGATCTACACGCCCTCGTACTTTTACAGATTTAAGGACACCCCTGCAAGATTCATGGTGTCAGTTCCGTCCAGCACTACTTCAGACTTTAGTCGAGTCCACGCCACGTCCTGTTGCAACACTTCTGTGTGCTCGCGGGGGCCCTAGACATGAGTCAGATGTACCAGTTTCTTTGGCTCTTCTGTGTAATAGCTAACAGCGATTCCACATGACCAAATCCGACCCCTTGGTTTGGTGAGGATGACAGACCAAAGGCAAAGCGTTGGCGACCAACATTCTGCCATATCCGTAGACTGTCGTTCGTTTGCCCTCGTTGGGCCACTGTGTACGCGCGTTAACACGAAGGTCGTGCTCCTTACAGAGCCAGTGCCCGGCTCGTTAGCGGTGAGCTGTGCGTGTGCAGTTAATGCCAGTTTCGCAGTAGGCGCCAGGGCCCGGTGTCGCCAGTTGTTTCGCCACGGCGCGCCGCCATTGTGTGGGCGAGCGCGCAGCCTCTTCGTGTCGCCACGTCCGCCTGAACGCCGCGTCCTCGCTGCGTCTGTCGCCACGGCACTTCCCCTCTGGTGCCACCAAAGTGACGCTCCGGAGCCCAGCATATAAAGCGCCCAGATGTGTCCCTCTCCTGTCCATACGTGACTTACTGTGTCGTGTGAACTGGCGCCGGTGCCCTCGTGGAATGATTTTGCAGGTGAGATTTTTCTTTTATTACAGTCGAAGGAAGTCAGCAATCCTTAGAGGCTGTCTCTCTGTACTGTTCTATATTTTCCGCTCTTGGCCGATCTGGACCAAAAGGTAGTTCTAAAACTATCGTAGAGGACACATCAAAGAATTATCTAAAATCGAACGTATTCACAAGATAATTTAAAAATGAAAGCGTATTCTCAAAATCTGAGGATACAAGGAAACGATGGAGAATACCACACCAAAAACTTGTCAAAAGCTACTCCCCTGCGCGTGGGACATAACCAGTTGCCGGTCGGGATGGCCGAGCGGTTCTAGGCGCTACACTCTCGAACCGCGCGACCGCTACGGTCCCAGGTTCTAATCCTGCCTCGGGATGTGTGTGATGTATTTAGGTTGATTAGGTTTAGGTAGTTCTAAGTTCTAGGGGACTGATGACCTCAGAAGTTAAATCCCATAGTGCTCAGAGCCAACATAACCCGTTGTCTGTTCTTACATTGGCTCAAAACAATCCAGTTGTATCCACTTTCTGTTTTTCTTTGTTGTCATTTCAGTTCCCCATGAAGTAGTGAGCTGGCACAGGATAAAAGTACTTTTCGACCCAAGTGTATACATATTCGGTAGAAGCTCTAAAAATGTATAAAAATAAATGACAATAATGGATGTTTCTTTTAAAAACGAGGTGGCCAAATTCCGCGATTTTTAAAACATTTAAATAATTTTATATTTCAGTCAAAGTATATTCAGTGATGATATATGTAACTGTAGTATGATTGGAACGCTGGTGGTGGTTAAATATGGTCACATTCGTGATGGAGGTACAATGATGAATATTATTACTATGGGGTGATGTGAAATTCAAGGAAACGACTAAAAGTCACTGATGAGTAACAAGCCTGCCGGAGGAAAGTGGAAGGACGGTGTGACGATGACCTTTGTAGCAAGGGCTGAGAAAAAGAGGCTTCATCGTTGGCTTCCGGCGGAAGAGGACTGATATATATAGAACCCTACAGCCGTAATCATGATTGTATCTCCGTCGTGAATAGTTGGATGTTCCACTAACGTCTTCATTATATCACATATTTATCATTGATTTTCCGGAGTTCTCACCTATCGGTCGTCAGGCGCATTTTCTCTGTTGTTTCAGCAGATATTCAAAATTTCTTTTTTGCAATGTGTAGTTGGATTCAGCCCAAATAAATACTGCTCATTAAGTCTCCCGTGCGTCGCTCAGTTTAGACGGGAAGCCTCAGTTTCAAATTCAAGTGTTTCAAATGGTTCTGAGCACTATGGGACTTAACTTCTGAGGTCATCAGTCCCCTAGAACTTAGAACTACTCAAACCTAACTAACCTAAGGACATCACACACATTCATGCCCAAGGCACGATTCGAACCTGCGACCGTAACGGTCGCGCGGTTCCAGACTGTAAAGCCTCGAACCACCGCTCGGCCACTCCGGCCGGCCAAAGCGTCAGTTTCTTTCCCGTTACAAACAAAATGATTTATAAATCGTAAATTTACACGCCGATTCGATAGTGCGGCCGCAAATCAGTTTTATCGTTATGTATTAACAGGGATAATGCAATACGTAAAACAGGGTAGAACTCCAGTAGCGACTGAGCAGTGCTGCTGCATAGTGGTGACAGTCGGCACGGACCAGGCCGGTGCTGTCGCAGGTGGACTGCTGTTTATTCTTCGAGTTTTGCCGTCCCCGACAATACATTTCAATAAAATGAATATTACACTTCAATAATTTCCGACCGCTCTGTTGAATCTACATGTAGAATTACGATTTATAAATCATTTTGTGTCGATGCTGGGATTCGCATGAAAGACGTGACGAGCAGTGTTTGTTTGGTCTGGCTCTGTCTTCACAACGAATGAACCAGAGAAATTGTGCCTGACGACTGTTAGATGAGACACTCTGTACAGTGGAGCAGCACGGTAACTGGAATGATAATTTTTAGATAGCGTATTGGGTGCCGGGACTTTACTTTGCTTTTAATGTACTGGATCCGATGGTGCTACGTGCTCCGAGGAGAGGAAGTGTGGGAAATGGACGAGCTGGTACAGAATGCGAGTTGGGTAACGTACGACGACGCAGACTTCCCGCGATGTCAAGGAATTTGTGGTATTTAGGGAAGACGGAGTTCCAGGCCTTCTTCGCGTAAGTTAGTACAGAACGAATAGGAAATTCATTTGAACTTTCCACCACTGGATCGCGAATGTCAAATGGCGTTGGAGGGAGGCGTGGACGAGTTGGAAGGCTTTCTATCAAGCCCAATAAAAAAAATCCAGGTTTGTACTGATGTGTAGACGAACTTAGTATACGTTGGTCTATGGCAGACACAGTTATCAGCAGGTAGCAAACAAACAATAAGAGTCCTCAGCACACACAGTGAAAACAAGAGTACTACTAATTGACGGACATGTGAGTCCACTTGGACAACAACAACAACAACGCTGGTATGTTTGCTCCCGCACGAGCGATTCTGTGGCCCGCCAAAAATGTTATGCTGTGTAAAGAGCCAATAACTACATCGCAGCACGAAGATTTGTATGGTGTCCTATGTCTATCTCCAATTTACGTGGACGAAAATACAGTGTGGGCAGTGAAGTCATGCTGGTATAGAAGTTCTGCTTACATAACCATTGTCAGTTCATCCATATGTACCTATCCTGTCTAATAAAATACGCTTTAGCCGGCCGGAGTGGCCGAGCGGTTCTCTGCGCTACAGTCTGGAACCACGCGACCGCATCGGTCGCAGGTTCGAATCCTGCCTGGGGCATCCGGGAGACTTGGTGATAAGCGATAGAGAGAATGACGTAAACATGATCAATTGGGACAACAGCCTTATGAAGCGACTCTACAGAGACGTGTCAATACAAAGTAAACAAACGTCAGTGTATCAGTATAGCTGACGAAGTAAATGCATTGTAATCGAATGGAGACTGCATTGAATGTCTACATGAAGTCTTTAAAAGATGTTTCCCCACAATACCTACCTCCAAAAAATATTTCGACTTCTGGATTATTATTCGTGCTGCCATAATAGGAGAGTTTAATACAAATTAGAACAAAATTGTGTAAAAGAAATTGCATGTGCTGTGTTTTATTGCATCTGAGAGTAAGGTTAATAGCTATTCGGTAAGAATTACTTCACTGCAGGACATGTTTTGCTATAAATTATATTCTGTATTCAGTCTGTAACAAATGCATTTGTATCATTCGCAAAAACGGCAATTTGAGGAACATCTCACGCCATAGCACAAGATATATAACTTATACACGGTGTCCGAGGAGAATTGGTCACTATTCGGAAATTTGACAGGAGCACTCATTTGAAGCAAGAAGCCTCATATGAACATATGCTCTATTCCGAATAGTTTCTGTGCTAGAACGCATTCAATGCTCAGATTTTTACGGGACAGTGGCACGTACGTTTGTGTCTCACCCACACTACCGTTTTGAGGTTCTATTCCAGCCCAACTTACCTTGATGGACACAAAATTGAACTTTCTAGGACTCCCTTTGCGATTCCTCCCCAGTCACTAAAATTTTCTACCGATGCAACGTTGTTTGAATTACACTCATGCTCATAAATTAAGGATAATAATGATACTTGGTGAAACAACGTTCGAGTGGGCAGTTGGCGGGTTTAAATCACCTCGGGGTTGACCATGCGGTCGTCGCACGGTGGCGCTGGCAGCAGTCCATATATGCAGGGGTGTGTCGGTGCATGGTTCAAATGACTCTGAGCACTATGGGACTTAACATATGTGGTCATCAGTCCCCTAGAACTTAGAACTACTTAAACCTAACTAACCTAAGGACATCACACACATCCATGCCCGAGGCAGGATTCGATCCTGCGACCGTAGCGGTCACGCGGTTCCAGACTGAAGCGCATAGAACCGCACGGCCACACTGGCCGGCGTAATGTCGGTGCATGTCAGAGTACGGTGCAGCGAGTAAGTGTGCAGACGTTTTCAGACGTGCAAGTGGTGACTGTGTGTTGAAATGGCTCTAAGAATACATATTGATGACGTTATGAGGGGCAGAATACTAGGGCGACTGGAGGCTGGTCAAACACAGCGGGTCATAGTATGGGCCCTCCGTGTGCCACAAAATGTGATCTCAAGATTATGACAACGATTCCAGCAGACAGGAAACGTATCCAGCAGCTACAGTACGGGACGTCTACAGTGTACAACACCACAAGAAGACCGATATCTCACCACCAGTGCCCGCAGGAGGCTACGGAGTACTACAGGCAGCCTTGCTCGGGACCTTACCGCAGCCACTGAACAGTTGCCTCCAGACACACAGTCTACAGACGATTGAATAGACACGGTTTATTCGCCTGGAGACCTGCAAGGTACATTCCACTCACCCATGGTCACGGGAGAGCCCGTAATGCCTGGTGTCAAGAACACAGTACATGGTCATTGGAACAGTAGTCCCAGGTTGTGTTCACTGACTATTCCAGGTATAGTCTGAACAGTGATTCTCGCTGGGTTTTCATCTGGCGTGGACCAGGAACAAGATACCAACCCCTTAATGACCTTGAAAGGGACCTCTATGGAGGTCGTGGTTTGATGGTATGGGGTGGGATTATGATTGGTGCACGTACACCCCTGCATGTCTTTGACAGAGGAACTGTAACAAGTCAGGTGTATCGGGACGTCATTTTGCACCAGAATGTATGTCCGCCTTTTCAGGGGTGCAGTGGTTCCCACCTTCCTCCTGATGGAAGGCCTCACCGAACTGCCAAGGTGGAGGAGTATCTTGAAACAGAAGATATCAGGCGAATGGAGTGGCCTGCCTGTTCTCCACACCTAAACCCCATCGAGTACGTCTGGGATGCTCTCGGTCGACGTATCGCTGCACTTCAAACTCCTATGACACTTCGTTCCTTTGAAAGAACCCGGCCGAATTCTTTCCCCGTTCTTCCCTAATCCGATGAGACTGATGACCTCACTGTATGGTCTCCTTCCCCAAACAACCCAACCTATGACACTTCAGGAGCTCCGACAGGCACTCCAGCAGATGCTCGCCACCTGATCCAGAGTATGCCAAACCGTTGTGCGGCGTGTGTGCGTGTGCATGGTGATCATATCCCATATTGATGCCGGGGTACATAAGCAGCAAACAGTGGCGTTTTGTAGCACATGTGTTGGGGTCGGTTTTCTCAACTTATCACCAATACCTTGGACTTACAGGTGTGTGTCGTGTGCGTTCACTATGTGCCTATGCTATTGGCGCCAGTTTTGTGCATTGCCACGTTGTGTGGCACCACATTCTGCAATTATCCTTAATTTATGAGCATGAGTGTATTATATACAACGTTCTGCATTTTGTTTGTTTAGTATGATTCGAAGTTGTTGTCTATAAAGTAATGGGTTCAAGAAATAATAATGTACATCAAATGTATTCTGCCTCTAATTCGGAATAGGGCGCATGTCAACATGAAGTGATCTCTCCTGTCATGTATCTGAATATTGACCATTCTTCCTGGGACAACCTGTACAATGAAAGTAACTGATTTTGAACCAGGGATTAATTCGTTTGCATTGTAATCATGTATTGTAACAGTGAAGATAGATCGCTTTGCATCTGCTGTCTTGATACTCCCATTCACGGCACTTTGAAGTGCTGCGGTGGAGAAAGAAGTACCTGAAGTGAAACGTGGAGCAACGAGTTGCGGTAGCGCGCTCCACGTCATGGCGCGCCTGCTTCGTTGCAGACGGCGACAGCGGGTGCGTGCTGGGCGCGGCTGCTGGCAGCGCTGCTGCTGACGTCACGGGCAGCGGCAGAGGCCGGAGCCCCCCCTGGCAGCGGTCAGCCCAGACCCCGCTCCGCGCAGTTCGTGCCCTCATTCGGGCCGCCCGTACAGCAGCCGGTCTTCGAGTTCTATCACGAGCCGCAGCACTACACCGTAAGTATCAAATCCCAGCGCTGCATCTTTCATAGAAGATATACTTAACATAAGAGCATAAGAAAAAATAATGGACCAAATTTTTTGTGAAATTATTTGTGTAAATACGAGAAATAAAATGGATTAGAGAAATATTTGACAGACCTCTTTTACTGTATAAATTCGAGCATTTTGAAAGGCGTACCCAGTGTTTCCAAAACTGTTTCACTTCTTCTATGTCACTAACCATTTGACAGATACACTGAAGCCCCAAGAAAACTGGTATAGGCATGAGTATTCAAATACAGAGATATTTAAACAGGTGGATTACGGTGCTGCTGTCGCCAACACCTATATTAGACAACACGTGTCTGGCGCACTTGGTAGATCGGTTACTGCTGCTACAATGGCAGCTTATCAAGACTTAAGTGATTTTGAACGTAGTGTTATACTCGGCGCTCGAGCGATGGAACACAGCACCTCCGAGGTATCGATGGAGTGGGGATTTCGCGTACGACCATTTCACGAGTGTACTGTGAATATCAGGAATTCGGCAAGACATCAAATCTCCGACATCGCTGCTGTCGGAAAAATATCATGCAAGAACGGGACCAACGACGATTGAAGGGAATCGTTCAGTGTGACACAGGTGCAACCCTTCCGCAAATTGTTATAGACGTCAATACTGGTCCATCAACAAGTGTCAGCGTGCGAATCATACAACTAAACATGATCGATATGGGCTTTCGGAACCGAAGGCCCACTCCAGTAACCTTGATGACAGCACGACACAAAGCTTTACGCCTCGCCTGGGCCCGTACACTAACATTGGACTGTTGTGGCTGGAAACACGTTGCCTGCTCGGATGAGTCTCGTTTCAACTGGTATCGAGCGGATGGATGTGTACGGATATGGAGACAACCTGACGTCAACAGGAAGCTGTTCAATGAAATGATAATTAAATCAAGGCCCTACGTGTCGACAGCCGCTTATATACATCAACGGTGACAGTTAAAATGTGTGCCCCCAACGGGATCTCCTCCTTACGTGGCATACGCTATGTCCATCTGAGCCACAAAGAGCTCAGATAGTGCTACTGCAGGGATTTATCCCTTGCACGCTCCCTGTGAGACTCACATTCCCAGCTTAATGTCCACACACTACATTCGTAGTGCCCTTATCCATTACACTCACTACAAGCGGCAGACAATCTTACGGAGTCCCGTACAAGTTGGGCAATACGTGTGCATCCTAACAGAAGAAGAAGGTTAATGGCCGGTTAGCATTAACTATATGAACATGTCCGAAAGAAAAGATACCATCTTCATGTGGAGACTGCTCAAGCTGGTGGAGGCTCCGTAATGAAGTGGAGAGTGTGCAGTTGGAGTGATATGGGACTCCTGATTCGTCTAGATACGACTCTGACAGGTGACACGTACGTAAGCATCCTGTCTGATGACATGCATCCATTTATGTCCATTGTGCATTCCGGCGGACTTGGGCAATTCAGCAGGACAATGTGACACTCCAAAGGTCCAGAATTGGCTCTGGGAACACTCTTCTTAGTTTGAACACTTTCGCTGTCCACAAAGATGAACATTATTGAGCATATCTGGGATGCCTTGCAACGTTCGGTTCAGACGAGATCCCCACCCTCTCGTACTCTTATGGATTTATGGACAGCCCTGCATAATTCATTATGTCAATTCCCTCCGGCACCACTTCAGATAGTAGTCGGGTCTATGCCACGTCGTGTTGCGGCAGTTCTGCGTGCTTACAGGGGCCCTACACGATTTTAGACAGGTACCAGTTTCTTTGGCTCTCCAGCGTAATTTTTCAATTTGAGGGTTCCGTAACTCATTCTGTAAAAACGACCTTACAAGATCAATTTGCTTCTCGCCTCTCTGTCTGTCTATCCGTCTCTACAACTGTTCAGAACCCTTTTTCTCAAGATCAGGTAGATGTGTCAAGTTGAAATTAATGTCATATGCTAAGATCTATGGTCACTTGTCGGTTATAAGCTTATAAGTCGATGCAACGAAAATATACGCCCATTTATGTCACATATTTTGATACTATCAAACGCACTCATCTAATCTCGTTAATACAGAATCATGAAACTCGCCAAGCAGCAAGGTTTTACACTGCAACCAAAGGAAAAAATCATAAAACTTAATTGTCCTTTGCTGTTCGACTTCAAACTTAAAACATATCCGGAAGTTTTGGAATCCCTGGGACCGATATGTTCCCAGTATCATTGTCGGTAACAGTAAAGAGTCGTCCACATCTCCATGGCCGGAATGGATGGACTGTCAATAAACAGAATTAAGTTTGTACAGAACCCTCATTGCCCGAGTCCTACTCGCATCTGGACTTTCTTTCACCAGTTTAATTTAGAAAGCACGATCTCACCCTTACTTTGTTTTGGTAGCGTCTTCTGTTCTTGACGCGTCCTAAATTTAATGCTTGGTTCGTTGGGAGCCTTTTCTAACAGTTAAAAATCACAAAGATAAAACTTTTACTCTGGAAATAGCTAGGCCATAAAGAGATGAATTACGTAGTCGCACTTCATTTACATAGCTAGCAGTACGTGTTTCTTATTTCAATTTCCCATCAAACATCTAATTAAATTTTATTTTATCATCTTGAGTACTTCAAAGTAATTACATATTTTATTGCAAGACTAGATCTCATGCTGGTGAACTTGATACCTTACTTGTCCTTTTACAAGCCTTGGCTTGGTTATGAAAATTCGGACAAAACTCATTGTGTAATTTATAGTGTGCCACGTCTAAGAGCACAGGTGTTCTCTGGCACCAGAGGTCATGGTTATAGATGGATCGCCCTGGCGCTACCAGAGTGTGGCCGCGACCGACAACTGAGTGCTGCGAGCACCGCCGTGGCTCACTTGCAGGTCTGGACGGGCGGTGAGGTGATCATTTGCTACAGTTACACTCAACATCAAGTGTTGGTTCGAGCCAAGTCTGAGAGGCCTCAACAATTGATGTGTGACGAGACGACGGGAGGGGGCTGCCGTGTGGTCAACAACCTCAGATTCGCGGTTACTGCCCTTTCTTGACAGAATCTGTTGTGGTTGGCAGGAGAGCCAATACCGTGTTACTAGAGGAGGCCGAAAGGCATGCGTTTTAGCTCACGCAGGCTGGCGTGAGGTCTGGAACAGGACAAGGAAATTAGAATTTAGAAAAACGGACGTAGCTGGTGGAGTACTTAACTTTCATCCATTAATGACGAACGTCGCTCTTGACGGTACATGTTTCACAGTAGCAATAGTAACTGAATATGGCACCTTGCTAGGTCGTAGCAAATGACGTAGCTGAAGGGTATGCTAAACTATCGTCTTGGCAAATGAGAGCGTATTTTGTCAGTGAACCATCTCTAGCAAAGTCGGCTGTACAACTGGGGCGAGTGCTAGGAAGTCTCTCTAGACCTGCCGTGTGGCGGCGCTCGGTCTGCAATCACAGATAGTGGCGACAAGCGGGTCCGACGTACACTACCGGACCGCGGCCGATTTAAAGGATACCACCTAGCAAGTGTGGTGTCTGGCGGTGACATCACATTCCTCCCCTGCAAATCGGCGTACGGTTGTGACATAAGGGTCCCGCCCGCCGTGGGGAGGACCCCATGTTGACGTATGCTACGAGATGGGGAGCCGAACAACAGGTGGGGCTGTGCCACCCGCACCCTGCCATTCGGACCGCGGAGAGCTAGGAAACGCCTGAAAACCTGCTCCAGGGTGCACACCAACATGAGGTGTATGCGCCCGTAGAGAGAAAGGAGGGGCCGAGGGATAGACCTCCATCGGGCTGGGGCACCCGACGGGCGAAGACGACATATGGTCCGGAGCGGGCAAGAGTTCCACGTCGGAGGACAACTGTCACGGGAAGCGATCGGCGGCGCGTGACCCAGGGAGGCGCCCGGCGGCTGCAGCGACGCGTCCACTGCGGGCGTCGCCGGTGGGAGAACAGGCGGCGGCGGCGGTGGCGGCGGCGCGTTGCCATGGGGCAAAATGGAAGGCAGCGTCGGTAACACCTGGGGCTGAGGCGAGCCAGTAGATGGGTCCCCAGGGCGCTGACCGGAGGGCACCGTCGCTGAAAGCAGACGGCGACCGGCAGATCCCGTGCGACGACAGAGGCGCAGCTGATGGAGATGCCGACGCACCTCACCAGACGCCCCAAAACCAGATACATAGCGCTGCCGAGGCAGCGATGAATGTGCCCTTCGAGCCAACGCCGTGAACCTCGATAATGGCGGTAGTGGACAACGTCGCCTGGAGCAAAAGCAGGTGTCTGCTGCCCGCAGTGGGGCTGAACCCTCGCCTGTGGTTGATTGGGAGGTCGTTCCAAGGCGTGGCAGGCAGCGAAAGGCGTCCCCGGAGGCTGATCAGAAAGCCTCCCCGGTGCGTCTGACAAACCGGTTTCAGGCACTGTCTCTGGCTGAGCCAGATACAGCTGCCTGCCCTGTTTCAGAGGATCATTCTCAGCCTTCAAGGTCCGGGCAATCGCAGAGGTTGGGCTTACTAGTAGTTGGGAGCTCCAATGTTAGGCGCGTAATGGGGCCCCTTAGGGATACGGCGGCTAAGGAGGGGAATAAATCCAGTGTGCACTCCGTGTGCATTCCGGGAGGAGTCATTCCTGATGTGGAAAGGGTCCTTCCGGATGCCATGAAGAGCACAGGGTGCAACCAGCTGCAGGTGGTGGCACATGTCGGCACTTATGACGTGTGTCGCTTTGGATCTGAGGAAATTCTCTCTGGATTCCAGTGGCTATCTGATTTGGTGAAGGCTGCCGGTCTTGCTTACGAGATGAAGGCAGAGCTCACCATCTGCAGCATCGTTGACAGAACCGACTGCGGACCTTTGGTGCAGAGCCGGGTGGAGGGTCTGAATCAGAGGCTCAGACGGTTTTGCGACCGTATTGGCTGCAGATTCCTTGAGTTGCGCCATAGGGTAGTGGGGTTTCGGGTTCCGCTGAATAGGTCAGGAGTTCACTACACTCAGCTGGCGGCTAAACGGGTAGCGGAGGCTGTGTGGCGTGGACTGGGCGGTTTTTTAGGTTAGAAGGCCTCGGGAAAGTGCGGGATGGGCTGCAATGTCAAAGGGTGCTTGGCAATTACAGGACGTGCTTTGATCAAGGAACAGTCGGAATTATAGTTGTAAATTGTTGTAGTTGCGCTGGAAAAGTCCCTGAGCTTCAAGCGCTAATAGAAAGCACAGAAGCTGATATCGTTATAGGTACAGAAAGCTGCCTAAAGCCTGAAATATGTTCTGCAGAAATTTTTACGAAGTCTCAGACGGTGTTCAGGAAAGATAGATTAGGCAGAATTGGTGGTGGAGTGTTTGTGTCTGTCAGTAGTGGTTTATCTTGTAGTGAAGTCGAAGTAGATACTCCGTGCGAATTGGTGTGGGTGGAGGTTATACTTAACAGCCGAATTAAGTTAATAATTGGCTCCTTCTACCGACCCCCAGACTCCGATGATACAGTTGCGGAACAGTTCAGAGAAAGTTTGAGTCTCGTAACAAATAAATACCCCACTCATACGGTTATAGTTGGTGGGGACTTCAACCTACCCTCGGTATGTTGGCAAAAATACTTGTTCAAAACCGGTGGTAGGCAGAAAACGTCTTCCGAGATTGTCCTAAATGCTTTCTCCGAAAATTATTTCGAGCAGTTAGTCCACGAACCCACGCGAATTGTAAATGGTTGCGAAAACACACTTGACCTTTTAGCCACAAACAATCCAGAGCTGATAGAGAGCATCATGACTGATACAGGGATTAGTGATCACAAGGTCATTGTAGCTAGGCTCAATGTCATTTCTTCCAAATCCATCAGAAACAAACGCAAAATAATTTTATTTAAAAAAGCGGATAAAGTGCCACTAGAAGCCTTCCTAAAAGACAATTTCCATTCCTTCCGAACTGACTATGCGAATGTAGACGAGATGTGGCTCAAATTCAAAGATATAGTAGCAACAGCAATTGAGATATTCATACCTCATAAATTGGTAAGAGATGGTACACAAAAAAGGTCCGAACGCTGTTGCAGAGGCAACGGAAAAAGCATGCGAATTTCAGAAGAACGCGAAATCCCGAAGATGGGCTAAAATTTACAGACGCGCGAAATTTGGCACGTACGTCGATGCGAGATGCCTTTAATAGGTTCCACAACGAAACACTGTCTCGAAATTTGGTAGAAAATCCGAAGAAATTCTGGTCGTATGTAAAGTACACAAGCGGCAAGACGCAGTCAATACCTTCGCTGCGCAGTGCCGATGGTACTGTTATCGACGACTGTGCCGCTAAAGCGGAGTTATTGAACGCAGTTTTCCGAAATTCCTTCACCAGGGAAGAGGAATGGAATATTCCAGAATTTGAAACACGAACATCTGCTAGCATGAGTCTCTTAGAAGTAGATACCTTAGGGGTTGCGATGCAACTCAAATCGCTTGATACGGGCAAGTCTTCAGTTCCAGATTGTATACCGATTAGGTTCCTTTCAGATTACGCTGATACTATAGCTCCCTACTTAGCACTCGTATACAACCGCTCGCTCACTGATAGATCTGTACCTACAGATTGGAAAATTGCGCAGGTCGCACCAGTGTTCAAGAAGGGTAGTAGGAGTAATCCATTTAACTACAGACCTATATCATTGACGTCGGTTTGCAGTAGGGTTTTGGAGCATATACTGTATTCAAACATTATGAATCACCTCGAAGGGAACGATCTATTGACATGTAATCAGCATGGTTTCAGAAAACATTGCTCTTGTGCAACGCAGCTAGCTCTTTATTCGCACGAAGTAATGGCCGCTATCGACAGGGGATCTCAAGTTGATTCCGTATTTCTAGATTTCCAGAAAGCTTTTGACACCGTTCCTCACAAGCGACTTCTAATCAAGCTGCGGAGCTATGGGGTATCGTTTCAGTTGTGCGACTGGATTCGTGATTTCCTGTCAGGAAGGTCGCAGTTCGTAGTAATAGACGGCAAATCATCGAGTAAAACTGAAGTGATATCAGGTGTTCCCCAGGGAAGCGTCCTGGGACCTCTACTGTTCCTGATCTATATAAATGACCTGGGTGACAATCTGAGCAGTTCTCTTAGGTTGTTCGCAGATGATGCTGTAATTTACCGTCTAGTAAGGTCATCCGAAGACCAGTATCAGTTGCAAAGCGATTTAGAAAAGATTGCTGTATGGTGTGGCAGGTGGCAGTTGACGCTAAATAACGAAAAGTGTGAGATGATCCACATGAGTTCCAAAAGAAATCTGTTGGAATTCGATTACTCGATAAATAGTACAATTCTCAAGGCTGTCAATTCAACTAAGTACCTGGGTGTTAAAATTACGAACAACTTCAGTTGGAAGGACCACATAGATAATATTGTCGGGAAGGCGAGCCAAAGGTTGCGTTTCATTGGCAGGACACTTAGAAGATGCAACAAGTCCACTAAAGAGACAGCTTACACTACACTCGTTCGTCCTCTGTTAGAATATTGCTGCGCGGTGTGGGATCCTTACCAGGTGGGATTGACGGAGGACATCGAAAGGGTGCAAAAAAGGGCAGCTCGTTTTGTATTATCACGTTATAGGGGAGAGAGTGTGGCAGATATGATACACGAGTTGGGATGGAAGTCATTACAGCATAGACGTTTTTCGTCGCGGCGAGACCTTTTTACGAAATTTCAGTCACCAACTTTCTCTTCCGAATGCGAAAATATTTTGTTGAGCCCAACCTACATAGGTAGGAATGATCATCAAAATAAAATAAGAGAAATCAGAGCTGGAACAGAAAGGTTTAGGTGTTCGTTTTTCCCGCTCGCTGTTCGGGAGTGGAACAGTAGAGAGATAGTATGATTGTGGTTCGATGAACCCTCTGCCAAGCACTTAAATGTGAATTGCAGAGTAGTCATGTAGATGTAGACATCAAGGTTCGATGATGGCGACCGTGGAGCAACTCAGCTGGCGATCGACCATCTTGGGGCTGAGAGCGATACGAGGACAAAAAAAGAGCAATAAGGCGTCCTCCCGAGAATGTGACTCTTTCAACTTCAACATCTGTGACTTGAAAGTCCTGACCAATCGTTCAGCGGCACCGTTTGACTGTGGCGAAAACGGCGCGGACGTCAGACGTTGAATACCATTGGCCATGCAGAATGACTGAAATTCTGCGGACATGAATTGTGGGCCATTGGGGAAACAATAGTCTGTGGAAGACCTTCAATGCAAAAGATAGCGGATAACGCTTTGATGGTGGCAGATGACGTCGTGGAAGACATCCGGACAACAAAAGGAAAATTGCTGAATGAATCTACCACAACCAACCATCGAGCATTCCAGAATGGACCAGCAAAATCGATGTTTAAGCGTTGCCAAGGGGAAGTGGCTTTTGGCCATGCAAAGAATTTCCACGGTGGTGCTGATTGTTGTTCGGCACACACCATGAAAGAAGAGCACATATTCGTATCCGCGGCATCGATTCCGAACCAAGTACAGTGCTGACGAGCAAGTTGTTTCGTTCTCACTATTCCCCAATGTCCTTGGTGGATTAGATGTAAGACAGAGGACTGTAACGAACGTGGTACCACGACCCTGGACATATCATTATCAGAACGCAACAGCAAAATACCACGTCGTACAAAAAGTCTCTCCTTGTGAGCAAAAAATCGGCGAACCAGCGGGTCCCCGATCCGTGACTTTGACAAGGGCCATTGCGTAGCAACAAAGTGCAGAACGGGAGCAAGGACACGGTCGGCAGCTGTGGCTGTAGCTACACGACGAAAATCAATCGGAAACGATTCGACCACGTCATCGGTTTCCGCATCAATGAACATGCAAGCACGTTCGGAGGAATCGAATGCCCTATCCTCAGCAACAGGCAAGCGGGACAACGCATCGGCGTTTTCGTGCTTAGCAGTGGACGGATACAAGATATCGTGGCGGCACCGCGAGAGGAAAATAGACCAGCGAATGAATTCCTGCGCTGTATGTGGAGGTACATGCTTCGTCGGATGAAAAAGCGATGTCAAAGGTTTGTGGTCTGTGATTATGGTAAAGTGACGACCATACAAGAAATCATGAAACGCCAAATACGAGAGAGAATGCTTCTTTCTCGATCTGTGAATAATTTCTTTGAGCAGACGGGAGCAATTTGGACGCAAAGGCAATAGGGCAGGGCTGGCCAAACACTGCACAGTGTGAAGACATGCAGAAGTGCTGCACATGTGCGCACGTGTGCGACATCGAGCGACAGAGACATCTGTTATTAGACATGTGTCCTAAATGAGTGGCGGCGGCTGTACTTACCTGTTTATGAGGTACATTTCAGACGGAACTGATGAAAGATATAGCAATAATGGTATCGAAATAAGAGGTGATCATCGAGTGGTCCGCGGTTACCATTCTGTTCAGAGGTCATTGAGACAGAAATTGTGTGGGTGTATTTGAGGGCACCGAGAATTAGTTAAAAGAAACCTTGCATTAGTTTAATGTTATCTGAAGTCATGAATAAGGTTCGCTGGATGTCGCTAAGTGCTTTCTTTCTTAAATACTAGACCAAAGACATTACGCGTATTTACGTGCCGTCAGTCAAGCTACGGCTGTTAACTGTGTTACTTGTCTTACTGGGTTAAACTGTTAACATAAAAGTAGGCGTCTCAATGAGTAGACTGTGACAGTATTTTAAATGTTTAATACGCGAAATACTTTCCCATGGTTGGCTTGCAAGCTGTGGAAAGAGCACTAGAATGTGCCGGTACAGAGTATCCCAGCAAGTGGATAAAACGACGTCTGTGCGTAGAAACATGCACTACATGAAACGCTGACGGTTGCGGCGTGCACGCTGCGACCCGGAAGCTGCACATGTGCAGGAGCACCGCACGCGTGCAGAATTTATGGCCGGCCCTGCAATAGGGCAAACCATCTTTGTGTGCAAGCACAGCACCAATCCCGAAATCCGATGCATCCACCATCAACACAAGGGGATTCCGGGTATCGGATGGCGTAAGGCAAGTATTGGAAAGCAACGCCGATTAAAACCGGCGAAAGGCGCGTTCGTATTCAGTCGTCCAGACGAACGGAACACCGTTACGGCGTAAGCGATGAAGCGGAGCTGAAATGGAAGAGGTATGCGGCACATAGAGGCGGTAGTAATTTATTTTTCCCAGCACACTCAGTAGCTGCTTCAAATTCTGCGGCGACGGCAAGTCTTGTATGGCACGGAGGTGCGTTGGGCTGGGATGTATGCCTTGGGCATTGAGTACATGTCCCAGGTAGGGCAAGTCACGAGCAAAAAACACACATTTGTCCTTCCGCAAGCGAAGACCATTTTGTCGCAAGACCTGAAATAATGTTCTGAGATTGGCCAAATGTTCTTCTTCCGTCTTTCCGGAGATCACAATATCATCCAGATAATTTGCTGCAGTAGGGACCGACGCACAAACAGTTTGTAGATATTGCTGTAGGGGCGGATGCACACCCGAATGGCAGTCGTTTGAATTGATACAACCCAAGATGCGTGTTAACCACCAAAACGCGCTGGGATTCTTTGTCCACCGGCATTTGCAAGTACGCATCTGCGAGGTCCAACTTCGAAAAATATTTACCCGGGCACAGTTTTTCAAAAAGATCTTCCGGGCAGGGTAAAGGAAAAGTTTAAATCACTAGTTGTGGATTCACTGTTGCCTTGAAGTCGAAACAAAGTCTCAATTTTCCGGAAGGTTTTGACAAAATTACTAAGGGTGATGCCCAGAGAAAAGCCTGCACAAGTTCAATTACACCTTGTGATTCCAAATCGTGTAATGTTTTTGCGACCTCATCACGCAATGCGTGGGGTCATTGCGCGCTCTGAAAAATTTCGGTTGCGCGTTTACTTTCAGTTCCAAATGTGCTTTATAGTTCTTAGAGCAATCGAGGCCCGGTGCAAAAATGTCTGCAAATTCTTCACATAGACTAGAAACACTGTCTGAAGGCACCGTCTGGTTCAGTGATAGGACCTGTTTTACTATAGACAAGTTAAACAACTGAAATAAATCGAAACCAAACAAGTTCACTACAGAAGAAGAACGAAGGACGTAAAATGACACAAGTTTTGTTTAACCTTTGTGTGTTGCAAGAAGGCTGCACTGTCCTAACACAGGGATATCTTGACCGGAGTAGCTAGATAATTTAACATTTGCGGCACGCAACGGAGGTGTGCCCAGCAGTTTGTAAGTGTCTTGATAGATTAGTGAAACTGCAGCTCCTGTATCGAGCTGGAATGGTATCACATTGCCGTTAACGTCCAAGTCTACAAAAAGTTTATTGTACTGCTGACGACAAGAGCGACTGTCTCGTGCAACGTGAACTGACACTGGTACATAATCACTTGCGACTTGACGGGAGTTCCGGCGATGTCGACGCACACTATTTTTGGGACGAACACAATTACTGTTAGAGAGAGTGGCACTGCGCGGAGTGGAATGAACGACATGAAATTCCATGGGCGAAGTTTCTGAGCCCGAGTATCCTTGGTTCGATTCCGATTCCGGCGCGAAGCAAAGGGCCTGGAACGGTTGTGAGCTTCCGATCTGAGCTTTTTCTGGCAAACACTCTGAACATGTCCTTTTTTATTATAATAAAAGCAAATAGCTTGGCGTGGCGGGCAATTCTCACGCGAATGTTTAGTAGCACACCGCGGGCATGATTTGATCACTGCACTTGCTTGCCGGCGCGGCACACGTGGCTGAGAGCCTGGCGGCAGCGGCGCGGCCGGGCGCGAGGGCTGTTTACTGCTCCGTGCAGCTCGCCCGGCGGGCCGGTTAACCTGACACACTGCTGACGAAGTTTCAAATGATCCCTGAGCAAAGTCAAGTGTGTCCTGCCGATCCAATATGTCCATCACTTGTTGAAGGTAGGGATTTACTAGTTTCAAAATCTGTTCCCTTATACAAACATCAGAAACGTTCTGTGCAATTGCATCACGTACCATAGTATCTGAATAAGGGAGTCCACATGGACACTCAAAAGCACAATCCCTAGTAAGGCCTTGCAAGGTTGCAACCCACTCCCGATTAGTCTGACCTGCCGTACGTTTTGTACGAAAGAAGGTATACCTTTTCGCAACTACATTGACTGATTCTTTGAAACATGCATCTAATGCAGACAAAATTTCTTCGTAGGACAGAGTTGCTACGTCGCGTCGGGGAAATAATTTGACTATCACACGGTAAGTTTGCACGCCAACCGAAGACAATAAAAAAGGCTGACGCTCGTTACCTTGAATTCTGTAGGCGGCGAGATGGAATCCCAATTGGCGTGACCACTCCGTCCAGCTTTCCAGTGCAGCATCAAAAGGTTGAAAAGTTGGTGCAACTGCGTGTTGTGGCTGCTCTAGCGGTGGAGCGGCTGCTGCCGCATCGTTTTGCATCGCACGTTAACCCTGGACGAGCTGTCCAAGGGCATCCAGTAAGGCCTGCTTCTGCTGATTCTGTAAGCGATAAAATTCGGACAGTACATCTGGAGATTGTGGCGAAGCCATTACACAACTAAATCAGGGTAATATCGATAAGAACGCGGTTTTGCATCGTCGCCAATGTTGTGGTTGGCAGGAGAGCCAACACCGTGTTACTAGAGGAGGCCGAAAGGCACGCGTTTATCTCACGCAGGCTGGTGTGAGGTCTGGAACAGGACAAGGAAATTAGAATTTAGGAAATCGGACGTAGCTGGTGGAATAGTTAACTTTCATCCATTAATGACGAACGTCGCTCTTGACGGTACATGATTCACAATATCAATAGTAACTGAATATGGCACCTTGCTAGGTCGTAGCAAATGACGTAGCTGAAGGGTATGCTAAACTATCGTCTCTGCAAATGAGAGCGTAGAAGTCAGTGAACCATCTCTAGCAAAGTCGGCTGTACAACTGGGGCGAGTGCTAGGAAGTCTCTCTAGACATGCCGTGTAACGGCGCTCGGTCTGCAATCACTGATAGTGGCGACACGCGGGTCCGACGTATACTACCGGACCGCGGCCGATTTAAAGGCTACCACCTAGCAAGTGTGGTTTCTGGCGGTGAGACCACAGAACCAATGGCAAATCCAAAGCAGGTGAAGGAACGGCTTCTGCTGGTCGGAAGGAGCACTGGTGGTGATAGGCTGGTGGGTTTCTCATTGAAGCGCTGCGTCGTGTTACGTGCGCAGGTTCTTTGTGAGTAGCCACTTGTAAAGAAACTTCTTGAATACAACTCGGAAAGTGGTCAGAAACGGCTTATTTGTCTTTATGGTACAAGGGCCGTGTGACAGAATATGTTGTGATATAGAGCAGGTGTAATTGTGTCAGTACACTTGCATGTGATTAAGCAAGTTAAACACAAGTTCTTTGTTTTTGCCATGGGCGCGATTTAGTTGTTTGTCCTTTGGTTTTAAGTTCTGATCGTGTATTTGTTATATCATATACAGACGCTTGATAAAAATGTAGAAAAGTTAAAAACACAACATTTTACCATTCCTAATGTGGTATAGGAAACTCGGTGGCATTCAAAAGTGGTTTCAGTTGATCTTGAAATGGACACATGCGGGTCCTGTATGGTTTTCAAGGGAATCTTATAACATTCTTCTTCCAAAATGTGCGAAGGTCAGGTAACTATTGTGGAGGTGGACAATGATCATACAGCTTTCTCTCTAAAGAAGACCACAAAGGCACAATAATAATATCAGGTGACTATGGTTGCCAGCGGAGTGGGAATATTCATCTTCTTGTCCAAACAACCAGTTTTGGATGATACAAGCAGTGTGAACATCGCCCCTGTTGTCTTAGAATACAGCATCACTACACTGGAAGAAACAACTTTCAGTTGGGAACTAGAGAGTTTAGCATCGACAATGACTCAGTGGCAAACACTTTTTATTTAGGTAAGTCTAAGATGGGAACAGCGGTGGTGGTTGTTGCAGGGGCAGGCGTTTGGCGACTCGTTCGCTCCGTCGCCGCCGGACCCGCTGCTGAACGCCCTGCAGGCGACAGCAGCGCCCCACACGGAGCTGCAGAGCAACGTGCCGGAGCGCCTTCAGCTGTCAGCGCAGCCGCCAGATCTCAGCCAGCTGCTGCCGGCCTCGCTCTACGCAGCCAGCCCTCTGTACAAGGCTCTGGTGAGTAACCATGCTCGACTTGTAACTACCCGATAATTACCTCCCATTCTAATGCGGCTCAGAGATGCCTCCGGGAACCTTCCGCGGTACTAATGCAAAAGCGAGGCGCCGTATGACGTCATCTCGCGCTCAGTACACTTCAGACAGCATGGTGTCGACACATGAAAAAAAAAAAAAAAAAATAAAAATAAAAATAAAAAATCAGTTCATGTGACCTGTAAGGTGTGTTACTGATAACATGTTGGCACAAAATTTCATACAGTCTGGAACCGAGCGACCGCTACGGTCGCAGGTTCGAATCCTGCCTCGGTCATGGATGTGTGTGATGTCCTTAACTCAGTTAGGTTTAATTAGTTCTTTCTAGGCGACTGATGACCTCAGAAGTTAAGTCGCATAGTGCTCAGAGCCATTTGAACCAAATTTCAGTAAATTCTGCCCAACCCCACCACACGTCACACGAGGGGGAGGTCGTCATGCCCCATCCTACACACATTTCATCCCTTCTTTTGACACCTCTGCCAATGTGGTCAGAAGGTTGACAACCAGCATTGAAATTACGCAGTTTTCTTTTTCTTATTGTTGGCCGAGGAAAGCATTTCAGACAGAGCAACGCTCAGAATTGACGCGAAAATGCCACAGAGGATGGCATAAAGGGTGTTAGTGAAACCACCCCTTCCCCTGACATGTTGGATCCCACATATTTCGCTGTCGAAAAGACAGTTCACAATGCGATGAGGAACAGGACGAAGTTCTTCACAACGTTCCACGCTGCTACCGCCCTCTGGGCCTGTCAACCTAAGGACATCTTGGGGCTGTAATACTAATGAACGTGATCTGACCTCTTTGGAGTGTAATGTGACTGTAATTTTTCTCCCGGCATACGGGGTGGATCCTCTAGAGACCGTTGAAAACCATTCGACAAAGTCTGAACATGATCCGAACTACAAACAAGTTTTATGCTTTTTCATCCCACCTTTTCGCGCCCTACTGCATCGTGATCACGGATGAAGGGGACAGAGGCTGCAGCATCAAGATGTCCGTGGATAAAAAGGGTACCTCTAAAACCCCAAGTTCGGCAACACTCTCCGTACCTTGCGGCTGCTCCAGCATCTAAGGGCAGGCAGACGATACATCTACATCTACATCTACATCCATACTCCGCAAGCCACCTGACGGTGTGTGGCGGAGGGTACGTTGAGTACCTCTATCGGTTCTCCCTTCTATTTCAGTCTCGCACTGTTCGTGGAAAGAAGGATTGTCGGTATGCTTCTGTGTGGGCTCCAATCTCTCTGATTTTATCCTCATGGTCTCTTCGCGAGATATACGTAGGAGGGAGCAATATACTGCTTGACTCTTCGGTGAAGGTGTGTTCTCGAAACTTTAACAAATGAGCGTACCGAGCTACTCAGCGTCTCTCCTGCAGAGTCTTCCACTGGAGTTTATCTATCATCTCCGTAACGCTTTCGTGATTGCTAAATGATCCTGTGACGAAGCGCGCTGCTCTCCGTTGGATCTTCTCTATCTCTTCTATCAACCCTATCTGGTACGGATCCCACACTGCTGAGCAGTATTCGAGCAGTGGGCGAACAAGCGTACTGTAACCTTCTTCCTTTGTTTTCGGATTGCATTTCCTTAGGATTCTTCCAATGAATCTCAGTCTGGCATCTGCTTTACCAACGATCAACTTTATATTATTATTCCATTTTAAATCACGCTAAATGAGAGGCATCTAAGGGCTTGCTTAATCCTCAGGCACTAGACCAGCCACGAGGCTAAATGTGTGTCGAAGTTTCTTAGAGGCACACTTGTAAGGTGCTCAGCTAAGGTGCGTGGGTGGCACCGAGATGTTGCAGAACTCGAGTGTATTAGAGGGAACCTTTGCCGGTCACTGGCAGTCAGTCCGGAATTGCGCGATTGCTACGGTCGCAGTTTCGAATCCTGCCACGGGCTTGGATGTGTGTGATGTCCTTAGTTTAGTTAGGTTTAAGTAGGTTCTAAGTTCTAGGGGACTGATGACCTCAGACGTTAAATCCCATAGATCTCAGAGCCATTTGAACCATTTTTGAACCTTTGCCAGTTAATTGACGCACTCTCGTGATCACGCCATAGGAGGGTACAAGAATGGACGGATAAAAAAATCATACGAACCCTTTGCTGCTTCGGATCACGTTCACATTTTTTTAACAGTTCATGGCGATTCTAAGCTGTACACCCCTAAGGAAATAGCGTGATTTAAGCGCTGATTGTTGCCCTTCTGATACGTCAAACAAGGCGTGAACTGTGTGTAAGAGGGGATGTGACGTCCAAGATTACGATGGGTAGAATTGTGGTGAAATTTGGTACAAATGTTACTTCATTAACCCATCTCACATAAATTTCTGAACTGCGGCCATCTTATCACGTGTGTCGACATCTTGCTTTTGTGTGTTAACAAGTCTCACTTAAAAAGAAAAAGGAAGAAAAAATGAAATTAAACATTATTCTCACACTCATTGACCGTTTCTGTGACTCGTCTTAACGACAAAAGAATTAAATATCATGAAAATATACCACAAGATGAAACTAAGAACTTACGTTCATCAGTCCTTCCTGAGCCACTACCAAATATTGACAGACTATTCCACGCATTCTAACCTTCAAACACATTTGCGCATGTCGCTCTAGTGTTTATTATAATATTACGACCAAACTCCTGTTTCTTTAAATATCAAACTCCCACGCATAAAATAGCTTCAAACGGCTGATTGCTTTACAAATGAGGTACTTTGTTAAAAATTTGACATTGAGCATCTAAATTAGAAAAAGTTTTAGGAAGGTCTGGATTTACGATGAAAGTTTTGGAAGTCACTATGTCTTATTATTATGAAACACTGGATGTATGTAATCTGAGTAATTTTCGCTCAATTTTAAGCGAAAGTTACGCTGCATCAACAGAAGCTCCCAGTTTCTTACTGTAATACTTGTCTTATTGTGTGACACTTTTAAGATAAAATTATACCTGTTAATAAACAAATTATGAAAGCATTATAAACATTTCAACTCACTCAATAATTAACCAAAAAAAGGAAACTAAAATTTTTGAGGGGTATTCTACAAGTGGTACTGGTTTCGAGTACAATTATTAATATGTATCTGATCGTCTCTTAGATCTTAACATTTGCAATCCATCATCTGTAACACTTCCGTCTGGTCTGTTTCTGTAGTGATTCTCCTAAACAAAGGGAGCATAACTAGGTACTTCTATGGTTTTTCTGGATTTATCAAGCAAACAAAAAATTCTTAAAACCTAACTTCTTATTGTGGTTACAACAATAGATTGGCTACAGGATTTATTTTCGTTGCAGTACTGTGCCAGATTCACTGTTATAATGCTTTCATGATTGTAAATAAGAAATGATTGACGAGAGCAAAGTGTATCTCCGTAATCTGATATCGCTGTTCTTCTATCACGGGAGGCGTCTGTAATGAGTCTTCCACACGTCGGGGCAAATCGTTGCAGTACTTACAGTGTTCGTTTCCTGAAACACTCCTAACAGGTACATGAAGAAAACTCGATATTGCCTTGAAATCTGTTATAAATACATGAGATAAACATCAAAAGAAAATAAGAAATACAAATGTAAAGAAATTGCCTTTTTGTTGGAGTAAATAAATGTCGTAAGTTCTATGGATATTTGGTACGTAGCTATTTCCACGAAAACTTTGTGTAGATCTTAAGAGTTGTGCTCACTTAGCTGATGGCCGTATCAAATGAAAACTACAAAAATGGTTATCAAAGTCATCGTGTTATTTCCAGTAACCTATCAGGAGGCAGTTGTAAAACAAATACCAGGGACGCGAATTAGATGCGAAAGAGAATACATCGTGGAGTGTCCACTGCTTCATGACAAATAATTTAGTAAAATATTTTATTGGTCCCAAAGTATTTACTACGTTGAAGGCTCTAAACATGTTTGTGAGCAACGTAGATTTACTCAGACAACCTTGTACAAACTAGAATAGTTAGAGACGTCAATGCAGTAAGAGAGGTCAATGCCAGTTTGTAGCTTGTGGGTGTTTGTGAACCGCTCATGATTAGTCAAATCAAGAAAGATCAAAGTCAGAGTTTGGCATAGGGTGCAAAGTCCTCATACACGTGAAATACTACAAATCTTTTCCGATAGGTACAAAATCTGCCCCTGTAAGAGGTAGGTCCAATCTTGTATTCTGACTGAACAGTAATATCATTATAATATTTGCAGTTGCCATAGATCATATTGACATGAACGGGTATTCCCCGTTTTGCCTGCCGGGACAGCTAAAAAAACCTGAAATGGACGGAGCCAGTCACATTAAATAATCAGGCATCACACTGGCCATGTCAGAATGTTGCACAACGTCTACATTAATGACGCATCCTTTGCACTTCGATTTCACATTGGTTCTTATAAAACTGACCATTCTGTTTCAACGGTAACCTAGGTATTCTTACACACTTTGAAAGTCCGATATCCGAGGTTACTAGCAGCTCTGGGGCGCCGTCGTGTGTCATTCGCCATGCATAGTGTTTGATCCATGCGGAAAAGTAATTTATAGGATTTTACAATAAATATGCCAAAACGTGATTGTTCCCATACATTGCAGGATAAGGCAGCGCCTCTCGAGGTAACAGAGGCCCCGATCACCACACAGACGCCACAACCACCGCAGTCTTCCCTGCACAACCCGCACTCATTCCATTCGGTGGTCAACTACGGCGTCATCAGCGTCCATCATGGAGATCACTTCGAACCTCACAACAATAACGGAGTCGCAGAGCCAGATCGTCATCACACGTCATTAGGTAGGTCCAGCCACTGCAGCGTCACGATTATAGAGTGCACTGACGAACATGGAGGAGGGAACTAGTGAGCTATCCTGCTGGGTTTTGTCGTTTATAACATCTCTTGGGTGGTCTAAGCTATGACTGAGATGTCTCCAATTTCTAGTGATGGTACTGCTCAAATCTTTAATAGAAAGGATTGGGGACTATACTGCCCACCAGAAATAAAATATTAGTTTATATTTTCACAATTTATTATGTATAATAAGTTGAACAATTAAATTGTACTAGATTACACACTGTTGACACATGAGTAAGGGGAAAAATTATTAAACCAATATCCTTTTGGAATTACAGACGCATCACATCAGCATTCTTGCGTTTGTTGTCTCAAGATTGAACAAGTAACTAAAATAACTTAGATTTAATCTCTGATAAATGGAAATGCAAGATTTGTTCAGTCTGGCAGTTCCAATAGACAACTGACCAATCGTCATCATGTTAGCATTACAATCATGCACGCAAAAAAGGAAACCAATATTCCCAGCCGCCACTTCACGAACAGTTCCATCAAAGAAAGCGTAGGAGTGCAATCAACTAAGCTGTGGTCCATTCACGAAACCAGGATAAAGAATTTAGTGAATTGATAACCAAATAAATTTCGTGCCTCGAGATTGTCATCTCCAATGAAGAATCATAACCGCAACCATCATTTCACACTAAGCAGTGCTTACACTCTGAAGAATTAATGCCACAACCTCAAATCTGAGTGTGCCTCCTTCTGAATCGGATTCTAGGCCATATCACGTCTGGTTTCTTCAGTGACCAGCAAGAGAGTTAGATATATTATGTCCACTTCCTTCCTGAGCTCAGCTCATACTTTGCACAAGAAAACGTTTATGTTAATTTGCTAGCCAATCACGAACCAAGTACAAAATTTCCACCTCAGACTAGATTCGGCAAGGAGATAAGGAGCAGGAGAGACAATGTGTTTACGCAGCCAACACACTGGCACCTAGTTGTCGGGGAACTTAATAACTTTTTAGAAAATACTTTATTGTTGGGCTTGGGCAGGAACCTAAAAAGAATTCTTCACCTTCGCCTTAACGCGAGTGGTGTCCGAATTTCTACGAGGAGACATATTTGCACAACTGCGTTCTCCGTGGCACCACCTGGCTTCAGTGCCACGCTGTTAGAAAAACAAGGGAGGTGGACCGGAGTTCATCTCTCGCCGTGGCGAAGCCGTGAGCTCGGCTCCTACGCAGGCCATGTCACTGGAGGAACATGCAACGCCTCCCCATTAGCGTGGCCCACAGCCGAAGCGATGTTCCCTCCAATAGCAAGAGCACGCGAGGGGCCAGAGAAAAGTCTCACTTGACATATGCATTTCCTCTTCAACTGGACCAAGCTGAAAGGTACAAACCACGTCTAAGATTCTTGTTCCCTCATATCGAGTGATCAGAACTGTCCATGATTTGCCACAACTATAAAATGTATCTAAAATTAAAGAGCTGGGATAAACGAGATGTCACGTATTAACGTCTGCAATTGAATCTATTTTTATCTTGCGCGCTCCCTTCCTATCTGTGCAAGCCTAACTAGTGCAACTACGTCCTTCTGAGCCACTTACTGTATTCATCTTTTGGGCTCCCCTTACAATTTTCTCTTTGCACATCTCCCTCCAATACTAATTTACAGATCCCTTGATGTCTCAGAATGTGTCCTATCACCTGATCTCTTGTTTTAGCGCAGTTCTACATCTACATCTACATCCGTACTCCGCAAGCCACCTGACGGTGTGTGGCGGAGGGTACCCTGAGTACCTCTATCGGTTCTCCCTTCTATTCCAGTCTCGTATTGTACGTGGAAAGAAGGATTGTCGGTATGCTTCTGTGTGGGCTCTAATCTCTCTGATTTTATCCTCATGGTCTCTTCGCGAGATATACGTAGGAGGGAGCAATATACTGCTTGACTCTTCGGTGAAGGTATGTTCTCGAAACTTCAACAAAAGCCCGTACCGAGCTACTGAGCGTCTCTCCTGCAGAGTCTTCCACTGGAGTTTATCTACCATCTCCGTAACGCTTTCGCAATTACTAAATGATCCTGTAACGAAGCGCGCTGCTCTCCGTTGGATATTCTCTATCTCTTCTATCAACCCTACCTGGTGCGGATCCCACACTGCTGAGCAGTATTCAAGCATTGGGCGAACAAGCGTACTGTAACCTACTTCCTTTGTTGTCGGATTGCATTTCCTTAGGATTCTTCCAATGAATCTCAGTCTGGCATCTGCTTTACCGACGATCAACTTTATATGATCATTCCATTTTAAATCACTCCTAATGCGTACTCCCAGATAATTTATGGAATTAACTGCTTCCAGTTGCTGACCTGCTATTTTGTAGCTAAATGATAAGGGACCTATCTTTCTATGTATTCGCATCACATTACACTTCGCTACATTGAGATTCAATTGCCATTCCGTGCACCATGCGTCAATTCGCTGCAGATCCTCCTGCATTTCAGTACAATTTTCCATTGTTGCAACCTCTCGATACACCACAGCATCATCTGCAAAAAGCCTCAGTGAACTTCCGATGTCATCCACCAGGTCATTTATGTATATTGTGAATAGCAACGGTCCTATGACACTCCCCTGCGGCACACCTGAAATCACTCTTACTTCGGAAGACTTCTCTCCATTGAGAATGACGTGCTGCGTTCTGTTATCTAGGAACTCCTCAATCCAATCACACAATTGATCTGATAGTCCGTATGCTCTTACTTTGTTCATTAAACGACTATGGGGAACTCTGTCAAACGCCTTGCGGAAGTCAAGAAACACGGCATCTACCTGTGAACCCGTGTCTAAGGCCCTCTGAGTCTCGTGGACGAATA
Organism: Schistocerca gregaria; assembly: GCF_023897955.1. NCBI lineage: Eukaryota > Metazoa > Arthropoda > Insecta > Orthoptera > Acrididae > Schistocerca > Schistocerca gregaria. The sequence continues at coordinate 168,145,256 of NC_064927.1, read as the reverse complement.
GCGCGAGCTGGGTTTCACACGATCGTCTTTTTCGAAACCCATGCTGATTCCTACAGAGTAGATTTCTAGTCTCCAGAAAAGACATTATACTCGAACATAATACGTGTTCCAAAATTCTACAACTGATCGACGTTAGAGATATAGGTCTATAGTTCTGCACATCTGTTCGACGTCCCTTCTTGAGAACGGGGATGACCTGTGCCCTTTTCCAATCCTTTGGAACGCTTCGCTCTTCTAGAGACCTACGGTACACCGCTGCAAGAAGGGGGGCAAGTTCCTTCGCGTACTCTGTGTAAAATCGAACTGGTATCCCATCAGGACCAGCGGCCTTTCCTCTTTTGAGCGATTTTAATTGTTTCTCTATCCCTCTGTCGTCTACTTCGATATCTACCATTTTGTCAACTGTGCGACAATCTAGAGAAGGAAGCACAGTGCAGTCTTCCTCTGTGAAACAGCTTTGGAAGAAGACATTTAGTAATTCGGCCTTTAGTCTGCCATCCTCTGTTTCAGTACCATTTTGGTCACAGAGTGTCTGGACATTTTGTTTTGATCCACCTACCGCTTTGACATAGGACCAAAATTTCTTAGGATTTTCTGCCAAGTCAGTACATAGAACGTTACTTTCGAATTCATTGAAAGCCTCTCGCATAGCCCTCCTCACACTACATTTCGCTTCGCGTAATTTTTGTTTGTTTGCAAGGCTTTGGCTATGTTTATGTTTGCTGTGAAGTTCCCTTTGCTTCCGCAGCAGTTTTCTAACTCGGTTGTTGTACCACGGTGGCTCTTTTCCATCTCTTACGATCTTGCTTGGCACATACTCATCTACCGCATATTGTACCATGGTTTTGAACTTTGTCCACTGATCCTCAACTCTATCTGCACTTGAGACAAAACTTTTGTGTTGAGCCGTCAGGTACTCTGTAATCTGCTTTTTGTCACTTTTGCTAAACAGAAAAATCTTCCTACCTTTTTTAATATTTCTATTTACGGCTGAAATCATCGACGCAGTAACCGCTTTATGATCGCTGATTCCCTGTTCTGCATTAACTGATTCAAATAGTTCGGGTCTGTTTGTCACCAGAAGGTCTAATATATTATCGCCACGAGTCGGTTTTCTGTTTAACTGCTCAAGGTAGTTTTCAGATAAAGCACTTAAAAATATTTCACTGGATTCTTTGTCCCTGCCACCCGTTATGAACGTTTGAGTCTCCCAGTCTATATCCGGCAAATTAAAATCTCCACCCAGAACTATAACATGGTGGGGAAATCTACTCGAAATATTTTCCAAATTATTCTTCAGGTGCTGAGCCACAACAGCTGCTGAGCCCGGGGGCCTATAGAGACATCCAATTACCATGTCTGAGCCTGCTTTAACCGTGACCTTCACCCAAATCATTTCACAATTCGAATCTCCGTCAATTTCCTTCGATACTATTGCACTTCTTATCGCTATAAACACGCCTCCCCCTTCACTGTCCAGCCTATCTCTGCGGTATACATTCCAATCAGAGTTTAGGATTTCATTTCTGTTTACGTCTGGTTTCAGCCAACTTTCTGTTCCTAGTACTATATGGGCGTTGTGACCGTTTATTAATGAGAGCAGTTCTGGGACCTTTCTATAGACGCTTCTGCAGTTTACTATTAGCACATTAATATTGTTATTCCTTGTTGCATTTTGCCTACTCCTGCCTTGCCGCGTCTCAGGAGGCGTCTTGTCGGGCCTAGGGAGGGAATTCTCTAACCTAAAAAAACCCCATGTGCACTCCACACGTACTCCGCTACCCTCGTAGCCGCTTCCGGCGTGTAGTGCACGCCTGACCTATTCAGGGGGACCCTACATTTCTCCACCCGATAGCGGAGGTCGAGAAATTTGCATCCCAGCTCTCCGCAGAATCGTCTGAGCCTCTGGTTTAAGCCTTCCACTCGGCTCCAAACCAGAGGACCGCGGTCGGTTCTCGGAACGATAGTTGTGCCATAAAATTCTTTTCTTCCCAATTCTGTTCAGTGTCTCCTCATTAGCCACCTGATGTACCCAACTAATCTTCAGCATAAAACATTTCAAATGCTTCTGTTCTCGTCTGAACCGTTTAATGTTCACATTTCACTTACACACTAGGCAACGCTCATGAGAAATACCTTCAGAACAGACTTCCTCAAACTTAAATCTACATTCGATATTAACAAATTTCCCTTCTTCAGCAGCGCTTTTCTTGCCGTTGCCAGTCTTAATTTTATATCATCTCTGCTTGGGCCATTATGGAAATGAAACGTGGACGATAAATAGCTTAGACAGAAGAGAACAGAAGCTTTCGAAATTTGGTGCTACAGAAAAAGGGTGAAGATTATATGGGCTGGTCACATAACTAATGAGGAGGTATTGAATAGAATTGGGGAGAAGAGGGGCTTGTGGCACAACTTGACTAGAAGAAGAGATCGGTTGGTAGGACATGTTCTGAGACATCTAGGGATCACCAATTTAGTATTGGAGGGCAGCGTGGAGGGTAAAAATCGTAGAGGGAGACCAAGAGATGAATACACTAAGCAGATTCAGAAGGATGTAGGTTGCAGTAGGTACTGGGAGATGAAGAAGCTTGAACAGGATAGAGTAGCATGGAGAGCTGCAGCAAACCAGTCTCAGGACTGAAGACAACAACAACAACGACTTGGGCCATAATTATTTTACTTCCCAAATAGCAAAACTCATCTACCACTTTTAGTGTCTGGTTTCTTAATTTAATTTCATCCGTGGCATTTTATATAAAACGACTACATTACATTGTCCTTGATTTGCTTTTTTTGAAAATCATCCTATACCCGCCCTTTTAAGCCACTGTTCGTTCTGTTCAACTGCTCTTCCACGTCCTTAGTTGTCTCTGACAGAATACCATTGTCACCGGCAAGCCTCTTCTCCTTGAACTTTATTCATCTCCAAAGTTTTCTTTGGTTCCTTTTATCGCTTGCTCACTACTCTTACTGAAAAATCAACCACTGCTTCCCTTTCGTGACCCTTGGCTCTTACAACAGCGGTCTGGTTTGTGTACAGGTCGAAAATACCCATTCGCTCCCTGTATTTTGTCCGTTAAGAATTTCGAAAGGTGTATTCCAGTCAACATTGTCAAAACCTTTCTCTGAGTCTACAGTCGCTATAAACTTAGGTTTGCTTTTCCTTAAAGTATCTTCTAAAAGATATCGTTGGGTCAATATTGCTTTACGTGTTCCTACATTTCTCCGGAATTAAAACTGATCTGCCCCGAGATTGGTTTCTAGCGGTTTTCCAATTGTTCTGTAAATAATTCGTAAAAGTATTTTGCGTCAGTGATTTAATAAACAGACAGTTCTGTAACATTTGCGCCTATCATCACTTTCTTTCGTTAGAATTATCATATTTTTCCGGAAGTCTGAAGGTATTTCGCCTGCCGTATACACCCTGGCCACCAGGTGAACTATTTCGCTGTCTCTACCAAGGAGAGGTTTTTGCACTCGCTATCAAACTCATATTTTAAACGTTTGTATTCCCTTTCGCCTGCTTCGTTTACTGCATTTTTATATATTCTTCTTACATCAGTTGTACTGAATACCTCCCGTGATGCCCAATGCATTCTACTGTGGCTTGTCGTTTTGCCTACTTGATCCTCTGCTGCAGTCACTGTTTCATCTTTCACTATCAGAGCTACCCATTCGTTTTCTACTCTACGCCTTTTCCCTTGGTTCAGTCAATCGTTGCCTAATGCTTCCTCTGAAACTCGCACAAATCTCCGATTATTTCAATTTGTAGACGCCCCACCTTAATTTCCTTTTTGCAACTTCTTCAGTTCATAAACAATAAATTGTGGTGAGAGTCCACAACGATTCCAGAAAATGTCTTAGAGTTAAAAATGTAGTTCCGAAATGTTAAAACAAGAGTTAGCGATAGTTAAATAATGCTCTTTGCAAAATTCTGACAGGAGGCTTCCTCTTTCGTTCCTTTCCCCTTGTGGCCGTGCGGTTCTAGGCGCTACAGTCTGGAGCCGAGCGATCTCTCCGGTCGCAGGTTCGAATCCAGCCTCGGGCATGAATGTGTGTCATGTCCTTAGGTTAGTTAGATTTAATTAGTTCTAAGTTCTAGGCGACTGATGACCTCAGACGTTAAGTCGCATAGTGCTCTGAGCCATTTGAACCACAGCCAGTCCATATTCTCCTACTACTTTTTCTTCTCTTCCTCCTACTACCGACTTTCAGTCACCTACCACATTTAAGCTTTCCTTTCTGGTCACTCTCTGAACTATTTCTTTTATCTCATCCTACATTTACTTTTTGTAATCTTTTTAACACCTACGAGACTAGTTGGCATATAAACTTGCACCACTGTCATGGCTGTTGGCTTCGAATCTGTCTTGGCTTCAGTAATACTGTATGTACCCGCATTCCTATTGTTTTATTCATCACTACATTTGCTCCTGCATCATCCCTGTTTGATTTTGTGTAATCACCTGACCAGAAGTCCTGTTCGTCTTCCACTGAACTTCACTAATTTAATTTTAACCAATCCGTTTGGCTCAAATGGTTATGAGCACTATGGGACTTAACATCTGAGGTCATAAGTCCCCTAGAACTTAGAACTACACAAACCTAACTAACCTAAGGACATCACACACATCCATGCCCAAGACAGGATTCGAACCTGCGACCGTAACGGTCGCGTATCCTCCTGAGTAGTCCCTGCCCAGAGATCCTAATCTGGGATTATTTTATCTCCAGAATATTTAACCCAAGTGGATTCCGCAGTAATTTAACCGTACAGTAGAGCACCATGCTTCTAACTTCGTAGACGTGCACACCATCTTGAGGGAAGTGGGAGGAATTGTAAGATTGAAGTTGTAAGATTTAGATAAACGGCCACCAGATTGCATGAGTTTTGTGCATGTTCAGTGTCGATATCAGGGGCATGAACAGTGTCATATGTTGAATGATCACCGTGAAGAACATAGAGATGCCCCATACTCGTGCGAGACAGCGTAATCAGCATCTGACAGTTTGCAACAGGCTTCATTTTGTGTCTCCATTTGGACGGCTGCAATATGTGCATTTGTGGGCCCTTCGGATGTGATAGTGGCGCGTTGTTGGGCTGGACCGGAACGTGAGTGCAAATATAATCGTCGTCAAGTTTTCGACTGATCATGTCTAACCACAGTAGGAAAAGATCGACGTATTATACATGAAGCATATCATAAGCTCTCCACATCTGCACTTGCGATTCGAGAACAAGTATTGCGACATTTTGAGTCATCCCGCTTCATTGGTCAAAGACTACCCGCTGCCGGACGGGAACTGCGCCCTGTGCACAGTTTGCCGTTATCACCACTACGCTAACGGCTGTGCCTGGGGTGGTGCCGCGACAGGGAAGCAAGGACTGCTGATGAATCAAGTGAGGTACAATTCTTCAGATATGTTGCTTCTGGTGCATGGTGTGGGGCTGCCAACGGTTATTGCTTGAGATCACGGCTGATTGAGGACATCGTGGACATCATGCACCTACAGGTGTTATCTCCCATGCGACAGTACTATGGTGCCATTTTTTGGCAGGACAGAATTCGTCCACTAAATCCGCCTGTTTTTATGAAGTGCTTGCGTGATGCTGAGGCTCTCCCGTGGCCGACAGGATACCCAGGTCTGTCTCATATGGAACATGTGTCGGGCCTTCTCGGACGTCAACTCCGTCCCAGCTTTGTGTGCCAGCTTGTCTCAGGAGTGGATACAACGGTCTTATGATACCCTACGCAATCATATCAGCACATGCATGCAGGCGAGAGGGGTATAACGTGATAAGTGGGCAGATACTGTCAAATTCTTCGCAAATTTGACTCGGTGTAGCCGGCCAGAGTGTTCGAGCGGTTCTAGGCGCTACAGTCTAGAGCCGCTAGACCACTACGGTCGCAGGTTCGAATCCTGCCTTGGGTATGGATGTGTGTGATGTCCTTAGGTTAGTTACGTTTAAGTAGTTCTAAGTTCTGAGGGACTGATGACCTCAGAAGTTAAGTCCCATAATGCTCAGAGCTCTTTGAACCATTTGACTCGATTTTGTAAACATAAAATCACACCCTCTTAACCTCTCGTTTCCTCCTTAAATGGTTCATATGGCTCTGAGCACTGTACGACTGAACCGCTGAGGTCATCAGTTCCCTAGAACTACTTAAACCTAACTAACCTAAGGATTCCCGATAGGGATCAGGGATTTTCTCTACCTCGTGATGGCTGGGTGTTGTGCGATGTCCTTAGGTTAGTTAGGTTTAAGTAGTTCTAAGTTCTAGGGGACTGATGACCATAGCTGTTAAGTCCCATAGTGCTCAGAGCCATTTGAACCATTTCAACATCCATGCCGGAGGCGGCATTCGAACCTGCGACCGTAGCGGTCGCGCGGTTCCAGACTGAAGCGCCTAGAACCGCTCCGTTTCCTCCTCCCCTCCTGGCTATTTCACTCTTTTTGTCCGGCAGTGTATTTGTTTCAAGACATACGTTTTTGACACATTTTCCTGCTTTTTACCACTAATATTTGCTGTAAGAATGTGGGACAGCATTTTGTACCCCCTGTAGGCTTAATCTAATGAAATGAATGTATAATATTTCTTTAATTTAAAGGGAATGGAGATTTTAAATCAGTTTTTATTAATGTTGAACGCGTTTCTTGGCAAAACTTGTGTGTCAATCAGGTGTGTCCGAACTGTCTTATAATAAATTAAAAAACGACGGTCTTGTGTATCAGGCCTCACCTTTTCTTCAAAACAGAACTAATTTCGATACAAAGAAAACATAATATACAGGGTCATCTCGCGAACTGGGGGGAAACTGCACGAAATTATCCCTGAGAGTGTAAGGGGGCCCGCGGCGGTGGCCGTGCGGTTCTAGGCGCTTCAATCCGGAGCCACGCAAATTCTACGGTCACAGGTTCGAATCCTGCCTCGGGCATGGATGTGTGTGATGTCCTTAGGTTAGTTAGGTTTAAGTAGTTCTAAGTTCTAGGGGGCTGATGACCTCAGATGTTAAGTCCCATAGTGCTCAGAGTCATTTGAACGATATTTGTGTAAGGAACAAAAAGGGTAAGGTGGACATTAAGATGAAAATACTTTCCGAGTAACGGACATCCTCTTGAACGTGGAGATAGAAGATGTTTTAGAATGTACATTTCAGTGACTCAAAGCACACATGATAGCACATCACACAAATGGGAATGTTCTTTCTGTCCTAGTGTTTCAGCTCGACACTTAACTGACAGTAATGTTGTGCTGACAGCGGCATGCACACATGTCAGCAGTAGAGGACATCTGCTTCAGTGCTATTGCCGGCTCACTCCTCTGTAGACGTGTGTCTTGTGGTGGAGCGCTGAGAGACGAAGGCATGTGACACCAAATGGCAACAGGCGGACATGGTCTTTACATACCTATAAGCAAATGACAATGGGTGGGCGATTACATGTGTGTAGGGGATAAAATATCCCACCGACAGCAACTGCCACATAAACTGTTGTAACAGTGTTTCGTCGTTTGTGCGAGACAGACTTGTTTCGGCAATGAAAGGCAGGTGTGCCCGCCAAGCACACAGACCTCAGAGGAACGCTATAGAATATTAACCGGTATCAACGACAAAAAGATTGCTCATAGCATGTTGTAAGACGCACTATCGTGTGGGACTTTCCCTGCGACAATTGCCGGCATCCGTATCACTTACAAAGGCCGGCCTTATCAGCTATGGATTTATCTTCGCGGCGACGATTTCTAGGTGATTCGTTGCACAGGACTACAGGATGCTGGAATTTCTGTAATCAAGCCTATTCACAGATGAGGGTCCCACATGTGGGCTACGAAGAAGCCCCATGCATGGTGACAGGGAACCACCAGTAGTACCGTTTCAGTTTAAGTGGGTGGACAGGAATTGTTGGCGACCGTCTCGTGGGACCAGTCTCCTTCGCTGGTACGAAGGATAATGTAGGTATTGCACGATAGTGTATGCGGAGTGAAAATCAGACATGCAGATGACTCCATAGATCGCAGGATGACAAATTTAAACATGTTCCCCAGTCGGTGCTGCGTTGTGTTCGTGCATTGTAAAGGCCCGTGCGGACACTTCGAACACCTTGTCTTGCCGTGGTCACATCACGGTATATTGTGCATTCTACAGTGCAGGCACGATGAATAATGAATGTCCTGTAGCACAGACACCGTGCATTTCCTGCCGTACGTACGTATGACCTCTTATTCTCCTTATTCTCTTATGGATCGTTTCCTGGTGTTTGTCGCCATTTAGCAAAATCACGACGTACAAAAAAATGTAGGTATTTAGTGTGAATGAAAATACTCACAACACTGGTATCATCTACTACAACATTTATTACTTATTTCACAAACTGGCTTTCGGCTGTCATGCCATCATCAGGTACAACGGCGAATATGTGATGCAATGAAATTTAATTAGAGCGAAGATTATAAACTAGTGAGTTTAAAAATGTTAATCTTAGCTTTAGGAAATTATTTTAGTGTTAGTGCGATGTAAGATTATTTAACTAAGATGAAATATGTGACACGTTAACTAATCAACTGTATACTATACACGACAATTGTTCATAGAAGAATATAAACTGAAAGATAAACTTTAGTGACATGTTCCAAGGACGTGGCTGAACAAAATTCTCTTGTGTGTAATAGTTCCTAAATTACAAATAGATAAGTCATAATGGTGAGATTAAACGGGTAAGTGAAGCAGCTATGCGTATGAGTAAGAGAGATAATTTTCTACGCGGCCTGGATGGGGTTATGCGTAGTTGGAAATTTGCGGTAAGGTCTTATGGGACCAAACTGCTGAGGTCATCGGTCCCCGACCTTACACACAACGTAATCTAACTTAAACCTAACTTAAACTTACTCTAAGGACAACACACACACCCATGTCCGTGGGAGTACTCGAACCTCCAACGAGGGAAGCCGTGCGAAACGTGACAATGTGCCCAAGACCGCCTGGTTACCACGTGCGGTGATTATGTGTGGTATCCGCAATTAGAAGTGGAGAGTGAGGAAACTGTGTCTGCTTATTCAGTGCTACGCTTGAGCAGATAGACATGTGTTTGTTAACTTTCATTATTTCAAGATAGTTCATCTTCCTTCCTTTCCTTTATGAAGGTCATGTAATACCTCATGTTGCATCTCGTAACTGTTGCGGTCTTCAGAGACTGGTTTGATGCAGATCTCCATGCTACTCTATCCTGTGCAAGCTTCTTCATCTCCCAGTACCTACTGCAACCTACATCCTTCTGAATACTTAGTGTATTCATCTCTTGGTCTCCCTCTACGATTTTTACCCTCTACGCTGCCCTCCAATACTAAATTGGTGATCCCTTGATGCCTCAGGGCACGTCCTACCAACCGATCCCTTCTTCTGGTCAACTTGTGCCACAAAGTCCTCTTCTCTCAAATCCTATTCAATACCTCCTCATTAGTTATGTGATATACCCATCTAATCTTCAGCATTCTTCTGTAGCACCACATTTCAAAAGCTTCTATTCTCTTCTTGTCTAAACTATTTATTGTCCACTTTTCACTTCCATACAGGGCTACACTACATACAAATACTTTCAGAAACGACTTCCTGACACTTGAATCTATACTCGATGTCTCGTAACTATGGCATTCTTTAAACACGTTGCCTGGAAATGTAGAGTCTCCTTTTTCCAAGTTTCCAACTTCTGTGGTGTTCCTTCAAATGCGTGCGTGTTGCCCTCACAGACCGAGCTGTATAGAATTTACTACAATTAAAAATAATTTTATTTATTCCAATCTTTATCAAAGTTCGATTGCTGTCTTTAACATTTGGCAAAAAATCTCCAAAAGAGCTGTACACATAAAATGATGTTTTTAAGTTCTTGGGTTTAAGTTTTCTGCATACTCCCAGTGAGACTTTTCCTAAATGTGGCATTGTGCACCTTTTGTTGCATTCTTACGGTAATGGGACGAGAACGGGATAAGGAGAGGGCACACAAATAGTTCCTGATTTTTGTGCATTACAAAGTCCACCAAAACAGGAGGATAGTCATCATTTGATGCTATTTCTTCGACTGCATTTAATTCCATTTGAAAATTGTCGTCACTCGTGGGGGTTGGATAACGGCCTATGTATTACTGAATGAAATGCAGCGTGTTTACGGGTCGCTGGATTTTGAGAATTGGCAGGGATTGCAATATCTGTGGTGGTAAGTTTCCTATAAATCTTGGAAGTAGGATTACGATTTCTGATGTCTGTGGCTGGATATAAATTATTTATGCACTTACTCCCAAACTCCATTATGAATTATATCTTATTGTCTTTAGTATTTATCTCTGACAGACCGTCAGAATGGATACCGCAGGAACGATTTACGTTAATGTCCATGTTAGATTTCCATATCTGCTGTGTGTGCGTGCAGCGGAGCAGCGTGCGGCGACCCGCCTGGGACAGTCGACGTCAGACGCAGTGGCGCTGTCGCTGCAGCCGCCACCTGCGCCGGCCGCGCCTCGTTCAGCCCAGAGGCCGCCAGACGCAGAAACCGTCTCTCCGGAGCCTGCCGGCGCCAGGGAAGCCGAGCCAAAGTGATGGACCTCGTAAGTCACCAGCAGACCCCCTCTGCAGGGCGGCTTGTCTCCATCAGCCAATAGTTCAAGATCTGCGTTAACTGAAAGCTCAATGACTCTCAAATGGAGAGAAAAACGTTTTCGTCCTAGTAAGTGGGTGATCAGCCATAAAATACAGGGAGCAGGGGATTGTCTGTAACTTGTACAGCATAAAACGGTTGCAGATGTCGAAGGACATTGAAGGTTGCCAGTGACCGAAAAGTGACTGAAACAACTGAAACAAAGTTTCTGTCCCTCCTTCAAGACATTCAGTCTGTACTGCTAGCAAGCGTTGAAGAGAACCAAGGAGAAATTTGGAAAAGGCATTTGTAGCCAAGGAGAAAGAAATAGAAGCATCTATTTTTGACGATGAATTTTTAATTCTGTCAAGACGAAAAAAAAAGCTGGAACGTGGGAGGAACGGAATGGGTAGTTTCTCGAAAAGAGGTTATAAGACAAACACAAAAAAGTAAAATTAGGGAAAACGAGGGAAGTGATATATGGCCCCCCTCCAGACAATATCAACCCGATACTCCAACTCGTTCCACACTCTCTGTAGCTGCTGTTATTTCTCGTTTCAAATCATCAATGGTGGCTGGGAGAGGTGGCCGAAACACCATATCCTTAACATACCCCCATAAGAAAAAAATCGCAGGGGGTAAGATCAGGACTTCTTGGAGGCCAGTGATGCTCTGTCACGGGCTGCCTGGCGGCCGATCCATCGCCTCGGGTAGTTGACGTTCAGGTAGTTACGGACAGATAAGTGCCAATGTGGTGGCGCTCCATCCTGCTGAAATATGAATTGTTGTGCTTCTTGTTCGAGCTGAGGGAACAGCCGATTCTCTAACGTCTCCAGATACTGTAGTCCAGTTACAGTAGCACCTTCGAAGAAAAAGGGACCAAAAACTTTATTGGCTGAAATTGCACAGTCAACAGCGCCTCAAGCGAACAAATGTACAACTAAATGAAACTTTATAGCTCCCTTAATTCGCCGACAGATAGTGCTTAGCACTGCCTTTTGTCGTTGCAGAGTCTTAAATTCCTAAAGTTGTGGTATTCTTTTTGAATCACCCTGTATATTCCTTGGGTCATCATCATCATCCTTCTGACTGATGCGATGCGGCCCGCCACGAATTCCTCTCCTGTGCCAACCTTCTCATGTCACATTGGCATTTGCAACATACGTTCTCAATTATCTGCTGGATGCTTTCCAATCTACGTATCTTTCTTCACCCTCTTTACCCTCTACAGTTCTCTACATCTATACCTTCATCTACATGGATGCTCTGCAAATCACATTTAAGTGTCTGACAGAGGTTTAATCGAACCACCTTAACAATAATTCTACGTTATTCCAAACTCGTATAGCGCGGAGACAACGAACACCTGTATCTCTCATTGCGAACTTTGTTTTCCCTTATTTTATTATGATGATCGTTTCTCCCTATGTAGGTCTGCGTCAACAAAATATTTTCCCATTCGGTGGAGGGAAGTGGTGGTTAAATGTCGTTTGACTAGGACCTCCCGTCGGGTAGACCGCTCGCCTGGTGTAAGTCTTTCGATTTGACGCCACTACGGCGACTTTCCCGTCGATGGGGATGAAATTATGATGATTAGGACAACACAACACCCAGTCCCTGAGTGGACAAAATCTCCGACCCAGCCGGAAATCGAACCTGGGCTCTTAGGATTGACTATCTGTCGCGCTGACCACTCAGCTACCGGGGGCGGACAGTAGGTGATTGAAATTTCGTGAGACGATTCTGCCTTTGTTTTAATTATATTCATCCCAAATCCTGTATCACTTCAGTGACACTTTCTCCCCTAGTTTATGATAATACAAAAAGTACTGCCCTTCTTTGAACTTTCTTTATGTACTCCGTCAATCCTATCTGGTAGAGATCCCACAACACGCAGCGGTATTATAAAAGAGGACAGAAAAGCTTAGTGTAGGCAGTCTTTCCTGTGGATCTGTTACATTTTCTATGAGTCCTGGCAATTAAACGCAGTGCTTGACTAGTCTTCGCCACAACATTTTCTATGCGTTCCTTCCAATTTAAGTTGTTCATCATTTTAATCCCTAGGCATTTAGTTGAATTTTCAGGGGTTTAGATTTGATTGATTAAGCGTGTAACCGTAGTTGCACAGATTCCTTTTAGCACTCATGTGGATGATCTCACAGTTTTCGTTATTTAAAATCAGTTGTCAAATTTTTCAGCATGTAATCTACTCCCTAATCTCTTAACAGATGTCCTCTCTTCCTGTCCTTTCTTCTTGTCAGTATTTTTCGTATATTCCTTTCCTCGCCGATTTTCCGGAGAATCTCCTAATTCTTTACCTTATCAGTCCATCTAATTTTCAAAATTCTCCTATACCACTACATCTCAAATGCTTCAATTCTCTTCTGCTCAAGTTTTCCCACAGTTCATGTTTCGCTAACACATAACGCTGTGCTCCAAGCGTACATTCTCAGAAATTTCTTCCACAAACTAAGGCCTATCTTTGATACTAGTAGTCTTCTCTTGATCAGGAGGCTCCTTTTTTGCCTTTGGTAGTCTGCTTTTTACGCCCTCCCTGCACTGTCCATCATGGATTAATGCGCTTTCTGTATAGCAAAATTCAGCATGATCCCTACTTCTGATGTTAAGTTTCTCATTATTCTCATTTGTGGTATCTCTGATTACTTACGTCTTGCTTCAATTTACTCAACCTCCGTCCGTCATGGGTTTTTTACGGCCTAGGTAGCAGAATTCCTTAGGTTTATCTAGTTCGTGATCATCAATTGTAATGTTGAGTTTCTCGCTGTTCTCATTTCTAATGATTCTCGCTATTTTCGTCTTTCTCCGATTTACTCTCAGTCTCTATTCTGCACTTATTAGACCGTCCATTTATTCAACAGATCATGTAATTCTTCTTCAATTATACTGACGATACAGATGTCATCGTAGAATCTTATCATCGAAATCCTTTCAACCTGAATATTAATTCCACTCTTGAACCTTTCGTTTATTTTATCATTGCTTCTCCCATTTATAGGCGGAACAACAGCTGTGAAAGGCTACATTCCAGTCTTACATTGTTTTCAATCCGAGCACTTCGTTCTTGGTCTTCCACTCGTATTATTCACTATTGGCTTTTTTACATGTTGTACATTAACCGTTTCTCTCTACAGCTTATCCCCATTTTCCTCAGAATTTCCATCTTGCATCATTTGACGTAGTTGAACGCTTCCTCCAGGTCGACAAATCTTATGAACGTGTCTTTATTTTTCTTCAGTCATGCTTCCATTAGCAACAGCAACGTCGCAACTGCCTCTCTGGTGCGTTTACTTTCCCTAAAGCCAGACTAATCGTTATCTAACATGTCCTTAATTTTGTTTTTCATTATTTTGTGTTTTATTCTTGTCGGAAACTTGTATACATGATCTGTAACGCTGATTGTGAGATAATTCTCGCACTTTTCGGAATTGAGCGGATGATGTTTTACCGAAAGCCAGATATTATATCACCGAACCCCAAATTCTACACACCCACTTGGATAGTCGTTTTGTTACCACTCCCCCACAGATTTTAGAAATTGTGATGGAATGTTTCTATTCCTTCTGCCTTATTTGATTTTAAGCCTTCCAAATCCCTTTTAAATTCTGATTCTAATGTTGGTTCCCCTATCCATTGTACATAGACTCCTGTTTTTCTTCTGTCACACATTCAGATAAGTCGCCGCCCTCATCTGACTTCAGTGTGCTCTTATCCACCTATCTGCTCTCTGCTCTGCATTTAACAGTATAATTCCTATTGCACTCTGAGTGCTACCACCCTTGCTTTTACTTTGGCCAAGCCTCTCCGACAATAATTTCTTTTTCGACCTCTTCACACTTTTCATGCAGCCATTTCGGGATATCTTCCCTACACTTACTATTTATTTCATTTTTGTGTGACTTACCTGAACAGTTTTGTACATTCTTCTTTCTTCGATCGACTGAGGCATTTCTTGTGTTACGTAAGGATTCTTCGTAGTTACCTTCTTTATGCCTATGTTTTTCTTTCCAGCTACTGTGGTTGCCATCTTTAGAGACGTGCCACGTATATAAATATGCTAATGCAGATGTAAATCATCGAAACAGTGTACTTAACAGATGACGTAGTAATTATTTGCTTCTTTTAATACTAACAGAAATCTGCATATTCTGTTCATAATTGCGTTGTGTGATATTAAAGTAAGTGAAAATGTAATTTTTGTTCCCAGGAACTCTGCAGGAGATTCATCGCACCTTTCCAATTCAGTATTTGGCATTGGCTCAGTTTAACTTACCGGAGACAGCGGCTGCACCGAAAACGTCCGCGGGCGCTGCCCTCGCAGTCCCCGGCAGCCAGGCGCCCTGAACCGTCAGAGGGTCCTCGCATTACGGACAGTGTACACCTGGCTGGTCATCAACGGCGCACCGGACAGAGTTGCGAAAATTGTGCTCTTGCTTTCACTGTACATATCGACTAAATTTTGTAACCGAAATTAATACACTTTGTAAATAAAGTGTCTAGGCATTAGTTTGTTTTATGACTAGAAATGTAACTTCCACTTTTGCTGAAATTGTGCATAGAAACACTACATGGCAATAGAACCACAAAATCCGTGTTTATAGTACGTTGGCAGGTGGTAAAAAAATAGCAATACAAGGAAAATTTTCAGTGCACACTGAGAGCAGAGACCTGACTATGTCTGCATTCAAGAAATCCTCCACAGCGTCGTAGCCAGGGGCTGACCAGTTGGCCGTCTGCCTGAGGTGCGAGCCTGATGGGGGCAGGGGAGGGAGGGGGGGGGGAGGTAAGCGCACTTTTCAGACCATACTATTGACAAGCTGTCCTCATACAGTAAACCTTTGTTTAGAGATTTAATAACTCGTATTTTATTGTACCCTTTGCTACATAATAGTAAGTAACAACTAATTTTAAGCTCAACATGATTGTGGGATGTCTGTTACACTGTTGTACCATTATGATATCTCTGGTGATCATAAGAGACTGAAGGCGCGCCATATTACCATACAAATTAATGAAAGGAAGTGACAATGTGACGTTACGGAAACTTTTTACTCTTATTTATTTAATTCCAATGGTGATTTTATACTATATACAGTTGATATAAGGCAAATGATTTTATACAATATACATATGATATTAGACAAGTTTAAACCTTAAAATCCGAGTTTTTCAACCAGTTAATTAAGCTGGGTGTGAGAGTGAACAAGTCATCGGGAATTCGAGGGTATGAATGATGTGGACAGCGTTGGACTAAATGTTCAACTGTCTGCTCTTCTTGATTACATTCCCACATTGATGAACTGATCCAGCCCCATTTGTACCTACAACAACCATGTCCAGTCCTTAACCTTTTGAGGCGGCACCGAAGGTTCCTCGGTAGGTCCAAACCTTTTGGCTTCTTTGTGGGATCAAGGTGATGAGCTCCTGTTCCCAATGTTTTTGTTGACCATTCATGCTTCCAGCTTTCATTTAGATCAAAACCATCCGCAATGAGTTATCCTGTAGCAACACTTGCTGGTCTTCTTGATCGCAATCGTTACTGTGGCGGATGACAGAATTCCTGGTGCAGTGGTAGAGAAGGTGATGCAGAGATTTTCTTGTCCTCCCTCAGTAGAGCTTGTTTTCGCCTTAAGGTGAGGTGGAGGGGTGTGACTCAGTACAGGTAACCTGTGACATGGGGTTGATTTGATGGAACCAGTAATACAGTGCACTGTGTCGTTACATTTTGTGTCTACCTTCTTCATTTGTACAGTTTCCAACCACACAGGTGCACAGTACTCGGCAGCTGAGTACACAAGACTGATGTCAGTTAAACGCAGACAGTCATCAGGGGTTCCTCAGTCAATAGGTATAACCTATATTACCCTACACGTGACCCCTGGGTGGTGCTAAAAGAGCAACAGTGTCATAGGTGATTTACAATATGCCCGGAAACATAACTAACGTCTTACTGAATGATAATTAATATAGTCTCGGTACCACGGTTGTGGCACATGTGAATACTGTATTGCGAAATTGCATTTCTCCGACGTCTATTTTCTGTCGAAAACATATATGGGATGAAATTTTTGTGCCAATAGCATGCAAGGAATCACACTGTGATGTCCCAGCGTGCAATTTTTTGTTACAATGTATATAAATGATCTAATCGATAACGAATGAACACAAGAACAGTACACAACATGTGTTCCACAGTACCGAACGGGAACATGAGCACGTAGCACGTAAGGTATGCCCATTTTTCGTAGACATATTGTTCTTGTTTTTGTCTCCGTACCACCACCTCTGAAAGCTTGTCGGCAGAGTTCTCGTTGACCCTCTTTTTGCTGTGGGCCATGACTTCTGAATCGCCCTTCATACTATGATATTTATTGTACAACACCCGTTATTGTTGGGTTATGCTATTGATGATAAATCACTTGCAACACAAGATATTTATGGCTGCACATCCACAGTCATCTAAAAAGGAACTACATCTTAAAATTAGCTGTAATACAAGCCGATTCTAAAGAAGAGTCGAACATTTAGTTACTGTTTTGTTTGAGAAGCCACGAGAGTGCTATGTAGACGCTCTTCAAAAGTTAGTAACGCAACAAGACAAGCGCGGTGTGGATTAGTCTTAAAATTCAGAGAATAAGCAGCAACATATTACTTCCTCCCTCATATATACCGCGAAATGACCACGACGCGAAAATAAGAGAAATGAGAGGTCACATGGAGTCACCGACACTCTCTTCCCACACGCAATTTCCAAATGAGAAAAGAAAAAGAAAGGTGGATACAATAGTGTTAACAGAAGACTTCTCATACACCTAAGGGGGAGAGCGGGATGTGGATACAAATGTAGCTGTCATGAGGTGAATATCCCCTACAGGGGCAGTAATCTACATGCATAACGAGTCCATTAATAGTTCTGTCAACAAATGCGCTGGGGGAAGCTAACGGATCATTTTTTTCAAGAAAATTGCAGTGACTTAAATGTTGTACTGTTTTTATATGACCCTTATAGAGACCCTTGCCAGTGGTATTTGGACCATTACCTAATAATGTAATTACATACTTTCTTCACTGTTTAGAACACTCATAAAGATATAGAACATGTAATATGTAGTACATAATAATACAACAATTAGACAAAAATTTTGGTGCACACCATATCAACAAATATGTGTCAACAGCAGTGTGAAAATATTTCAAAGATAAAGTGTTCGTAGTGTTTGAGCAAAAATTGCATAACACGTAATAATTCCCAGTTTTATTTTTCTGAGAATTCAAACAGATGCAGCACTGAGCAGCACCACATTTTTCTTCCTGACAGTTTGATTACAGTCGTGTATAATACTAATCGTAAATCTCATTATGCAATGAACAGCAATATATTTCTTTGCACCTTAGATAAAACGATATAGTAAGTGAGCAGATTCTGTAGTGTCGAGGCCACTGCTGTCATACCAATATGCTAGAACCGTCGAAACCCGTGACTTCGCAAATACATGTTGAAATAAGCGAGTGGGTCACCTGCTGTTGCAAAAATAGGAGTATATGGCCATTATTTCGAAACATACATAGCATTAATTATTTGGAAGTCTTAAAAGCAAATAGTTCATGTCATACACAGTTGCTTACCGACGGTGTCAACATACATACAAAAAATTAAAATAGAAATCATGAGAAACGTTTGTTTTTAAGCGATTGTTAAAAAAAAGGGTTGCAGGGGGCCATCTGTAACCATCGAAGAGTCAGAGTTAACTTATGGGAACTAGTCAGAAGTAATGAGAATTAGTCATAGCTATTCTGAACGATCAGAAGTTACTGTCATGTCATGACACATATGCCTTCACCACCGTCTAGAGTAATGGTAGTCACCATGATTAGGGTACTGGCATATACGCTGTCACTATTATCTAGGGTAATTGTATTTCACCGTAATTGGGGAAATGGCAAACACCCTGTCACATGGGAGGAAAATCGTTGTAACTTTGTTGCAACGTGGAGAACAATTGCTATTCTTTTTCTGTAATATGGGGTACCTTGTTACAGTTTTGTTGTTACACAGAGTGCAAATTATTACAGTTTCACTGTAACATGAAGCAGTCTCTTTTAATTTGAGGAGTGCCAGAACGAGCATAAACTTGCTTAGTTGATGCGATAATTAGACTTGCTGATATTTGCACAAGCATACTGGCACAATTTCCAAACATGTTAAAATCTTTTCGAGTTGAGATAAATGAAGATGAGGGGCAGTGACAGTCACCATGTCAGATTACTATCATTGTCGCTACCAGTAGTATATAAAATATATACGCTGGAGAAGCTATACTCTGCATATGCTATTAAATGGTGCAACTTATCACAGTTTTGCTATACCACGGAGGGTAAATTGTTAAAATTTAGCTGTAAAATGGTGCAATTCTTAAGTTTTGCCTCTCCCCAGTAGCTGTCAGCGCCCCTATCCCTCCCCCAGTAGCTTCTGGTGTTATAATACGGTTTTAAGACCCAGTAGTTGATATTCACTGCCACGTTATGGCGTGTATACGATCAACCTCTGGTTTTGGAAAACTATATCAATTCTGAATGCCTATTATTTGCATCAACTATCACTGCTTTCCCCACTTAATATTAACAGCAGAATTAACAAACTTTTATACTGCCTGAAAAATAACTTCCTGGTGTGGAGCCTCTATAATGTTTGAATGACTTCGAAATGGGGTTGCTGAAAGTAAAGCAAGACTCGTTAATTAACTACCTGAAAGTGTATTACTGCTGTTCTAAAATTCTGCAACAGATCTACGTCAGAGATATACGTCTATAGTTTTGCGCATCTGCTCGACGACCCTTCTTGAAGACTGGGACTACCTGTGCTCTTTTCCAATCATTTGGAACCTTCCGTTCCTCTAGAGGCTTGCGGTACACGGCTGTTAGAAGGGGGGCAAGTTCTTTCACGTACTCTGTGTAGAATCGAATTGTTATCCCGTCAGGTCCAGTGGACTTTCCTCTGTTGAGTGATTCCAGTTGCTTTTCTGTTCCTTGGACACTTATTTCGATGTCAACCATTTTTTCGTTTGTGCGAGGATTTAGAGAAGGAACTGCAGTGCGGTCTTCCTCTGTGAAACAGATTTGGAAAAAGGTGTTCGGTATTTCAGCTTTACGCGTGTCATCCTCTGTTTCAATGCCATCATCATCCCGGAGTGTCTGGATACCCTGTTTCGAGCCACTTACTGATTTAACGTAAGACCAGAACTTCGTAGGATTTTCTGTCAAGTCGGTACATAGAATTTTACTTTCGAATTCACTGAACGCTTCGCGCATAGCCCTCCTTACGCTAACATTGACATCGTTTAGCTTCTGTTTGTCTGAGAGGTTTTGGCTGCGTTTGAACTTGGAGTGAAGCTCTCTTTGCTTTCGCAGTAGTTTCTTAACTTTGTTGTTGAACCACGGTGGGTTTTTCCCGTCCCTCACAGTTTTACTCGGCACGTACCTGTTTAAAACACATTTTACGATTGCCTTGAACTTTTTCCACAAACACTCAACATTGTCAGTGTCGGAAGAGAAATTTTCGTTTTGATCTGTTAGGTAGTCTGAAATCTGCCTTCTATTACTCTTGCTAAACAGATAAACCTTCCTCCCTATTTTTATATTCCTATTAACCTCCATATTCAGGGATGCTGCAACGGCCTTATGATCATTGATTCCCTGTTCTGAACTTACAGAGTCGAAAAGTTCGGGTCTGTTTTTTAACAGTAGGTCCAAGATGTTATCTCCACGTGTAGGTTCTCCGTTTAATTGCTCGAGGTAATTCTCAGATAGTGCATACAGTATAATGTAACTCGATGCTCTGTCCCTACCACCCGTGCTAAGCATCTGAGTGTCCCAGTCTATATCTGGTAAATTGAAATCTCCACATAAGACTATAACATGCTGAGAAAATTTATGTGAAATGTATTCCAAATTTTCTCTCAGTTGTTCTGCCACTAATGCTGCTGAATCGGAAGGTCAGTAAAAAGATCTAATTATTAACGTAGCTCGGTTGTTGAGTGTAACCTCCACCCATAATAATTCACAGGAACTATCCACTTCTACTTCACTACAGGATAAACTACTACCAACAGCGACCAACACTCCACCACTGGTTGCATGCAATCTATCCTTTCTAAACGCCGTCTGTGCCTTTGTAAAAATTTCGGCAGAATTTATCTCTGGCTTCAGACAGCTTTCTGTACCTATAACGATTTCAGCTTCGGTGCTTTCTACCAGCGCTTGAAGTTCCGGTACTTTACCAATGAAGCTTCGACAGTTTAGAATTACAATACCGATTGCTGCTTGGTCCCCGCATGTCCTGACTTTGCCCCGCACCCTTTGCGGCTGTTGCCCTTTCTGTACTTGCCCGATGCCATCTAACCTAAAAAACCACCCAGCCCGCGCGACACAACCCCTGCTACCCATGTAGCCGCTTGCTGGGTGTAGTGGACTCCTGACCAGTGGAACCCGAAACCCCACCACCCTATGGCGCAAGTCGAGGACTCTGCAGCCCACACGGTCGCAGAACCGTCTCAGCCTCTGATTCAGACCCTCCACTCGGCTCTGTACCAAAGGTCCGCAGTCAGTCCTGTCGACGATGCTGCAGATGGTGAGCTCTGCTTTCATCCCGCTAGCGAGACTGGCAGTCTTCACCAAATCATATAGCCGCCGGAAGCCAGAGAGGATTTCCTTAGCGACACACATCATTGGTGCCGACATGAGCGACCATCTGCAGATGGGTGCACCCTGTACCCTTCATGGCATCCGGAAGGACGCTTTCCACATCTGGAATGACTCCCCCCGGTATGCACACGGAGTGCACATTGGTTTTCTTCCCCTCTCTTGCTGCCATATCCCTAAGGGCCCCCATTACGCGCCTGACGTTGGAGCTCCCAACGACCAGTAAGCCCACCCTACGCGACCGCCGGCATCTTGTAGACTGAGGGGCAAACTCTGGAACAGGACAAGCAGCCATGTCCGGCCGAAGATCAGTATCAGCCTGAGATAGAGCCTGAAACCGGTTGGTCAGACAAACTGGACAGGCTTTCCGTTCAGCCCTCCGGAATGTCTTTCGCCCCCTGTCACACCTTGAGTCGACCTCCGACTTTACCAAAGGTGAGGGATCAGCCTAAATGTGGGCAGTATCCCGGGCAACCACAGTCGTAGTCCGATCGGGGGATGCGTGGGACGAGCTGGCCGTCCCCGACAAACCCCCATCTGGACCCCCACAGTGATGTCCATTTTGCAACAGCCTCAAGCTGTGTGACTGAAGCCAACACTGCCTGAAGCTGGGAGCGAAGGGATGCCAACTGAGCCTGCATCCGAACACAGCAGTTGCAGTCCCTATCCATGCTAAAAACTGTTGTGCAAAGAACGTCCACACTAATCTACAGAGAGCACAAACAAATCGACACAAAATTTAAACGGTTATTAAAATACAAGGTTGCCTAGTAAATGCAGTAATGCTGCTACTTGCGCACTGCTGACACACTGCTCGGCGGCGGAAGGAGATTACGCGATTTTACACTATTCAGGTACTAAAACGCGATGCTACACTCTCAAATACTATAATACACCCGAAATTTATGAATTAAACATTGCAAGTACCAAAAACACACAAAGTAATTAAGAATTAAACTATGTAACAAATAAGTGAGCTAAGAGTATACGACTTGCTGGTGCAGCTGCTTATCCAACGGCGGTAGGGAGCACACGTATTGCTAGTGATGATGAGTCACAATCAGAACAACTAGCCCTTCTTATTGTATTTAGTATGGACGCAGTGATGATAAAAGTCATGGGGTGCCTCCTAATATCGCGTCGGATCTCATTTTGCCTGGCCTAGTGCAGCAGGTCGATGTGGCATGTGGAAGTCCCCTGCGGAAACGTTGAGCCATTTTGCTCATTCCGTAGCCGTCCATGATTGCGACAGTGTTGCCAGTGCAGGATGTTGTCCAATGAACTGACCTCTCGATTATGTCCCATACATGTTCAAAGGGTTTCATGTGAGACGGTTTCTGTGGCCAAACCATTCGCCTCGATTGACCAGAATGTTCTCTAAACAGATCGTGAACGACTGTGGCGCAGTGACATGGAGCATTGTCATCCACAAAAGTTCCATAGTTGTTTGGGAACATGGAGTCCATGAATGGCTACAAATGGTGTCCAAGTAGCCGAACATCCAAAGGACTCAATCTATCCCAATTAAACACAGTCCACACCATTATAGAACCATCACCAGCTAGCCTGCACAGTGCATTGTTGAAAACTTGGACCCAAGGGTCCGTGCGAGGAGGAGAAGGAAGAGATTAATGTTAAACATTCCGTCGACGAACAGGCCTTTAAGGTTGCGAGCCTAAACTCGGGGTGAGGAAGGATGAAGAATGAAAACGGCTGTGACCTTTCGGAGGAGCAATCTCGGCATTTTCCTTGAGTGGTTTAGGGAAATCACGGAAGAAGCTAAATTAGGATGGCCAGACGCGAGTTTAAACTGTCGTCCTCCCGAATATAAATCCAGTGTGCTAATCACTGGATAGCCTGATAGGTGGCTTCGTGGTGTTTACACCACACTCAAACCCAACTGACAGGTCTTACCAATGGAAATCAAGACACATCTGACCGGGGCACCGTTTTCCAGTCATCTAAAGTCCAACCGATACGGTCACGAGCCCAGAAGAAGCGCTGCAGGAGATATCGTGCTGTTAGCAAAGGCATTCGTATCAGACGTCTGCCACACTCTTTCCAAACGGATACGTTCGTCATACGTCCCACATTGATTTCATTCTTTAAGTGAAAGGTTATGCCTGAAATTTGGCGTCCTCAGTACACTCTGGGCACTGTGGATCTCCGAATATTAAATTCGCTAGATTCCTGAAATGGAGCGTCCCATGCGTCTACCTGCAAATATCATTTCGCATTCAGACCCCGTCGTGAGGCAATAATCACGTCGGAAACTTTTTCACATGAATCACCTGAATACAAATGACAGCTCCGCCAATGCACTGCCCTCTTATACCTTGTGTACGCAATACTATCGTCATCTGCATATGTGCATACGGCTATCCCATGACCGTCGCCTCAGTGTGCGGTCAACATCCACACATTGGAAGGCTTTCTTGTTATTTCCATGCTAGGACAGGTATTTAATTTCTCATTATTGCTGTTCATGAATATTTCTTGTATGTCTGACCAATAATTGCCACGTTCAACATAAACAAAACTGTGACTGTAGTATATGCGTCGTTTAAGAAACACTTCATTCTGCAGTATTACTGGGCATATCAAGGTAACAAAATACTAAAACAGACGCACCTACATTTCCTAATCTCTAAACTTACAAGTTCAAATCGTCAAACGGAAAGCTCGCGCAATGGATGCACTGCCCCAGGTGATGAGGAATCCACCATTCCATTCTGTAAGGCACTAGAACCTAGCGTTCTCGGGGGCCCCAAAATTTGATGTGTTGAAGAGATGGACTATACCGAAAATCCTTCTAAATCTAAGTTCAAGGAGAAGTACTACTTTGGAACGTTATTTGTAAATTTTCTTCTTATAATTCGGAAACAGACTAAATTGGAATTATGTCTGTGGAAGAACCATACATAAGTTATGGCAGTACAGGAAACGAGATTCTTAGTTCAGAAAAATGGCTCTGAGCACTATGGGACTCAACTGCTGTGGTTATCAGTCCCCTAGAACTTAAAACTACTTAAACATAACTAACCTAAGGACATCACACACATCCCTGCCCGAGGCAGGATTCGAACCTGCGACCGTAGCAGTCGCACGGTTCCGAACTGCGCGCCTAGAACCGCGAGACCACCGCGGCCGGCGTGTTAGTTGAGAATTTTGTTGACACGCGACATCATAGAATTTATAAAAGGTAACCTGCAGTAACAATGATGGGAAGCTTGTCAGTGTTTGAAATAGCATTTCACGTAATCAAAAAGTTTGTAGATAGTATAACAGAATTTACGTCGAAATCATAAAGACTATGCATGTTAACAGTAAAGTGTAAGAATAAAGGCTATACCCTTGCAAATTGTCATGCACATATAAGTTATGGTAACAGAAGAAACGAGCAGAAAGTAAATCATTTTTGCGAACTTTTACAATCAAAAACCCCCAACGAACATAAGTAACGCTAAAATACTTCTCGGCGACTTAAATATATATTGTGTGTATTGAACTGGGGACCTAGAAACGACGGAGAGGCTTCGTCCATCCGTAGCCCTCAGTGGTTCACAACCCCAGAACAGGCCACAGCAGTCCACACACCGAACCCAGGGTTATTGTGCGGTTCGGCCCCCAGTGGACCCCCAGGGAACGTCTCATACAAGACGAGTGTAATTCCAAATCTTTGTGTGGTAGATGAATTATGGTGTCGGTGCACATGGAGACTGTTTGCGCAGCAGTCGCCGACATAGTGTAACTGAGGCGAATAAGGAGAAACAGCCCGTATTTGCCGAGGCAGATGGAAAACCGCCTTAAAAACGATTCTTAGGCTGGCCGGCACACCGGATCTCGACACTAATCCACCGGGCAGATTCACGCCGGGGACCAAGCACGCCTTCCCACTCCCGAAGCAGCGCGTTAGACTGCACGGCTAGCCGGGCGGGATCAATGCATAAGTTGCGACGGAAAAAAATTAAGAATATTGTATATGAATATCCAGCAGACTTAAGAACAAACAGAAATGGTGAGAGATTGATCAGTATGTGTAAAATGTTCCAGCTGATACTAATGTCCACACATTTTCGCAAACTACTAAGAAAAGCCATAACTTGGATATCTCTAAATCCAAACCTAGGAGAGTTCCAACTGGATCACGTAGCCATTCCTGAAAGGAATATCATGTAAATGATGAATGTTGAAGTAAAAATATATGGGGAATTGGATTCAGATCATTATTTCTCTATGATTAAAATACGATTTCGCCCTTCTGAAACAAAAAATACAACCAGGAAAGTACTCAGATACAACTCCACTACCGATAACATTACAACAGCAAATCTACGAAAATTTAGAGAAGAAGTAGGCACAACAAAACAAGGTGATAGGCATGAACTCCAGGTACAAATTACTGAAGCAGCAGAGAAAACTCTAAAACTGGCCAAGAATAAAAATAAGGCATGGCGGAACGATAAGTGCGAAGACGCACTACAATAAAGAGCTCAAAACTAGAGAACAACGTTTAGAAGAATTCAGATAAAAAAAACATCAAAAATATTCCGAAGAAATAAAAGAATCTTTGAAAAAAAGCTCGTCTTTTGAAAATACAAGAAAATTTTGCCAAAAATAATACTAGAAGTTTTTACCAGACTTTTAAACATGTATTTAAAGGATATCAAGAACCAAGAGATTGTTTCAAAGATCAAAATGACAAATTACGATTAAATAACAAATAAAATTGCGAAATACTAGCAAAATTTTTTGACAGGCTCTTAAACTATCCAGGTCCAACAGTTAATTAGGAATTTCAAGCGGTACCACCAAATGTGAAGAAAGAGTTGCTACCAACAGGGCAAGAAATTCATGAAGTCATGAAATAACTCAGAAATAACAAAGCAAGTGGTGAAGATTCCATTACAGCAGAATTACTGAAATGGTCAGAACCAAAGAGACTAAGTGATCTTCCACTGGTTGTTGAGAGCATTTGGAAAATTGAAAAGATTCCAGAAGAGTGAAAAATTGCGTTGATCCACTCGCTACAGGAAAAGGGAGACAAACAAAATGTCTACAATTCCAGAGAAGTGTCCCTTCTGCCACTGGCATACAAAATGTTATCAAAAATTCTTCTGGACAGAGTTGTAGAAACGTTAGACACAAATGGGAGAATATCATGGAGGTTTTCTAAAGGACAGACAACGCACAGAAC
The DNA here is from genome assembly GCF_023897955.1 of Schistocerca gregaria. Taxonomy (NCBI): domain Eukaryota; kingdom Metazoa; phylum Arthropoda; class Insecta; order Orthoptera; family Acrididae; genus Schistocerca; species Schistocerca gregaria. The sequence continues at coordinate 168,118,713 of NC_064927.1, read as the reverse complement.
AGATTTTTAACTTAAAGCCAATAATTCTTCACAGAATGGAAACCAACAAACCTATGGCAGTTTTATTTATTGATTTTCAGAAAGCATTTGATTCAATAGACAGAGAAATAATAAATAAAATCACCACAGAATTTGGTGTGATAGCAAAATTAGCAAACATAATTCATGAACTTCCAACAAAGACGGTATCTAATTTATGAGAGAAGTATCTCAGCCATTGAAATAACAGCTGGTTACATAAGGGGATGCTTTGTCACCTATATGTTTCACTGAGTTCTAGAAAAATAAGGATCTGTAATTTGGTGCTAAATAATTACAAAATTCAACGGATAGGAAGGAAAACAGCTGGAATTAAAGTAGACTACATGACCTTTGCAGATGATTTTGCAATACTTTCATAAATTAAGACATGAAATTATTCCAATATATCTTCTGGAAGAAATAGAACAGAGAACTGTTCTCAAAATTCCATCTGAAAAGAAAACAAAATCCATTACAAACATAAAAAATGTCCCAAAGTTCATAGAAACACAAAGAGGCAAAATTGAGCGAATAAGTAAATTCAAATATCTTTGAGAAGCTATAGAATAGAAAAATTTGCAGTAGATGATAGTGTTAATAAATTGGAGAGGGGGAATGGTTTGACAAAGTATATTTACAACAAGTAAGGCATATCTACAAAAAGAAAACTAAAACACTATAGAACAGTGGTACGACCAAAACGTTTATATGGATGTGAATGCCTAACAATGAACTATAAGCTGGACAGAATAGAGATACCTGGAAGACGAATAGGCAGAAAAATAATGGGTGCACTACAAGCTACAGACGGCTGGAAAATGATGTCCAAAACTATATAGAAAATATCAGGAGTAATGACTGAAAGAAGGTTAATGTTTTTTGGACACCTCTACCGAATGAATGAGAACAGGATATTCCCGTATTTCTGGAAGAAGAAATCTATTATAGTGAGAATTACGGATATAAGGAAAGACACAGAAAGAAAAAAATATCCAAGAATCGGAAATGACAGGAATCTTTTTAAGAACAAAATAATAAATTTAGAAGGCTTTCAAAGCAGAAGAAATAAAAAATTGGGAACAACGTGGATGGAAGACAGCAAAGGACAACGAAGTGAGAAGATGAAGGAGTACTGGAAAAATAGAAAAAGAACAAGGAAGGAGAGTAACTGAAGTTGTTACTTGCCCCTAATTAGTCAATATGAGGAAAAACACAACTCTATCCACTGCGGTAATTGCACAGCACAGCCCCACACTAATGACTGAAGGACTTTGTCGGACTTGTGGCTACAGTGTTGGCAAATCGTCATCCTCTGAAGTCCATTTTCCTCCGAAAATATGCACGGGACGAAATTGTGGTGAATACACTTTGTGCTGTTACCGTGCAAGAAATGGCACTGTGCTGTTCGAATGCTTATATCGTAAACAGTATCGTTTCTGTAACGCTCCCTTGGGGTAGATTCTGTCCGAGATGTTTCATCGACTACGTGCGTGACAGTTACCAAGACATTCCCGTCTCCGGCCATCCTGATTTAGGTTTACCGTGATTTCCCTAAATCGCTTCAGGCAAATGCAGGGATGGTTCCTTTGAAAGGGCACGGCCGGTTTCCATCCCCATCCTTCCCTCACCCTAGCTTGCGCTCCGTCTCTGACCTCGTTGTCGACGGGACGTTAAACACTGATCTCCTCCTCCTCGAGTTACCAAGAGAAGAAAATAGAAGACTTGGCTTGTTCCAGAGGTTTCTCAGCCAGACCTCTGCGACGGTTTGCTGCCACAAATCGTGCTTAGTGAAGCGTTCCACCCTCTCTCCTTTGCGTATAGCCGGCTGGTACGGCCTGACTTCGAGAGGAGGCGTTGACGCCGTTCTGCGGGACCCCCGGGGCCGCAGCGCCGCTCCTGGTACCGGTTGCGTCATTCGCGGCGGCCTTGATCCTGGACCGCTGGAGAGCGTGTCTGGAGCTGGACACGCCGCCTCCACAAAGGAACCACCAGTCATCGCGTCTGCTCCACTCGCGGCTGTCGGCTCACGGATATACCTGCCCAAGGACGTGGCCACCTGCTAATAAACATAAGCGCTTATAGAGATCGTCTTGTTATTCACTGCAGTCTGCCCCAGTAAATCTGGGCAGTTCACTTACCCACCAAGGAATGGAAACTACTTTTAATGGTGAAGACGTTCCGGAGTTGTTTGCTCTACACTGTCTATGTAAGCCTCATTCCTTTCCGCGTGGCTCTTCGCGTGGGTCTTTGGCTGATGCGACCCTGTTTACTGAAAGCAAATACTGCAGCTTGCACTTCTATTACGTTGCAGAATTTTTAATGCAATATAATCAATAAATTTGTATTGATAATGATCCTTGAAGTGGATCGTTAATAAAAAATATTAATTATTAGGGTTCGTGCCTCACTTGTGTGACGTCCCCTCTCCCCTTTTGTTGACGCTGTTGATGTTGAGCCGCTACTGCTACAGCTCGGTCGGTGGAATGGAGACTCGACGTGCAGTGATGGATAACGTCGGATAACGTGGAAAAGCACCTGAAAATCTCCAAAGAAAATTGTTCCTCGCGTAATGTGTGAAAGCCAGTTTGCGAGTCCGCACAGGCTTCTCAGCGAAACGAACTGCTGATTTTAATTGCCTGTTATGGTTTTATGATGATTTGCTATGCCCGGTTAGTTAGTTATTGCAGTACTGAGTGACTCATTCATCACTGGCGTTGTTTCATACCACTGAAGCGAGGAAAAATTCATTTGCGGTTCAGTATCAGTAATTGTTACGTTGCTAGGCAGAATTGTTCACTACGGCACGACGCAAACCAAGAGATATCTATAATGCTGTCTTGCTTTCGTGCGTCGTAGTATTATTTCGGCAAATCACTCCTTTCAATGCTAAATGTTCATCAAGTCACTCTTTCAATTAAAATAATCACAGTTAATTAATTTTGATCATCAACTATCACACAGTTCAATTAATGATGGAGCCAACACGTGAGATTTCCATTACTGACGAACAATTTTTACTGTTCCTTCTTAGCAGTTGGTTTATAATCATCACACGACACGCTCACCGATGGATCACACCAACTACGATTCTTTTCAGTTCGGTGATCGTGACAATTACAACAACTTTTACAATCGGGGTATTTGTATCTTCGTGTGGTCGTATTAACGTTTACTAATCAAGGCTAATTAGGTATTGCAGTCTTCGATATTATGTCCATTCATCGTTGTAACTGTTCACTTTGATGAAGGTTGAGTCCAACAATAATATTTCCAATAATTAAAGTTCATTAGCTCGTAGTACACTATCAGAATATCACTTCAGAATAACTGAGAACAAAGCCCTCACACCTCTATCACGCAGTAGAATTTTTTTTAATAGAAACAGTCTCTTAGCGTTCCGTTTGTAGTACTATAACAAACGGTGCTCTCTCACGGCTTGATAGCAAGCAAGCTAGCAATCGACTAACATGCCCATGATCGAACATTGTAGACGCATTAATTTCCTTTTCGCCGCGTTTACAACTCTCTTTCACAGTAAATGTTATCTATGACCGACATATTACTTCGGACATAACTTTCGCCGTACTGATTTGCAGTTATTACTGAGATGTTTGATAGCTAATTAAAAATAACCTTTCTTTCTCCCTTTATATCACTACATACTCAGTAATTATTGTCAAAGTTGTCGTACCTGCCAGGATAACACTGATCCCTACTTTAAATTATCATGACATTCTTATTCGGGTTTTCGGGTTTCTTGGGGTGCTACAGTTGGTAAAAACGGAATCCTTATAGGATCGTTTTGTTATCCATCTGTCATTCTGTCTGTCCGACTGTTAGAAATCCTTTTTCTTAGAAACAGGTGAACGTGTCACGTTGAAATTTATGTCACATACTGAAGCCTGTGGTCATTTGACGGTGTAAGAAATTCAAGGTGCTAAGTCAATGCTGTGGACATTTATGACACATATTTTGATACTCGCACACTCGCCGATTTGAACATATAGAAAACTTCCAGTGATTTACATGGACGAAATTTGCCAAGAAGTAAGGTATCATAGTATAAGCAAAGGAAAAAATCCGTAAATTATTAATTTTTAATTACATCACCCGAAAAAATATTTCTTTTTCATTTGTTATCTGAAGTCAAAGTTGAAATTGTAATTAATAGTTCTCTATTCAGGCTGACGTCGTCGCAGTGACAGAAGTCAGACATCAGGCAAGAAACGACTTTATTGCTCATATGACGCGTTTCGTGATTTACCCATCTCCATATATCCAGGCGCAATTACTGCACACCGAACGAGGTGGCGCAGTGGTTACACACTGGACTCGCATTCGGGAGGACGACGGTTCAATACCGTGTCCGGCCACCCTGATTTGGGTTTTCCGTGATTTCCCTAAATCACTCCAGGCAAATGCCGGGATGGTTCCTTTGAAAGGGCACGGCCGACTTCCTTCCCCGTCCTTCCCTAATCCGATGACACCGATGACCTCGCTGTCTGGTCTCCTTCCCCAACCAACCAATTACTGCACTTACATGTGGCGGTTCATGTTATATGTGAAACAAACATTCGCAGACTAGTCATTCCTTGTCTGACGTTTGACTTTTACCATCGGGACCCACTCAAGCTGAGTATAGAACTACCGATTATTATTATTACTATTATTATTATTATTATATTCATAATAGACTCCTGCCTCTTATATAACTTCATGTCACGTTATTTTACTGAAATCAAAACTTTCTCGAAAATCCTAGAATCCCTAAGACCGATATCTTGTAAGTATCGATGTCTATAACAGGTACAAATGCTCGAGATTCTCGATTCTCGGAGTGGATTAGTTGTCTATACACTGGAACATAATGAAGTTTGTATGAAACCCTCAGTTCCTGAATCCCTCTGGTACCTGACCAATCTTTCTTTTTATTTTTTTAAGGCTACTTTTACGCATTTCTCTTTGTTGGAATCAAAATGAAATGGATGTAAACGACATATTTCATTGTGTCTCAGTCCGTAGATAGAGTCGTAGTGAATATATCTGACACTTATTAAGATGTAGACAGTATCACAATCGTAGGTATAAATGTGGCCACATTAAAGAAAGGTGGCAAAACTGTCGTGGCTAATAGGGATTGTTCAATTTTAAGCATCGTCCCGTTAGTGAATATTAAATGATTCAGCATTAGTTTTGTCGGAAAGTCAGTTTTTAATCACTAGCTGCTTCCACATGATTCTGGAAAAGTAAAAATTCATAACGTGCTTAACGGAGCCGAAGATAACAATCACAGGATACTGGTACGATTTCGTGTAAATGTTGTTGTTGTTACTCTTGTCTTCAGTACTGAGACTGGTTTGATCTAGCTCTCCATGCCATTCTATCCTGTGCAAGATTCTTCATCTCCCAGTACCTACTGCAACCTACATCCTGAATCTGTTTGGTGTAGTCATCTCTTCGTCTCCCTCCAATACTAAATTGGTGCTCCCTTGATACCTCAGAATGTGTCCTACCAACTGATCCCTTCTTCTTGTCACGCTGTGCCACAAACTCCTCTTCTCCCCAATCCTATTCAATATCTCCTCATCAGTTATGTGATCTACCCATCTAATCTTCAATATTCTTCTGTAGCATTACATTTCGAAAGCTTCTATTCTCTTCTTGTCCAAACTATTTATCGTCCATGTTTCACTTCCATACATGGCTACACTCCAAACAAATGCTTTCAGAAACGACTTCCTGACACTTAAATCTATATTCGATGTTAACAAATTTCTCTTCTTCAAAAACGCTTTCCTTCCCATTGTCAGTCTACATTTTATATCCTCTTCACTTCGACGATCATCAGTTACTCTGCTCCCCAAATAGCAAAACTCCTTTACTTCTTTAAGTGCCTCATTTCCTAATCTAATTCCCTCAGCATCACCCGACTTAATTCGACTACATTCCATTATCCTTGTTTTCCTTTTGTTGATTTCATATTATACCCTCCTTTCATAACACTGTCCATTCCTTTCAACTGCTCTTCCAAGTCCTTTGCTGTCTCTGACAGTATTACAATGTCATCGGCGAACCTCAAAGTTTTTATTTCTTCTCCATGGATTTTAATACCTACTCTGAATTTTTCTTTTGTTTCCTTCATTGCTTGCTCAATATACAGATTGAATAACATCGGGGATAGGCTACACCCTGTCTCACTCCCTTCCCAACCACTGCTACCCTTTCATACCCCTCGACTCTTATAATTGCCATCTGGTTTCTGTACAAATTGTAAATAGCCTTTCGTTCCCTGTATTTTACCCCTGCCACCTTCAGAATTTGAGAGTATTCCAGTCTACATGGTCAAAAGCTTTCTCTAAGTCTCCATATGCTAGAAACGTAGGTATGCCTTTCCTTATTCTAGCTTCTAAGATAAGTCGTAGGGTCAGTTTTGCCTCACGTGTTCCAATATTTCTACGGAATCCAAACTGATCTCCCCCGAGGTCGGCTTCTACTAGTTTTCCATTCGTTTGTAAAGAATTCGCGTTAGTATTCTGCAGCTGTGGCATATTAAACTGATAGTTCAGTAATTTTCACACCTGTCAACACTTCCTTTCTTTGGGATTGGAATTCTTATATTCTTCTTGAATTCTGAGGGTATTTCGCCTGTCTCATACATCTTGCTCACCTGATGGTAGCGTTTTGTCAGGACTGGCCTTGTTTCGACTCAGGTTTTTCAGTGCTCTATCAAACTTTTCACCCAGTATCGTATCCTCCATTTCATAATATTGTCCTCAAGTACACTGCGCTAGTATAGGCCCTCTATATACTCCTTCCACCTTTCTGCTTTCCCTTCTTTGCTTAGAACTGGGTTTCCATCTGAGCTCTTCATATTCATACATGTGGTTCTCTTTTCTGCAAACGTCTCTTTAATTTTTCTGTAGGCAAGATCTATCTTACCCTTAGTGAGATAAGCTTCTGCATCCTTACGTTTGTCCTCTAGCCATCCCTGCTTAGCCATTTTGCACTTCCTGTCGATCTCATTTTTGAGACGTTTGTATTCCTTTTTGCCTTCTTCATTTACTGCATTCTTATATTTTCTCCTTTCATTAGTTAAATTCAATATTTCTTCTGTTACCTAAGGATTTCTACTAGCCCTCGTCTTTTTACCTACCTGATCCTCTGCTGCCTTCACTACTTCATCCCTCAAAGCTACCCATTCTTCTTCTACTGTATTTCTTTCCCCCATTCTTCCCAATTGTTCTCTTCCTGAAACTCTGTACAATCTCTGGTTTAGTCAGTTTATCCATGTCTCATCTCCTTATATTCCCACCTTTTTGCAGTTTCTTTAGTTTAAATCTACAGTTCATAACCAATAGATTGTGGTCAGAGTCTACATCTGCCCCTAGAAATGTCTTACAATTTAAAACCTGGTTCCTAAATCTCTGGCTTACCATTATACAATCTATCTGAAACCTGTCAGTACCTCCAAGCTTCTTCCATGTATACAACCTTCTTTCATGATTCTTGAACCAAGTGTTAGCAATGATTAAGTTATACTCTGTGCAAAATTCTACCAGGCGGCTTCCTCTTTCATTTCTTCCCCCCAATCCATATTCACCTACTACGTTTCCTTCTCTCCCTTTTCCGACTACCGAGTTCCAGTCACCCATGACTATTAAATTTTCATCCCCCTTCACTATCTGAATAATTTCTTTTATCTCATTATACATTTCTTCAGTTTCTTCGTCATCGGCAGGGTTAGTTGGCATATAAACTTGTACTACTGTAGTAGGCGTGGGCTTCGTGTCTATCTTAGCCACAATAATGCTGTTTGTAGTAGCTTAACCGCACTCCTATTTTTTATTCATTATTAAACCTGCTCCTGCATTACCCCTATTTGATTTTATATTTGTAACCCTTTATTCACCTGACCAAAAGTCTTGTCCCTCCTGCCACTGAACTTCCCTAATTCCCACTATATCTATAACCTATCCATTTCCCTTTTTAAATTTTCTAACCTACCTGTCCGGTTAAGGGATCTGACATTCCACTCTCCGATCCGTAGAACGCCAGTTTTATTTCTCCAGATAAATGTTATGGACACGTAACATCTGATATCACTTTAATCCGTAACTTAAATCCTTCAAAGTTAATAGATACAATAATAAAAAACTGAATTACTGACTAATCATGGAATACAGAATCAGAAGTGAATTCATTATTGCACACTTCGATAGCAAACACTATGTTTGAAATGACAAGCAAATGAAGAATATTATTTTATTTCAAAAGAAGAAGAGGAAAAATTATGTTACACAAATATAATAAAAAGTGAACGAGGTGAAAATTTATGAGGTGATTTTTAGACTTTCAGAATTAGGGGTTAAACAGCGGATCCGACTCCGCGATTAATAAGAATTCCAAATTGCGATACACAGCCTAGAGGTATTCAGCCGAATTACTATGAACTTCGGTGGTAGCGCCAAAACCAGAATACTCATATTTGTGGACGAGATGTATTTCTTTTGCTGTGAGGATGTCAGAGTTCTTATGTAGCAGTACTTCAGAACAGAGACACAGAAAAGTTATAACGTCAACTGAAAACTCTCAGAATAAGATGACAGATAAGAAAATAAATATTCTTACAACTGCAAATATTACGGAATAGACGTCTAATTTCCAAACTTGGCTACCAGCTTCGGCCATATACTAAGCCATCTTCAGGTCCCCTGACCGACTTGTGCGAAGATTCCAACTTCAGTTCCGGTCAAAATGGAGGCCAGCATTGAAAGACCGGTATTGTATATTTCTGCATGATACAGCGAGCACTCCAACCATCATCTGGCGTCTAACAGCCAGGAGATATTACGTTCTTATAGAACTTGTGAAACCAGTGGCCATGTACTATACACCACACAGATGTGAGACTGACACCAGCGACTACAGTAACGGCTCGTAAGCTGACGTGAGGATCGGGGTGTACTGCAGCTAAAACAAACACCTCCGTCTCCTCACTTCTTGCAGTTCTTCGTCTGTTACTGAGGAGCATTACCAAACTGCCTGTTTCCCGAAGTCGTTGTTCGACACGTAAGAACGTAATGGATGACGGAGCTCTTCGCGTAGGATACCCATGGCCGCTTGAGTGGCATCGTGTCGGCACTCACCGAGCATCAGCAACGTGTCAACGTACTCGTTGTTCCTGTATGCCATCTTCATCCGATGTCAGTAACTGTGGTATATTGAGCCCCGTTTGCTTCTGTGGCTCGAACTTTCGGGTATACGGCCGTGTGCGGCGACAGTCGGCAGTCCAACAGCGCATCGAGGAAGCTTCTCGCTCCGTGACACCGGCGACGTTACAACTCAGCCGCACCACATTTAGAAGGCGCATTGCGTTATTCCGAGCGTGTGTGGTATCTGTCCCTGAAAATTATGGATCTCACATACTTGATCGATATTCTAATAATGGACTATGAGTGATTTGTCAGCAGTCTCCTGTATTCTCCAAATATGCTGACAGTAGCACACCGTCTACCACCAGCTTTACTTATGATTGAGCCCGTTGCAGTTCACATTGAGATTATTTTATCCAGGGATGTATTCTCCCAGTATACTGACAGTAGCACACCGTCTACCACCAGCTTTACTTACGATTGAGCCCGTTGCAGTTCACATTCGAGATTATTTCATACAGGGACATGTATTCTCCCAGTATGCTGACAGTAACACACCGTCTACCACCAGCTTTACTTACGATTGAGCCCGTTGCAGTTCACATTCGAGATTATTTCATACAGGGACATGTATCAATTCATTGAGTCCAGTTGTCATTCATCGATGTTTTTGTCACTGGATAAAATCTTTTTTCCTTTCGTGAAATGCACAGCTTTACGTTTCTGAAAATTTAAGAACAAGTTCCCAAGGTTTTTATCGCTCTGAAATCTCTTTAGGGCCTGATTCAATCGTACAATGAACGCGTCCATCATCGGTCCTGTTAGCAGCCGGTGAATCTTTCGAGTTTTGTGGTCGTGGTCCATGAAACTTTTACATTCCAGACGTTTAATCCAGAGCTGCGCTGGACGTCTTCAGAGGTGCCCTAGTACCGCTGAATCGCAAAATCTGACGGAGTATTTGTACTTTTTCATATAGTATCTCACTGGAGATAAATTCAGCGTCTGCAAAAGTGTGAGAAAACTATTAATATCACCAGACAGGTAATTATTGTGGGTACCAACAAACTTTCATGGGCGCACCTCAGATTAGTTCCATTTCTGTCGATGACTTTCCACGCAAGTTATATGCTGCGCCCTCCCTTCCAAGAAAGTCTCAATCCAGTCACAAAGTTTGTTTAATACTTTATTTAATACTAATTTCATTAATCATTGTTGGTGTGGTATTGTGTTAAATGTTTTATGGAAACCAAGAGAAACTGCATCTACCTGTCTACATTGATCTACAGCTTTCAGAATGTCAGTAGTGAGACAAAGAGAGTGCCACCCCACTCTGCATTGTTGCCACAGTTATCAAGATGGCGGATCCAAGATAGCAGCTATAAATGTGGCAACATTGCAGTGATGTCTCAGTGGGAAGTTCAGATATTGCTGGGAAAGTAGGTCAATTAGGCTACCTCCACTAACCCACCCCTCCTCTCGCTCCCCCCTCTCCTCCCACCTCAACTCACCACCCTCCTCTCATCGCCTCCCTCAACTGGAACTTGGCAGGGAAGGGACTCTGTGCTGAGCTGCTGGATCAGATGGTCGTAGATCTTTATTTTACATGCATTACTCCCCTCCCCTCCCCAACCGGTAAAGTGGCAAGAAAAGGGCTGATGGATAGGATGGACATAAGTATTTTGTATGCATTCTTTATTTAAACAATTTCAGTTGTCATAGACAGTAGCTCTATCCAATATGTTCACATTGAGGTCTGGAATCCAACAGATCTAGTATGTAACACTACCACCAGAGGGCACTGTCGTCCTTCCCCCTCTCCCCTCCTCCAACATAATCCAAGATGGTGGTCTGGGGAAAAATGTGGGAAAAGGACTCAATCTGCATGTAGTTGCTGGACTGGTAGAACAGATGTAATTGTGTACAGTGTTCAGTGGACGAGATGTCTATGCTGGAGAGGAAGGTGTATATTACAGTATCTGAGGACTGTGTTGATAGCAATGATATTTGGTGAAAATGAATACACTTCATTAAATAATGAATAACAGCTAAGTTACACTTTGCAACTCATACTGATAAATGCATATGCTGTAGATGTGGATATTCGATAAAAGTCCAGTCAGTCAGTCTTCTGAAGTGCAAGAGGCAAGATGTTTACCGCAGAGTCCCCGCACTTTGCTTTAAAATAGGCAATGCGCCAGCTTACACCATGGCCAGGGAGCATGCCGGCTCACAGCACGGTCACACGGCTACCGCTAACACTTGCTGTCACATTGGAAATACCCACCACTTTCCTCCTCCTCATCCCCAGTGTACTTATACTCTTTGTCGTTCAACACGAATTGCTCCAGGTGTTATTACATCTGGTGTTGCAGAATATTGTTACATACATAACTTGAAGATATCGCAGGGACTAAATGTACCACTGCAAAAAGTGAGAGAGGGAGAGAGTTTAGCAGATGACGCGAGAATATTATACAATTACACGTTTTATTCCGAGGAATGTCACCACCGCCACACATGAACACGGACTCCAACAGAAGAAGATCGCGACACAGTTGTTAAACCGTCCCACAGGCAGTTCACAAGCTTTTGTGGGAAATACCCTTTTCTTTGAGAACGAGCTGCTTCAGGAGTTACAGAACCCAACTAAATACATCTGTAAATACACTTTCCAAAAAGATAGCATCAGTTTGGTGATATATACAGCCACACTCGAACATGAACTCTGAAAAGAGATCACTGCACACTTGCGAAACCTCCCTGAGACACTTCACACACTTTTGTGGAAACAGGTCCCGAAACCTATATCTGCAGCAATATCTGATTTTGCGTGCCGAAAGGATGATTTGTAAGTTGAAATAAATATTCCTGTAACTCTAAACTGGACGCTCACCTGTTTTAGAGTCTTATTTGCTTGTTTGAAGCCGGCCGGGGTGACCGAGAAGGTCTAGGCGCTTCAGTCCGGAACCGCGCGACTGCTACTGTCGCAGGTTCGAATCCTGCCTCAGGCATGGATGTGAGTGATGTCCTTACGTTAGTTAGGTTTAAGTAGTTCTAAGTTCTACGGGACTGATGAACTCTGATGTTAAGTCCCATAGTGCTCAGAGCCATTTCAACCATTTTGCTTGTTTGAAGGCACTGAAAGAGAGAGACAAAAATTTCTGACTCCTGAAGCTGCAGTGGCGTTCATCACTCTTCTGAAGCAGTAGTAGGCTTAGTTTTATATTTTCCGCTGCTGGTGGCGCCAGGAATTTTTCTCGAAACTGACACTGCTGTCTAAGCACAGATGGGAAAATCAGAACAATTCAAAGCACTGTCCAACAGTCGAAAAAACTGACTGGAATTTTCGGTGAATTTTCGATGTCCTACAGCTGCCACTCTGGAAATACTCTAAAGCCACAATGGTGGATAAGGGACAGCATCCCACCAGAGGTGAATGGTCTGCTTGGACATGTCTCTGAACACTCGAAGAAAGAAGGCATCACGTTATTCTCAGAAGTTTCCGTGGATACCTTCCTCGAATCTTGTTCGAATCAGTCTGAAGAGGCTCCTATACCCTGCACAAAGGATGTCTTGTGAATGGAGCATTCTGATTGGCTCTTACTGAATTTTCTTGCCAAACTGTTATTGTGGTCAGTGTGGAAGCACTGCCCTCCACTTTCTGCAACAGCGACTTTCAGAGGAAAAACTATTTTGTACAGATCTAAAAGAAAAAAAAAAAAAGATGCAGCAGTCATAGTGCACCCACAGTTAACCACTCCAAAAAAGTGGTCTACACAGCATAAAAGACTTCCTCAGTTACAGTGCTCTGCTGTTCTCGAGGAAAGCTTGAATTTTTCGGTGTGAAACTCGCAAAACAGCTGCTGCTGCCGGTGTGGGAACACTGTCCGGCATTTCTTCTGGATACAATTCTTTCAATAGCAAAACTATTTTGTACAGATCGCCATATTGCATTGACAGTTAATCCCTCGAAAGAGGTATCCATATCATGAAATACGGAAAGACACTCCTCAGTTACACTGCTCTGTCACTATCGAGGAAAACTTGAATTTTTCTTCAGTGTGAAATCGATCTCCAACTGGGCTATATACCACATACCATATTGATGTTGTAGTAAACACAATTCGTATCCTGCACCATACAAAATCATCACTTCTGCATTCTGCATATAGCTATTTACCACCAGTCTTCCTACATATACTAAAAAGACAGGCATATCCAACTAGTCCTCACAGCACTAGATATTTCTAGAAAGATCGATTTGTCATCCAGAGTGACCAAATGTCATACGTCAACTGCTCCTCCACACACAGTTGCCTTATATGTGATCAGAGCACCCTCAGCGGATCGCGGTCACTCCCCAACAGTTGTGTAAAGGCCGCACAATGGCGTTACTGTATCTGGCTGTGACCTACTTCCTTACTGCCATGCTTTCTACAGCCACCTCCATACTCTTAGAAGAACACAGGCATTTTCACTTGATTTGTCAGAATATCATAGAATTTACAAGATAGATCTCGATATGAGCCACAAAGCGGTTAGCTGCAAATTGCTTGCAGAGTACAATTCCGAAGATATAGAGTGGAAATTATTTTTCTAGAAACGCGAAACTTTAGTGGGGTGGAAAAAGCTGCAAACCACTGAGTAACTAGAAACCTATATCGTCTGTGTAGGTCTTTACATGAAAAGTCGAAAAAATTGACGAAAGTCATAGTTACACTTGTAATGTCAATGATATAATAGACTCCTAATCATCCTTCTGCTTCACTAAGTCAACGATTGTGTTTTTCATGTCTAGAGCACCAGCGAACATGTCTTCCATTCGTCTTTCCCATCTAAATGCACATGAGACACACCACAATAAATGTTCGCTCAACCAAATAAAGGTTCAGCGCAAACACACAACCAAATTTCCATGAAGAACACATGCTATCACGAAGGCTGCCCATCAGATACTTAGTTCGCTATTCAGTCGTATAGAGAGCGCCACCATTAGGTCAGCTACATTCCTGTACACCAGCTAGCCTCTCTATTCGGATGGATCCCACCATAAGCCGGAAAGTCAATCGTTCTAGTGACAGGCCACTGCTGCCGCTCGCCCTTCACCCCAGCTAGAATATCCCTAGGAAACTGGCAACATATAATTTATCACTGTAATTACAATTAAATACTACGATTTTAGCCTTAATCTGATTACATTTGACAATGAGTGAAGTATTGAAAAAAAAAAAACCTCCTGACGGCTGTGTCTCTGGAAATATAAATATCTGTACCATTCCTATTACTGGACATTATTTTCCACAGAAAAAAGACTTTCATTCACCTTACGGGTATCACAGTTTCCCACATCAAATTCATACCTTCCCTTATGACACTTCAAAGCCATTTTTTTACATTTCGGAACATACACATACTGAACGGGCCCCCGTGATCGCAGTGAAACAGAGAGACATAATCGTCCTTTATGCCACGAGTCGTAAAAAATACGTTCGGAGTGGCTAAGTTACTATCACACGTAGTCTTGGCTCTACAGGCACACACAAACATTGCTAACGATATCAACGTTAAAAACTATACAAGCTTTAAAAATCGAGGTATGCTATTGCTTCTGAATGAAGTGGTTTTCCACACAAATGCCGCAATATCGAATACAGACGGTGATCGCTGGTGTGTACTGATAGACCGACAGTTGGTTCATGTTACCGGCGATGTAGGCTTTTAATAATATCACCAGATTTAGAAAGTGATTCTCCTAGGGAACATGGTATGAAGCCAGTATTTGCAACTCCCTCACGTCGCTGCTGGATATTTCTGCAGAATTTGTAACAAGTTCTATCTCAATGCCATGTCACAGCTTCTGCGATATATCCACTGGGTTGTAGATGATGGTTCATTGAGAATGATTGCGTACAGTGGGGGACGTGCTATGAGATGAATCACTTTAAGAAGTGCAATGTTAGATTGAAATGTTCAAAATGTTCAAAATACACTGACTTTTCAAATCTATAGTGTTACGGTTTCCGGAAGAAATGCTGTTGACGGAAATCATGCCTCTATTCAACCACAACCACATAGCTGCATTGGATCCTATGGTGATGTCTTTTAATGATTACAGACACTAGTGAATCATGTTCGTGGTACTATTATATCTCGAAATAAGTCATCTTTTTCGAACCTATCTGCTAAAGTAAAACTCCAACGTGTTTTTTTTTTTTTTTTTTTTTTTTTTTTTTTTTTTTTAACAGGTCCTATGCATGTAACTGTTCCTGTTTCTGCAGATTTGTGCATGTTATCGCTCCAATTGAAGTCAGAACTGAGCAGAAGTTGGAGAGCACTATACCTACCACCTTCTGCAATACTTGTAGAAACAGAGTGTGCTGAGTTAGTGCAACAGGACCGTGTTTCGACCATTTGGTGGAACATGTTGTCATAGATCCATCAATAGCTTACGATGTGTAAGGCCAGCACCAGACGAAGCTTTCTCCCTACAACACGAGGCGGTATAAAAGACAGTACAGTATCTGAAAGAATGACGACTATTTTGCTACTGCATTGCGGTGCATCTCCAAACTACATACAGGTACTGCCGTCCAAAGGAAATCTACGTGTCTCATGGTGCATCCATGTCTGTCACCCAAACATTCTATCATGTACCACACAACTGAGAATAAAAAACTATGAACTACAAAAGCTCCGCTAACTTCACGTGACAGAGAAATCGATATATATATATATATATATATATATATATATATATATATATATATATATATATATATATGTCGAAAACAAATACCGTACGCATGTTGGCATCGAGCATATGCGCCAATCTCCATTAAATACACAGGTACTGCACAGAAAAGTGTAAAGTGTCATCGCCTGTACTGTAGTCGTAAGAGAGGCTCCCTGTTTCGTTGTTTGAAACATTTTTTTTCATGCTGTAACACACCTAAGTAGCATATGACACAGCTTTGTACAGAACTATGCATTTTGTTTTCCTCACCATGACTTGGAGGTCTGTGGCAGGTTCTAAACTAACAGTAATATGTTTCAAACTATTGGCTCTCAAAGAAAACTAGACATCGCACGGTGTTAATTATTTTGTTGCTGATGCTCGCACAACACACTCACTGGATGGTTCAAATGGCTCTGAGCACTAGGGGACTTAACAGCTGTGGTCATCAGTCCTCTAGAACTTGGAACTACTTAATCCTAACTACCCTAAGGACATCACACACATCCATGCTCAAGGCAGGTTTCGAACCTGCGACCGTAGCAGTCTTGCGGTTCCGGACTGCGCGCCTAGACCCGCGAGACCACCGCGGCCGGCCCACTCACTGGTTGATTTCAAAGAAAAGACATCTGGAAACTGGAAGAGTTTTGTGGCATTGTATGTCGTTTCCAAACAGCTGTCAGAAAGTGATTGAAGGCCTCTACATTTAAACTCATCTTCCACAGTGACAGGATAGCTGTTGGCTTGGTGTTCCATTTCGATCGTATTGTAGTCATGTATGCAATCACTCTTTCGCTGCTATCCATCTCAGAAATGTGTTGCCCCTCCACCAAGACTCTTTCTTCATCTCAAACAAGCAATGTCAGTCAATCATTATGTGGTAATCAACAGCATACCAGTGGACAGATAGGATGGAAAGGATGCTTTCGATGTTTTGTAATAACAAGTTTCACAACTGATAGTAAGATTTATTTTAGCAATTTTACCATAATATCAACACTGACTAATTACACGGCAACGTGCTTCCCAATTTCTGTAACACCACTAAACTGCTCCTCCTTTACCATATACTTGAGTGCGAATGTAGATAGATGACTGTGCAGCACATCCATTCATTGTTAATTCTCGAACATATACACCGAAATATACCAGACACAAGTCTACATACTTCGAACATTTCGAGCATAGTGCATAGTTTACGATCTCTCCCTATGAAGGTAACAGAGCATTCTCGCATTCTTAGGATAAAGTTAGAGATTGAAAGATCTCCTGGCATTTTCTTTGACCAACCCTCCCTGCAGCGGTGTCACGGATTTAATCTGCAGGTGACCAGTAGTAGACAGCAACATTCTGCGTCTTGTGAAGGGATAGAGTTCACTGAATCTCTAACTGCTCTTTTGCACCATTCTTGCTCATGGTACCCATTCAAGTGCACAATATTTCTCCAGATGCACACATGCTGATGAGTTTGGCAACAGTTATCGATGTATAACAGTAGACATAAAAGTGTTGTGATGTAAAAGCAGATGGTTAAGAGAAAGAAGAAATGGTTGGTTTTATGCATGATGGAGCTCCAGACGGACGGAGTGTTCAGTGTTTTATGTAAAGCAACTGCGCTATCAGTTCTAAAGTTGGTGTCTGGGATCAGTTCAAAAATGGCTCTGAGCACTAGGGACTTAACATCTGTGGTCATCAGTCCCCTAGAACTTAGAACTACTTAAACCTAACTAACCTAAGGACATCACACACATCCATGCCAGAGGCAGGATTCGAACCTGCGACCGTAACTTCTAAGAAAGTCTTACGATGAAAGGGTGGCAACTTTATATACTAAAATGATCATTTAAATAAAAGCCCGTGAAGTGCAATCTTATATAAAATTCTACAAGGTTGGCCAAACAGTAGTTAAGATGCTCTACAGTACACAGATACCGCCTCTCAAGAACATAGGCAATAATATCAAAATTTCCAAAGACCAAAACATATTTCAGGTATTAGGCCTTTACACTCCAAGCAATAAATTCGTTAACACACCAAATCCGACAAACATGACAAACGCAGCTACTAACGTACGGTAGGTTGATAGGGAGATTACCGAACAACCCCAACCGCAGGTTGCTCTAACCCGCCCCTTCTCCACAAGGGAAAAACGGACCACCCATTTTGTAAACAACCACCTGCCCGCGGGTGGGCAAACGGCAAAGAATGATGGGATGACTCCAAAGCAGAACGGCTGGTGAACTTACCAAGAAAAAAAAATGGCTCTGAGCACCAAGGGACTTAACATCTATGGTTATCAGTCCCCTAGAACTTAGAACTACTTAAACCTAACTAACCGAAAGACAGCACACAACACCCAGTCATCACGAGGAAGAGAAAATCCCTTACAAAGAAAACAAGTCGAATTTAACAAGAGTAAATCACACAACATATCACCAATCACTTCTAATAAACTACGATTTCTCGAGAAGACCTGGCGCAGCACCCCCAAATCGCTCTCCCGAACCGTCCGCTGCCAGCTGCTTCAACAGATGCAGGAAGACGCGCTGATCTCCCGTCTAACGGCGTCGCAGCTCGCACCGGCCAGACTTATGTCGTGGGTTGACTCCTGTTGGTCTCGTGTCGTCCACGAAGTCATTACCCCTCGCTATACGCCGCGGCCCACTGGACTCACGTAGCGAACTCACAAGCGCCCACGCTCAAGACGGACAAGTCATCTTGTGTCTCAGTGCGCGACCGTCCAACCGACCGATCCAACCGCCAATGACCATTGCCTGAACAAACTCGAGCAGACTGGCGGCTTAATGCGCAGATGCAGGAACTAAGCCCCGACCACTAGCTGAGTTCTCTTGCTGTCGGAGTGGAAAGATTGTCATTTGATGGCTTTAAAGGTTGATCCGAACGACAGACATACTAGCACTCCGAACGACACAGAGACACTAACTGCCTAACAAATGCGGACGAGAGACAGACTAGCAAGCTAGGGACGAGAGACTGACACAGACTAACCGAATGGCGAACTCATAGCGCCCCTTAAATGCACGTGAACAGGCAACCTTTCCCGTTTCTCACCAGAAAGAGACACCAAAGCTGCGATTGCCACAGCGGTGCCACATCCAGAAACGTAGGGCGACTGCTTGACACTACGCGATGCGGCACGCTCTTCAAAACAGCAATTTTTATCACGGCTCATAGATGATAGCACAGTACTTGTCATTTATACTAGGCCTACATGTAATATGAGCCCTAAGATGTCGCACATTAGCAACCAGTAACAGTACAAATGAAACTTCCTGGCAGATTAAAACTGTGTGCCCGACCGAGACTCGAACTCGGGACCTTTGCCTTTCGCGGGCAAGTGCTCTACCAACTGAGCTACCGAAGCACGACTCACGTCCGGTACTCACAGCTTTACTTCTGCCAGTATCCGTCTCCTACCTTCCAAACTTTACAGAAGCTCTTCTGCGAAACTTGCAGCTGTGAGTACCGGACGTGAGTCGTGCTTCGGTAGCTCAGTTGGTAGAGCACTTGCCCGCGAAAGGCAAAGGTCCCGAGAGTCTCGGTCGGGCACACAGTTTTAATCTGCCAGGAAGTTTCATATCAGCGCACACTCCGCTGCAGAGTGAAAATCTCATTCTGGAAACATCCCCCAGGCTGTGGCTAAGCCATGTCTCCGCAATATCCTTTCTTTCAGGAGTGCTAGTTCTGCAAGTTTCGCAGAAGAGCTTCTGTAAAGTTTGGAAGGTAGGAGACGGATACTGGCAGAAGTAAAGCTGTGAGTACCGGACGTGAGTCGTGCTTCGGTAGCTCAGTTGGTAGAGCACTTGCCCGCAAAAGGCAAAGGTCCCGAGTTCGAGTCTCGGTCGGGCACACAGTTTTAATCTGCCAGGAAGTTTCATATCAGCGCACACTCCGCTGCAGAGTGAAAATCTCATTCTGGAAACATCCCCCAGGCTGTGGCTAAGCCATGTCTCCGCAATATCCTTTCTTTCAGGAGTGCTAGTTCTGCAAGTTTCGCAGAAGAGCTTCTGTAAAGTTTGGAAGGTAGGAGACGGATACTGGCAGAAGTAAAGCTGTGAGTACCGGACGTGAGTCGTGCTTCGGTAGCTCAGTTGGTAGAGCACTTGCCCGCGAAAGGCAAAGGTCCCGAGTTCGAGTCTCGGTCGGGCACACAGTTTTAATCTGCCAGGAAGTTTCATATCAGCGCACACTCCGCTGCAGAGTGAAAATCTCATTCTGGAAACATCCCCCAGGCTGTGGCTAAGCCATGTCTCCGCAATATCCTTTCTTTCAGGAGTGCTAGTTCTGCAAGTTTCGCAGAAGAGCTTCTGTAAAGTTTGGAAGGTAGGAGACGGATACTGGCAGAAGTAAAGCTGTGAGTACCGGACGTGAGTCGTGCTTCGGTAGCTCAGTTGGTAGAGCACTTGCCCGCGAAAGGCAAAGGTCCCGAGTTCGAGTCTCGGTCGGGCACACAGTTTTAATCTGCCAGGAAGTTTCATATCAGCGCACACTCCGCTGCAGAGTGAAAATCTCATTCTGGAAACATCCCCCAGGCTGTGGCTAAGCCATGTCTCCGCAATATCCTTTCTTTCAGGAGTGCTAGTTCTGCAAGTTTCGCAGAAGAGCTTCTGTAAAGTTTGGAAGGTAGGAGACGGATACTGGCAGAAGTAAAGCTGTGAGTACCGGACGTGAGTCGTGCTTCGGTAGCTCAGTTGGTAGAGCACTTGCCCGCGAAAGGCAAAGGTCTCGAGTTCGAGTCTCGGTCGGGCACACAGTTTTAATCTGCCAGGAAGTTTCATATCAGCGCACACTCCGCTGCAGAGTGAAAATCTCATTCTGGAAACAGTACAAATGTCCATATTAATGACCGCATGACCTTCACAACAGATTTTCTTGTCATCATAACAACAGATGTTCAAAGCGACCTCTGTTTACATCCAACAATGCGCAACCCGCCGGTCATACAAAATTGGACCCTTGACAGCAAAGCTTTGTCCACAGTAACTAGAGGGTCATGAACAGTTGCTACCAATTCTTTCACATTCGTCTGAGGAGTAGAATACATGTGCTTGTTCAGGTGTCCTCACAGAAAGAAATCCAGGAATTTACGTCACGTGAACGCGGTGGCCATAGAACTGGATCTCCACGTCCAAGCCATTTCCCTGCAAATGTTTTGTCCAAATAGTGTCGCACATTAATTCCAGTGCCTGGAGGTCCACCATCATGTTGGAACCATATCCTCTGCCGATCATGTAGTGGAACATCTTCCAGCGCATCAGCCGGATAGTTTGAGAGGAATGCATGATACCTTCGTGCAGTCAACCGATCAGGCAATGTGTAGAGGCCCAAAGAGCTGTCGCCCAATATTCCTGCCCAGATGTTGATGCCAAAGCGAACTTGATATCCACAGTCGCGGGTGACGTGCGGGTTAACCTCACACCAATGGTGTGCAATGTGCATATTGAAGACACCCTCACAAGTGAATGCTGCTAGATATGACATTATTATGGTGCCATTGTTGGCTTCCTGTTGTTGTTGTTGGAACCGTTCACAGAACTTTGTCCGCTGATGGCGATCTGCAGGATGCAGGTGTTGCGTGAAAGCATAATGATAGGGGTGCAGTCCACGCTCGTGCAGCACGTTAATGACCGTGCCTTACGAGACACGCAGTTGCCTTGCAAAGCTACGCATACTTCGCTGAGGTTCTTGGTGTATGACCTCCAGAAGAGCTTCCTCAGTAGCTGGAGTACGGCGAGTCCGTGGACGACCTCTGTCAGACGATGGTGGACGGAGAGAACCTGACTCGAGACGACGAAACACATTTTTATCTGGATGGCGTAGACGAGGATGTCTAGCAGCATATTCACGAGCAGCAACACCAGGCCGGTTTTCAGACGCACCGAGGACCAGAAGCATATCCACATATTCATCGTTTGTGTACGCCATATGTCTGCCACTATGGTTTAGAGGTTTACAATGAGAAAATTTAATACGTGTACGCACGTACATTGGGGTCTTGTCACGGGAGCGTTACTCTACTCGCATCTAGTCCCTGTCTGGCGGACAATGCATACAGTATAAACACGACGTCAGTCCTGCGATCCGTTGCAAAAAATGGTTCAAATGGCTCTGAGCACTATGGGACTTAATATCTGAGGTCATCAGTCCCCTAGAACTTAGAACTACTTAAACCTAAATAACCTAAAGACATCACACACATCCATGCCCGAGGCAGGATTCGAACCTGCAACGGTAGCAGTCGCGCGGTTCCGGACTGAAGTGCCTAGAACCGGATCTGTTGCACCTAAAGCGCATTACCCCTCAGACAGATATTGCTCTGCATGATTTATCCCAACACCGCTAATTGTGAAGTGTTCGGTTTGGAATTACACTTTCTGGCTAACGGTAATCGACGTGAAGGTTCCTCAATCCCATCGACAGAATAATAATAATAATAATAATAAAAATAATAATGTATCGAGATACGTAATAACTAGCATGCAGTTACAAGACTCAATGTTGAATGGCATTATTAGTGGGACCATGGTGATAACACATACAAAGAGTAATCGGATTTGGACATTATTCACTAAGTACATTGCTAGTCCTACTGGTAACGTAAGGTCGTAACGAAATGCAATGCACCTGAACGAGGCAGGAATAATAGTTGGTAATAATGCATAGGACCATTGTTGAGGTTTAGTGATTTATTTTATGCGAACACGAGGTTACCAACAATCGCGCTGATGCAACATCACGTACCAACAGGGGATATTGCACCAAGCCATACCATACAGCAAAGCAGCTGAAAACATTGGTGGAAGAATTTGTTGAACAACAACTACGGGATAGGATGGTAGAACCGAGTGCTAGTCCCTGGAGTACCAACATTGTCATCGTGCTAAACATGTCGACGGACGGGACACGGAAACCAAGATTTTGCTGTGCCTACAGATATCTAAACGCGCGAATCATTTCGGATGCTTATCCAATTCCAAACAACACGGAAACTTTGAATAATTTGGGTGAGTGTAGGTTCCTTACAATTACGGACCTCTGGAGTGGATACCATCAATTGGAAATGGCGCCTGAAGATAGATCGAAAACAACGTTTACCGTCCCAGCAGGACATTTACATTGCAAAAGCATGCCATTTGGACTAAAGAACGCACTTTTCAGCTATTGCTATATGGGGCACTGAGATGATTAAGGCCAAAAACTTGTCTATCTCGATGACATAATCGTCTATTCAAAGGATTTACCTGAGCGTCTGAGACGTTTGGAGAATGTCTTTAGTAGAGTACGATCAGCATGTTTGACTGTAAATGTGGACAAATGGCATTTTGCGCAAACCTATTTTAACTATCTGCGGCTCAGGGGGTTGTAGCATTATCAGTAAAACAGTGTTTGTGTATACTTTGTTTCCTATAAAAAAAAAGCCAGTGCTCAACGCTCAGAATTTTATTGCTTTTGTTTCAGCTGTTATTCTTACTATGTTAACAATAAATTAATGAAGTTCTTTTATTACTATTGGGCACAGAACATCTTCTATGAAATTTGTTTACTTCGTTTTGGGTAATAAAATATGCAACAGTTTTTCTACGAAAGTGGGGAAATACAGGTTTCTTAATTATCCTGACGCTGAAATATAAATCTCATGCCTCTTGTATGTAATTTTTTCCAAGTACGTTTTCTGCATTCATTTTTATGATTTCTACACACAGTTTCAATCAGAATTAGAGTAGATGTCTAACATGTGTGAGTCTGGTTCTGTTATATCTTCCTACCACAGTCGCGCAAGGACACTCTGTGAGTGTTTTAGGAATTTGGTGTTGAACCTATGACCTGCAAGGTAGGAAGATACCGACTCATACATGTGGAATTCACAAGAGTCCAACAGTACGGAGAATGATGTAATCAGACAATGGTCTCAATGTTGGTTCCACGACAGCCCCTGTACAGAAAACGTTATTACTAACAGAAATTAGTGTATGGGTTCAGGCGTAACTATATGTTAGCAAAAATGAAAAGTTTAGGATTTCGTTATGAAGATTTATTTTTACTCTAATAATGGCATAACAATGTTAATAAAATTACGTGCAGGATGGTAAAATATTGATACTGGGTGTTCACAATTGAGAAGCGAAATTCGTAACTCTTATAAGGTTCTTTAATGTTAAGATGGTTGATGACTATGTCTGGGGGTCGATAAAAACCCAAACAATTTAAATAGAGAAATAATTCAAAAGCCAAATGGCCTAAATACTGTTTACTAGATAACTGGTTTCAACGCACTAAAGGTGTCATCATCGGATCTGAATTTAGCTTAACATTTATAAACCATTTGGATATAACAATACATGAGGCAGATCAGCTGATATAAAATCATTGTCACATAAGAATGAAAAACAATTGCTCTCATGTTCATTCTTTTCCATAAGACGTGTAAAACCGAAGTCACAGGATAGAACTATGTGCTACATGACCGCTGCTCTACTAACAACTGCTGGTCTGCCTCATGTATCGTTATATCCAAATGGTTTATAAATGTTATGCTACATTCAGATCCGATGATGGCACCTTTAGTGTGTTGAAACGAGTTATATAGTAAACAGTATTTAAGTCATCTTGGCTTCTGAATTATTTCTACTACAGAATGATCGCCCCACTACGTACTATTTGTTCACTGCAAAATGTAAATACAATTGGGGCCAGAGATATCAATTATGATAAACTGCCCAAAGAAAATACAGAAATTTGAATGGGGGTCCGTAAAGAGCAATCAAGAAGAAGTACACGTTTCAAACAATTCATAATTCTAGAGTGGCTGATCAGTCTTTTTCGTGAGATCGGACATCTCACGTTTCTGCTTCAATTAAGCCTGACAATCGTGAATATGTTTAATTACAGGTCATGGTTGAATGTACGGGAATTAGAAGAGACGGAGACGATCACAGTTCTGAATATCAACAGAATTTCACGTACTAGCATGCGGTGAGTCA
This sequence comes from Schistocerca gregaria, assembly GCF_023897955.1. Taxonomy (NCBI): domain Eukaryota; kingdom Metazoa; phylum Arthropoda; class Insecta; order Orthoptera; family Acrididae; genus Schistocerca; species Schistocerca gregaria. The sequence continues at coordinate 168,093,805 of NC_064927.1, read as the reverse complement.
CCAATGTTTTGAGTTGGGTTACTCTGGACGTTTATCTGCGATCTCCGGCCACGTTCCTGTTGATAGGCTTTCCAAAGGGTCATCGTTATAGGAAGGGACAAGGACTGATTTTGGCAGTGGCCTACACAGTGGCTGCAGCGTCTCATTGTGTACACTATGTATCCCTTGTTGAGAGTTCCAGCTGCGTGTGACAGCATGGCATCTCAAAATTCTCCTTTCTCTCAGAATTGCGTCTCGTAGTTCAGATCAGGGAAATTACTTGTAGTAATTACTAGTGTGAGCGAGTGCTAGTGGTTTATATTCACGAAATGCCAGTTTGTTTATATGCTTCATTTTGCCTATCTGTAAAATTTGTACATTTTCACATAATTGTGTCATGTGACATACCAAGTTAACTGGAACTGTTTCTGGAATTCTGTTGGTCACCTTACATATCACCACCCTTCTGCAATAAGTTTTGTACTGAAGTCAGCAAATGGTGGAGGTGTTGTTTGAGTCAGTCAAAAATTATACTTTATCCACTGTTCGTCAGCCACTTGGTATAGTCCTTATTCCATTTAATTTTATTGGCTTGTATTATTTAATTTTTAATATGATTAACTTTGTTATTGGTTCAGCTGTCTCCCTTAAGTGAAGACTATAAAGTTTTATATTTTATCTTTTTTTATTAAAACGAGTTGTGTGTATTTTACATTTTGTTTCGAAGATGAGGAACCTCTCACATCGTTCTTTTAAAACTACTTCCTCAACCACTTACTATTTAAATCAGCTTAAATCTTAAATACTTTCTGTACAGTTCTAAAATTTAGTGTTTACATTCTGCTGTTTGTTTTAGAAAATTATAATTCTACCAACTAATGTAAGCATCAAACTAATTCTTTAGCATATCCTAATCGGGTTTCAGTCGTCGATTTATGCAATTTCAAAAGTATTATAGTTACAAATAATGTTCATGCACACATAGTATTCAAAAAATATATTAATCTATTTTTTTAGCATATCCTAATCACGTGAAAATTTTAAAAGTTTCTGTCGTCGATTTCTGCTATTTCAACAGTATTAAAGTCACAAATAATGTTCATACACACATATTATTCAAAAAGTATATTATTCTAACAAACGATGTTGTATTTAAGAAATATTACATTGACAATAATTCATGAATAAAATTTGAAATATTACACTCACAGACAGTAAATTGACTTTACAAAAATATTATCTGGAAGACACTACATGCATGAAAAAGTTTTCTTTTTAACATATTATTGTAATTAACATTATAAGTACATAAAACAATTCTTTACAAAAATGTTTCTGCTGCATTGCTCATGTAAAAAAGATTATGATAAGACTGTTATACAGTTCTTATGCAGACACTTACACATGTTTTATAGAGAGATGTAAATTATATGAAAACGATGTGAATACGTCAAAGTCCTATGTTCACTGTTTTGTTGTTTTGCAGGGTTTTCACTATCTGACATTGATCTTTACCTAATTTCGAGCGCTATTTTCACTCGATGTCTGCGAATGTTCTTGCGTGAGGAGGTTTGTTGAAGGAATTGTGCGAGATGCTTGTCGGCAAACATTTTGGTAAACAGTATCGGTCTTTGTCGAATTTTGCAACAGAATGTTTTCATAGTTTGGTGTGGCCGTTATAATAATTTAGATCTATTACGGGGAAGTCTTGTGGAGTATTGACTATAAAAACATGTATTTTTTTCTCAAGACATTGCTGAGGGTATTAATATTTTTGCAGCACTTTGCAGGCAATTAGTTTACAATAGGATGTGTATTTTTAAAAGTGTATCATCAGTTTTGGGATTTTTCATCTTCTGCTCTTCCAAGCATCTTCCTTTCTGCAAACTTGAATCCTGACTCATCTCTGTACAGGATATAAGAAATTATTGACTACTAGTTGCATTGAAGTTTTACATTTGTTAGTGTTTCAGTCGTTGATTAGGATGTGTCATTCAGCACTGATTGACTGATTTTCCTTCAGCTTTGTAGTTCAATATAATATCGCAGTCTGGTGGCGACAGTGTGATTCTACAAGACATTTTTTGCCAAATTGCGCCTCAGCCAAGCCGGGGTTTTGGGAGAGGCGGTTTGTTTCATTTTTTGTAGCTCTTTGTTCCATGCAGTCCTTCCGACTACAGTATGGGTCGAAAGTGAATTTTCGCAAGGCCTGGACGCAACGTCGATCTTCTGCTGCTCATCCATTTTCAGGTGTCGTCCACCACACTGTTGTGGGCAGTTGACGATGGTTCTTACAGAAGGTCGGGTACAAAAATCTTTTCTGATAATCTACATTGTGCCTGGTGCCTGATTTAAGCCACTCAAGAAATTCTTTACATTGTTCAGCGTCCTATCTTGGGGTTACAATTCTAGTTTCTTTATCAGGTTCCAGTTTGTTTCTCATATCATAAGCTAATAATACTCTTTCGTTATGTGCGATATGATGGTGTGGTGTGTATGTCATGCTACTAGATCGCCTTCGTAAACGCTACATATCAAGTTAATTGCTTATTATAATATTGTACGGTACTTCTCAATTCTCTGTCTCTTTTTTTCGTCAGACTCCTGACCGCGTCCTGTCTGAAACATACTTGATGGCTTCTCCGATATTATTTACTGATACCTCTATGTGATTATTCATCATATCTTTTAGGATGACTTACATGGTGAAGTCCTTAATTTTTACTTACCTCATTCCATGCCCAGTTTTTCTGTCATACCATATTGTTTGAGTGTTGGAACATCGTTCCTTATGTCTGGAAGGCTCTTGCTATTCCACCTATGTTTGACACTGTATTGCCTTGCCTCAAAGAGAAATGCAATGCTCTCAAAAGTGACGCTACCTAGTCCCATGTTTACCACAGCTTGTCTTTGATTCAGAAATTCCTCACCTATTATAATGTCCACCGTTAATAGCGGTGTGATAAGGAAGTTGGCTTCTATCTTTTGACCTTGAAACTAGAGAGTTAACATTGTTTGTTTATTAATATCCGCAGCATGATTTTTGATGGGACCCTTCACTTAAATTATCTTCGTTTTCAAGATCGATAGTTCTTCATTGGCATTGCATGGGTTATATGTTCTCCGAAATCTCGGTTCTGTCGTTTCCACTGTCTATGACTACATTAATTTGGATTTTCGCTACCATGACCTTCACAACTGGTTGAATCTCGACCGGTTTCCTCTGTTCTTCCTCATCTCCCTGCATTAAAGCATTCTCTACTGAATCATACGTGAGTCGTTTCAGGATATTTCCCTGTGAATTCGAACCTTCTGTAAGATATGCCTCGACCACTATCTCTCTCACTTCTACAACTTCTTCGTCACATTTAACTTCGCCTTCCCTCAGCTATCTCTGCCTCTTCTTTTTTGTGGAAACTCCCAAATAGTCACATCTAAATGCCCTTACTAGGTCTCTGTAACTTCCATCATTGTACACATTGAAACGTGCCCAATTGTAATTTATTTCCAGCTTACATCGACTGCGCATTATCCTCCATGAGTTCGTTTTCCCTGGTCTTAGGCCCAAATAACTCTGCAATTCTTATTAACTCGTCCCTATTCTCTTCTCACACAGGGGCTGCCACTGGTAGTTCGTTTTCTTCATCGTTTTCCTCCCAATTAATTTCTTCCAAACAAGATGTTGTTGTTTACTGCCTATATTTGACCCCTGAGATCCTATTTCCTCATTTATTACCTGTCGTGATAAAATGTTTATTTCTCTCGGCGGTACGTTATCCTCTTGGATTACCTCTCCCTACTTTCAGTATAAAATAACTCAGTAATGCTAATTGCTTTAGCTCTTACCTCGACTTATGTTATGCTTGCTTCATTTTGTCCCGGCTGTACGTTTTTAGTGTAACCCTCCCAACTAATTCCTGTCTAGCCTGCTGTTTGCGGGTCTTGACTTTTTTCGGTCCCTACGGCTGTGTTCCTTCATCTTTCACCTCTCATGATTATACTCTCTCAATACGTTGCTTCTGCTTCCGTGGGTAGGTGCTCTGTTCTTGACTTGTGCGCTCTCTCGTCATTTCGAACGCGTATTGGGGTTGGTTGCCTTATGTCCACAACTTCTTTCGGTTCCCCCTGTTTTTTCGGCTTTGTGGCCGTGCGGTTCTAGGCGCTTCAGCCTGGAACCGCGTGACGCTACGGTCGCAGGTTCTAATCCTGCCTCGGGCACGACTGTGTGTGATGTCCTTAGGTTAGTTAGGTTTAAGTAGTTCTAAGTTCTAGGGGACTGATGATCACAGATGTTAAGTCCAATAGTGCTCAGAGCCATGTGCACCATTTGAACCAACCCTGTCTTTGTTCGACTTGGTGAAACGGGTTTCTTTGCTGGTAATTTGTCGACCTGTTTGTCCTCCAATACCCATTGCGATACCATTTTCCTCCTGTAATAGTTATTGCCGTTCTTGGATTGATAAACGTTGCCATTTCTTGTTCCATACCCATAACCGTTTGTTTCTTGGAATCTACTGTCACTTCAATGCGTGAAGTTATCACATGGTTCGTAATAGCTGACATTTCATCGTGTGAACTTTGACGCATTTCACGGTCTTTCATTCACGTTTTCACGCTGGTTTCTCTTTTTTCTTACCTCATCTACCGAGAATACGAATTCTCATTACCTCAAAATTCTTTTGAATACTTCGACGACGTTGCCTCCATGACCAACCTACGACTGTTGGTATTTTAGTGGCAGCTTAATGGTAACAATTTAACCAATTCTCTCTCCATCGCTGTATGGCACATCCAAACTTTGGTTTTTCTTTGCCATTACTTCGCAAAGTTTTACAGGGTTCTTTTCTCCGAAAGTCTCAAAGTACAGATTTTGTAGTAGTTCATACTGCACTCTACTTTCCGCTTCACTCGACTAGTAGCATGAGAGAAACTTATCTCTGAAATCTTCATATGACCGACATGTAGTTGCAACGTTTTTCATCGCTTCTGCTACTTTTCCAGACATATGGGCACATATAAAGTCTAGTTTGTATGTTAATGTCAAATATTCCGGGACTGATAAATGAAGGTTCATGGATGCAGTGAGTTTCCCTCAAGGAAATACTGAAACTTCCTTACAGTGAGGAAATGATCGATGTCGTACCTCGTCATGGTACCGTACGAAATTCGAGAGTCCTCGCCACTTCTGTTTCCCACCATTTCACGTGTCAATCTTTCAGGTTGTGGTAAATCCACTGGATATTGTTCTCTGTAACGTTCGCCTAGTCTTGTATGATATCGTTGTAATGGAACGCAATTGCTTTCTTCCATCGCCTCTGCGTGAATGTCGGTGTGCTTTACGCTTTATCCTTAGAGCCCATGCAATTTCGTGTCACGTAATGGCTCTGTGTCTTGCCTGGTTAATCTTAACCGCTTCACCATGTGGTCCGAATTGTTCCGAAAAGTATGTCTTCGTGGTGCCGTCTGCTGTTCGTGAGTTTCGATACGTGCCTCTGGCATCGCGGGTGGTCGGCTACCCCGTAATTTCTTCTCGACCTGTCGTTGGACTTGTATTTGCTTGAAATCTTTTTTCATTCCTTGTGAAACTTGTTGCTTTTCTGGTAGTGTTATTGACTCGGAAGTAGTTACGAACTCAGAGCTTTCACCGTGAATATCATCAAGTCTGATTTTGGTCTGTGTGTCGTCACGCAACGTTTTTATTTCGATCTGAGTGTCATTCCACAATGTCTACACGTCCACTTGGACCTTGTCAATATCTGTTCTTAATTGCGTGTGACCTATTATTAAATTTTCGAACACAACTCGGGATTCTTTTGCCTTTTCCTATATGCGACGTTCTTTGATATGTATATTTTATTTTTTAATTTCACACAGTTGTTTTGTTGTTTCTGCATCCTGCTCATGTATATGTTGCTTTATCTCTGTTTTGTATTCTTATGGTGAACGTTAATTGCAGGAAAATTTCCAATAAATTAACGTGTCCCACTACCTCTTCTTCCAATGCACGTCCTTCTGCGTGTCTGTCCACAAGCGACTGCAGTGAAGCTTGTTGTGATACATTTCGACTTGTATTGCCTGTATTTGATTGTGAGGGAGGTCTTATTACATGTACTATGGGTTCTAAGTATTCAAGACGTTCCTCATCTTCTTGCACCTCCGCAATATATTGGTCTCCGCTTACGGCACCTTGTTGTTCGGTATTTACGTTCTGCTGCTTCCCCTCATCTGTTTCTCACGGCATTGTGTCGTCTGCTATTATGTCCTGGGGTTCTCGTACGTTATCTTGCTGTGTGTCAATCTCAATTCGGTCGAGGTCTCGATCTAACATTGCTAATCTCTCTGATTCCCCTCTATGCAATTTTCAGTGATGTGCCCTCCTTCGTGTAATCACGCGAACATAAGATCTTACTCGCTTCAAAAACTTACTTTCCGTAGTTCCCTTCACACGATAACAAGACTGTACGACCGTCACTTACCAGTTGGGACAGAACCAAGTTATCAACATTGTGTTAGCCGCCAGTGCACTTGTAAGAAAAACTTAAAGCTAACAATGGCGTTACAACTATACTATGGGCATGCTGTGTACGTCTCCCAGTGCATTGCAAGTCTCTGTCTTCCTATTGACTTGTCAGTAGCCAAAAATATTTACCATTGGTTGATACAATTAATAGGAAAAATTTTAAGATGATTTTTTTATTAGTAATTACATATGGTTGACCACCTTACCATGTTATTTTACCATCCTGGCAGGGTCGCCAGCTCTGTGAGTGTATTATGAATTTGGTGTTGAACCTATGGTCTGCAAGGTAGGAAGATACCATCTCATGCATGCAGAGTTCAGAAGAGTGCAGCAGTACATACAGTGATGCAATCGCTTCAACTACCATTCCCATAAAGGAAACATCATTGCTAATAGAAAGTAGTTAGTGTATGAGTTCAGATGTAAATACATGTTAGCAAAAATGAAAATCTTACATTTTCACTATTAACGCTTTTTTTACTCTAATCATGACTTCATGACATAGCAATGTTAGCAAAATTACGTGCAGGATGGTAAAATATTGATACAGGGTGATCACAACTGTGAAGCGAAGTAAGGTTCTTTAATGGTAAGACAGTTGATGATCATGCCTGGGGGATGATAAAAATACAAACAATTTGAATTTTACTTACAAACGGAGTGCGAGTGTGTGTGTTTACCTTGTGTCAGCAGCAGCAGTGGCGGCTGTCGACATGAGCTGTGAATCTGAGAATCTATTTTAAATCTCTCTCAACTGTTCAACACCAGTATGATACATTTCCTACATCTTCAGTGAAGCCAAGACTCCTATTTATTCCTTAGCTAAGTTAATTGACATGGTATTAGCTCATACATCATTGCCCTCAAATTGCTCACAGGCATTAACTGTCAGTGCTCTGTGCGATTCCCTATACTAGGAGACTTTGCAGAGTATCTCCTTATGAGTTAATGTGAGCCTGTGAACAAGTGTTCACTGACTATTGTACTATTCCGAGCACAGCGAGAGTCGCCTTGCTCACGCACTCGACGAGTTGACGAGTTCCTGCAAGAGAAGAAGCCAATTTCTCTGTCTGCAAATTGCCTATATAAAAAAGCTAGTGGCCACGTGTTTTCGTTCTATCCAATCAGGGCATTCGTACTTGATATAACTCCACCCTCAAGAATTTTTTTAGCCTATCGTAGGCGTCATTCTTTTATAGGACAGAGTTTAACTTCTGCTACGTAATATTGAGATAAATAGCTTTTTCTTTCATGTGAGTTGTAAGACAGGTGGCTACAGTGAGTCGCCAGTGTTTTTAGTTGGGTTTCTCTGAACTTTTACCTGTGATCTCCTATCATGTTGCTGTAGAAAGACTTTCCAAAGGGTCGTCTTTAAAAACAGGCTGCGGCGTCTCATTGTGTCTGCTATGTATTCCGTGGCGAGGGTACCAGCTGTGCGGGATGGTGTGCCATCATAAAACTCTCCTTCCCTCAGAACTACATCTCATACCTCACTACGGGAAAATTACATGCGTGCAATTACTAGTGTGAGTGTTAGTGGTTTATATTCACGAAATGTCGGTTTGTTTATACGCTTCACTTTGCCAATCAATACAATTTGTACATTTTCACATAAGTAACTGGAATTTCTTCAGGAATTCAATGTAAATTGTGTTAGTTGTTTGACACCTTACAGTTGCGGTAGATACAAACTTAAAAAGTATGTTTGAACATACTTCCATTTTCATTGTATTTGGTTATAATAACATTATAGAAGGAAAGAAGTAGTAGCTCATCTTTATGGTGCTTCCTTGCTAAGATCATGCTGTAAATTATATACTCATTTTGCAATGATGCCCTTTGAACACCTTTATTACAATAATTCGTACTTTTTCCTTCATCCCAGTGCACATTCTAAACAATTAATTACTGAAAATTCCTTTATTAAGAAAATATTTAATTTAATGTCCTCTATTGTTTCAAAAACTAGGAATAGTTACTATAATTCATTATGTTAAATGTTCTGTTACAGTCAGAAGTATTTGGAATGTAGTAAAAGAAAAAAACAGTCATAAAGCATGTTTCTAGTTCCCCCCTGCGGCTCTGAAAGTACGGGCACACCATTCAGATGGTTCATAAATGAGTCTGCAAAGGTTACATTTATTGAGAAAGTGTACTACCACTATAATACTTTCATGAATTAGCAGACTGAAACAATAGTAATAAATTGCTTTAAAAAGTAGTGACAAAGACAGTTACCAGGAGCCCAAGACCACCACAGCTAGGGAACTGGATAACGGTTCGACCAAGAACCACACAGCAACGAAACGAAAGTGATACGACTGCCATACTTACAAGCTGGGCTTCAGATGCTACTCAATAATGAATTATTGTAAAATGTATGAATGCTTCATTTAATTTCGTTTACATTCCTTTGACTTGAAAACAAAAGGCTAAGTATTATACTGACGCATATATTGACGAAACGTCTGTGCCTGTAACGCTGCGAATTGGAATGTTCTGTCCCCACTAATTCCCTAGTATACCCACATTTCAGTAAACAGACACCAATGCACTTGCGTGTAAATTGCAATGAGTCAAGGAAGCCATAGCATATTATAAAACACTTAACTACAGCACTGTCAATGACGTTTTGCTAGCCTTTCTTTCTGGAAATATTTGAATCACACTATCAAAGTCTAGTTGCTTTGCCAAATTATGTTCCGTTTCCTAGATTCCAAAATCTGTGAGACGTTGTTGATTCTCAGTTGATCTGAGAGTGCTAAATGACCCTTCTGTTTCAGGGGCAGTCACTGGAAGAGCGTTAAAGATGCACGTACCTACACGTACGTTCGGAAACAAGTTTAAATTTTAAGCTCGAAAATATTATTCTAATGGTTCCAAAGTATTGTATTCATAGCTAGAGGCATCAATTGATTTCAAACATTTAATTTCTTTTTCTAAATCTATTGTGACATTATTGTGGTATCCATTGATAAATATCTTGCATGCTTCAGCAACATGATCGTTAGTCATCTTTGATACTGAGTGTCAGTAATGACAAAATCAAAGTTTCCTGAATAAATCTTCTGAGTTCACATCTTTCACTTCATTCGTAATTTCTTCACGAAATGGTTGCCTCTTCTTACTGTGCATCTCCGGAAATACAGGATCGATATTAATTGCACTAGCAACAACTTTCGATCAGGGAGATCGGCGTCCTAATTTTCGCGAAGATATTTTAAGTCATGTAATAAGCTCTCATAGTGTCTTAACTCAGCATCAATTGTAACATTTCTAGCTTGCAGTAATTTTCTTATGTAGTCAACTGGCACCAACAGTTTTAGCGAAATTGATGCCATGATTAAACATGTGTAACGTCCCATATCATCCGAAAATCCCATACCACAGAACGTGTTTGTGCTGACAAATTTAACTTAGTGAGAGTTTCAACAGCAATGGCAATCTTATCCATGGGATCTGCAATAGGTCTTACAGTGTCAACCCAAACCCTACAAAGAGTTTCAGAAATGTGAATAAAGAAGTTTAAACACACAGTTCCAAAATTTCCCATTGTTGTGGGCTGCTACTAAGAAGGCTGTTAGGAAATTTATTCACCCTGAAAAGAGCATGTGCTTCATGACACTCTTGAGCTTCATGACACTCTGATGTAACAAGCACACAGAGAAAATTCTGCATGAGAATTTCACTGAAGACATGTGTCTCAGATGCTTTAAAAGACCTTCTAACATTACTTCTGTTATCATAACGTTGTTCGCAGCATTCACTGATAGGAACTGAGTGCTGATCGAATTAAATGTATAATAGAAATTCTCGTTTTCCGATTACAGTGTACGAATTCCATAAAACGCTTATTTATCTCATATTTATCAGTTTCCTTCTTGAGTAAATACAACGCTGCATGAATGTTGTCCGTTCAGTATGATTTGAATCAGGAGTTGCATCAACAAAAATTCAGTAATATTTCATATATTCTCTAGGTTCCAAGATGACACCCCTTACATGGCGCGCGCAACTAGAAATAAATTCATTCTGAGTATCCCTTGACGGATAATGCACTTGTAAAAGCTTTCCAGCTTCTATTCGGTCTCTGACATCGATAATGTATGTTGCAAGAACTGGAGCACATTGACTATAAGCTCTAATATTCAGAGAAAATTCCCATTATTTGGATATCCAATTTTCTGATTTGAATAATGTCACATCAAGTCACATGACAGTATTCATTTACTTTGGCTATTCTATGGATGAACAAAAGAAGAACATCAGCTCTATACTTCCGACCATCATCACGGCCAATGTACCACTTTCATATCGTTTCACATTTTATTTTTTCATTTTTACGGTTCTTCCAGGACAACTACACTACTGGCCATTAAAATTGCTACACCACGAAGATGACGTGCTCCAGACGCGAAATTTAACCGACAGGAAGAAGGTGCTGTGATATGCAAATGATTAGCTTTTAAGAGCATTCACACAAGGTTGGCGCCGGTGGCGATACCTACAACGTGATGACATGAGAAAAGTTTCCAACCGATTTCTCATACACAAACAGCAGTTGACCAGCGTTGCCTGGTGAAACGTTGTCGTGATGCCTCGAGTAAGGAGGAGAAATGCGTACCATCACGTTTCCGACTTTGAAAAAAAGGTCGGATTGTAGTCTATCACGATTGAGGTTTATCGTATTGTGACACTGCTGCTCGCATTGGTCGAGATCCAATGACTGTTAGCACAAAATGGAATCGGTGGGTTCAGGAGGGTAATACGGAACGCCGTGCTGGATCCCAGCGACCTCGAATCACTAGCAGTCGAGATGACAGGCATCTTATCCGCATGGCTGTAACGGATCGTGCAGCCACGTCTCGATCCCTGAGTCAACAGATGGGGACGTTTGCAAGACAACAACCATCTGCACGAACAGTTCGACAACGTTTGCAGTAACATGGACTATTAGCTCGGAGACCATGGCTGCGGTTACCCTTGACGCTGCATCACAGAGCGCCTGCGATGGTGTACTCAACGATGAACATGGGTGCACGAATGGCAAAACGTCATTTTTTCGGATGAATGCAGGTTCTGTTTACAGCATCATGATGGTCGCATCCGTATTTGGTGACATCAAGGTGAACGCACATTGGAAGCGTGTATTCGTCATCGCCATACTGGCGTATCACCCGGCGTGATGGCATGGGGTGCCATTGGTTACACGCCTCGGTCCCCTCTTGTTCGCAGTGACGGCAATTTGAACAGTGGACGTTACATTTCAGATGTGTTACGACCCGTGGCTCTACCCTTCATTCGATCCCTGTGAAACCCTACATTTCAGCACGATGATGCACGACCGCTTGTTACAAATCCTGTACGGGCCTTTCTGGATACAGAAAATGTTCGACTGCTGCCGTGGCCAGCACATTCTTCAGATTTCTCACCAATTGAAAACGTCTGGTCAATGGTGGCCGAGCAACTGGCTCGTCACTATAGGCTCGTCACAATTGATGAACTGTGGTATTGTGTTGTAGCTGCATGGGCAGCTGTACCTGTGCACGCCATCCAAACTCTCTTTGACTCAATGCCCAGGCGTATCAAGGGCGATATTACGGTCAGAGGTGGTTGTGCTAGATACTGATTTCTCAGGACCTGTGCACCCAAATTGCGTGAAAATGTAATCACATGTCAGTTATAGTATAATATATTTGTCCAATGAATACTTGTTATTATCTGCATTTCTTCTTGGTGTAGCAATTTTAATGGCCAGTAGTGTATCAGAAATAGAAATATTTCATGTCGTGTTTACCCGCGAATTAAAAATAATTTCCGTACACTCGTTTTACGTGCACAATCACCACTAGATGGAATGAGAAGTGCTTTATCTTTGAATGTTCTTGGCAAATCAACCAATTTGTAAAGATGTTTCACAGCTGTTGGCATGTACATTTGTCGTTTTGGCAGGTTTCCAACATTACAGAATGCGCATTTTCTGGCTACGTCATAGGGTGGTTTTATACCAGAATATGCAGAGAAAATACTGTGCATTCTAGATTAAACACGAAACGGGATAGTATATAGTTTGCCGCTATGACTCATCAAAGTAAACAATCGATGTAAAAGGAGGAGCTAGACTGGCTATGCTGATGCTGAGGTAATGTTATTTTATTTATTATATGATATAAAATTTATTTGAAATTAGCAGTCTAATATTTGGCAAATACGGACACCAGGGGGGGGGGGGGGGGCAGGGATCCAAACCCTTGGGAGACTCGGGCCACCATGACAATTGGGCCTCGGGAATTTTGACCACTCTGCCCCTCCCCCCCCCCCCCTTCCATCTCCCCACCCCCTTCCTCACGCCAAGCCTGTGCACTATTATTGTTGCTCATTGGTTTTAGAGTGGGACGACATGAGTAACTTACAGTCGGAAGTTACAGTTGGATACATTTGCATACGTGAGTGACTTCGCTTGGCTTCTGGGAATGTGCATCGTATTCTAGTAACCCTACATGCTTCATTCTGTATTTGATGTTCGTCTGTAAATGTTATACAATCATTCACACAACACCTGAAACTGTGCATGCTCATTTTGTCTAAAACTCTGGAGATCAACAATCAGTTCTACGTCAAAAAAACACTTCCACGTTGAGTAACTACAAACAGGAGTTTTAACTTACGCAGTACGAAGCTATCACGTGCAGATAACCAGAAACACTTTCTAATGGTAACCGAATTTAGTTAAGAATAAAATAATAGTGCAAGTTTGCATTTTCATAGGACATATGTAGATATCAATGATAGAAACGCAAATTTCATTACATACTCTGCAAGAACGTTCACTTAGTTTGAGAGGAAGTCACCATCTTTAATGAATGTACTATTCTCTCTTCCAGTTGCAGCTAGGAATACACGATAGAGGTGCGGAACGGAAGGCTAAGCTTTTTGTAAAGGCAATAATAAGAAGGAAATATTTCAAAGCTGAGTCGTTCAGAAGCCTGTTAGTATGACGGGATGAATAATTGAAACTAAATTATTGGTCAGAAAGAGCGACTGACCCTGAAAATGAGCGCTACTAATGGGTAAATCGTGAGTACTAAAACAGAAAAGGATCATGAATCGCACGCTTGTAGGCAGGAGCAAACAAAGTGATGATGTCCCAAGGTGATCAAGTCCGCGGCTCTGAAAGCATCCAGAATGCACGACACTGATACGGCGCGGATGTGAGGCAATAAACACAGTTCAGGATGAGTTAGTGTCGTGGCAGCACGTGTCTTTAACGAGTACGTGGCGTCACCATGCTCTCCACTGATTTTACCTTACTCAAGCTCTAAACATTATATGCATTTAAGCTGTAAAGATCTTTCCTTCAGCATAAAAATGTTTTGTGTGAGTGTGTGTGTGTGTGTGTGTGAGAGAGAGAGAGAGAGAGAGAGAGAGAGAGAGAGAGAGAGAGTGGAGAGAGAAAGAAGGGGTGGAGACAGAGAGGCATAGAGGGGGGATACAGAGAAAGAGGGATAGAGGGAGGGAGGGAGGAAGAGAGTGAGTGAGAGAGAGAGAGAGACAGAGAGAAATGGTGGGAGACGGAGAGAGGGAAAGAGAGAGAGAGAGAGGAAGGAAAGGAAGTGGGGAGGATGGACCGGAAGGTTTCATCGACCTATTCGAATACAGATATTGTTACAGAGATGACGAGCTTGCATTGAGAATTTAAAACTGTGCTACTTGCCCTTGAAGGGCGAAGATGAAACTTTCACGGCATTCAAAGGAAAGAATAGTTTTCAAGTAAAACGAAATCGGTTGCCATCATGACGTACTACATTTTAAGTCGATGTACTTCGCCAACCATTTTACCAACAATTTCCCTGCCTGTAATTTTAGAAAACATAAAAAAACTAGTTTGTATATAAAAAAAATCCGATAAGATCATGACGTACTACCTTTTTGAGTCGATGTACTTTGCACACCATTTCACCAAAAATTTCCCTGCCTTTAATTCCAGAAAAGATGCAAAAAATCAGTTGCCGTAACCCATTTAGAGGACTTAAAAACGTTCCACAGTCAAACACGCCTTTGATGTGGAACTATCTGCAAGTGAATGGAGTGGATGTTTCGACAGTTCGTACATCATACGTATTTTCTAACTACATAGAGATCGTCTTCTGTGTTTTATGGTCTGTTCTTCCGCAGTCGCAGTTATTCAAGCGTTTTGCGAATGAAGTAAACCAATGCGTTTCGCTTTATTTAAAAGCATCTTCAATGGTCACTGTAACAATATAATTTTCCTTGCAATTTTTTCTTCGCTAGGATGATAAACAGTTCTCGTGGTACCTTGTTACGTACGTCGTTTTTAACGCCCCTCTACACATATTTCGTAGACTTTTGCAAGCAACTCTTTCAAAGTCACAAGGTACGTTTCCCTTTTTATGTTTTGGAGGTCCAATGCTATCTCGCCATTTCATGTGCTATATTTTGGTATTGCCGAATGCATACGCCTTTGTTTCGGTTTTAGTGATAGTGGGATCGTCTGCTCTTAGTCTCTCCCACTCTGTGTCTACATCTACATCTGCATCTACGTGATTACTCTGCTATTGACAATGAAGTGCCTGGCAGAGGGTCCAATGAACCATATTCAAGCTGTCACTCTACCGTTCCACTCTAAAACGGTGCGCGGGAAAAACGAACACTTAAATTTCTTTGTGCGAGTCCTAATTTCTCTTATTTTACCGTGATGATGTAGGTGGGTGCTAACAGAATGTTTTCGCAATTGGAGGACAGAACTGGTGATTGAAATTTCATGAGAAGATCCCGCCGCGAAAAAAAAAAATCGCCTTTGTTTGAATGATTGCCACTCCAATTCGCGTATCATTTCTGTGGTTCTGTGGCACTATTTCCCCTATTTAGAAATAATACAAAACGAGCTGCCCTTCTTTGAACTTTTTCGATGATATCCGTCAGTCAGTCCCACCTGATGCGGATCCCACACCGAACAAGATAGGGCGGAAAAGCGTGGTGTAAGCAGTCTCTTTAGTAGAGCTGTTGCACCTTCTAAGTGTTCTGCCAATAAATCGCAGTCTTTGGTTTGCTCTACCCACAATATTTTCTATGTGATCATTCCAGTTTCAGTTATTTGTAATTGTAATCCCTAAGTATTTAGTTGAATTTATAGCCTTCAGATTTGTGTAACTTATCACGTAATGGAAGTTTAGCGGATTTCCTTTAGTACTCATGCGAATAACTTCACACTTTTCTTTATTCAGGGTCAACTGCCACTTTTCGCACCATACAGTTATCTTATCTAAATCATTTTGCAATTTATAAGACGGTAAAGGACAGCATCGTCGGCAGACAATCTAAGAGGGCTACTCAGATTGTCTCATATGTCGTTAACATAGATCAGGAACAATAGAAGGCTAGAACCATTTCTTTGGGAAACGCCGGATATTACTTCTGTTTACTCGATAACTTTCCGTCTATTACTGCAAACTGTGTGCTTTCTGACAGGAAATCAAGAATCCAGCCGCACAACTGAGGCGTTATTAGATAGACACGCAATTTGATTAGAAGACGCTTGTGAGGAGCGGTGTCGAAAGCCTTCTGGAGCTCTTAAAAACATGGAATCAATTCCACATCCCCTGTCGATAACACTCATTACATAATGAGCATAAAGAGCTAGTTGTTTCACAAGAACGGTATTTTCTGAATCCGTGCTGACTATGTGTCAATAAATAGTTTTCTTCGAGGTACTTCCTAATGTTCGAGCAAAATATATGTTCCTAACCCCCTACTGAAAATCGCGTTAGTGATATGGGCCTGTAATTCAGCGGATTATTCCTACTTCCATTTTTGGGTATTGGCGTGACTTGAGCAATTTTCTAGTCTTTAGGTTCGGATCTTTTTGTGAGTGACCGGTTGTATATAATTTCTAAATATGGAGTTATTGTATCAACATACTCTGAAAGGAACCTAACTGGTGTACAATCTGGGCAGGACGACTTGCCTTTATTAAGTGATTTAAACTGGATTGATACACTTCTATGGTTCTCATCTTGACTGTTGTTCTCGATTGGAATTGAGGAATATTTACTTCGTCTTCTTTGATGAAGGAGTTTCGGAAAACCGTGTTTAATAACTCTGCTTCAGTGGCGTTGTCATCAGTGGCTTCACTGTTGCCATCGCGCAATGAAGGTATTGGTAGCGTAACTGGCAGTCTTTATATATGACCAGAATTTTGAGGATGTACCGTTCTTTTAAATTAGGCATGCTTTTTTCGTTGTTTCTGCAACAGCGATCTGACACGTTTGGTGTACCATGGATCAGCATCATCGCTTATTAATTCATGTGGTATATATCTGTCAATTGCCGTCGATACTATCTCTTTGAAATAATTCCGCATCTTTTCTACGCTTACATGATCAGATCAGAAGGAGTGAAGACTGTCTCTTAAAAAGGCATTAAGAGCATTTCTATCAGCTTTCTTAAATAAATATACTTTGCGTTTATTTTTGATAGTTGTAGGTATTACGGCATTCAGCCTAACACCAACTGCCTTGTGGTCGCTGATCCCCGTATTCGTCACGATATTCCCTATTTGTCCAAGATTATTTACTGCTAAGAGGGCAAGTATGTGCGTGTGTTTTTTTATATTTTTCGACTTGTGTGTATGTGTGTGTATGTGTATGTGTGCGTGTGAATGTGTGTGTGTGTGTGTGTGTGTGTGTGTGTGTGTGTGTGTGTGTGTGATTTATTCCCCACCCAACCTACAGGTAGCTGGAATGAATAAATCCTCATTTGTGTGTGTGTGTGTGTGTGTGTGTGTGTGTGTGTGTGTGTGTGTATTTCTATGTAATAGGAGGTTATATGACCTAATATCTGTATGTGTATGCTGTTATTTTTTATGGTACAAAATGGAGTGTGAATTGGAGTGTGTATAATGCTTAGTATATGTGATAACGTTTATGTGGTGTCTAGAGGAGTTGTTTTTCCTTATCTACTATTTACTACGTGATTTATTACTTTAAATAACGTTTGATCAGAGCACCACAGGTGTTACACTGGAGGTGGTAAATGACCAGAAAATATATATATATATATATATATATATATATATATATATATATATATATATATATATATATTACCATCGTCCTTTCCTAGCCATTTCAATACTGAGATATTGCTTCGGTTAGTTGGTTTTATTCCTTGTTTGTTAAGGGTGTTCCAAATTTTGTTTGTCAGTTTGTCAGTTTGTTTCCAAGTGCTTACCAGCTTCTCTACTCAGTTTCGGTATTGTTTCCTTGTCGTGTGGTGGCGGCGGTTAACTTGGTACGTGTGTTTGTGTGTGTGTGTGTTGTGTGTGTGTGTGTGTGTGTGTGTGTATTTGTGGTTTTGGTGTTCTAGAGCCTTGGATTTGTTTTGTGCCTTTTTTGAATGTTTTTCTGTATTGTGTTATTCAGTTTTGCCACTAGAGATTCTTAGGGCCCGTTGTTCTTTGGTGTTTCAATTATTAGCATAGCTCTTTGTAGTTCTGTTTGCCAACTGGATGAAGTACGGCACCAGACGTTCAATATTCGCTAAACATCTCTGAGGAGAAAACCAATACCTTAACGATAACAGAAAAGAATCACATACTTTAAGATCAAACACATCAGCAACCAATCGTTATTTAAATTAATGAAGCATGTAGTAGACAATGAGCAACAATCCCTCTAGTCACCACAAAAATGTTATGACATAAACTAGGCAATGTACAAACTTTATATCAGCCACCATTCTGTCATAGGAGAATAATAATTACTCACTCACAAGGAAACCCTTGAGTGCAAGGCAGTAAAAGTCCAATGATGGTTTCAACATTCTACGTCCACATATTGTCTACCATGTCACCACAATATTGGCTGCTAATGGCAGCAAGCCGTCCGGTGTGGCCGAGTTGTTCTAGGCATGGAACCACGCAACCACTATGGTCGCAAGTTCGAATCCTGCTTCGGGCATAGATGTGTGATGTCTTTAGGTTAGTTAGGTTTAAGTAGTTCTTAGGGGACTGATGACTTCCGCTGTTAAGTCCCATAGTGCTCAGAGCCATTTGAACCATTTTTTAGCTAATAGAAACAGGGGCGGGGACTGAAGGTATCCAATAGTGAGCACAACATGAGACTACTCAGGGTAACCGAACTGCTTGGTCAACGAGAAACAGGGCTGCAAAGTAAAGCAACATCAACAATAAAAAAAGCAAACATTGAGTTATATCTACAACAAGAGTTGTACTAACATATCGTCAGAAAGGCACCCTAGGAGAGTGAGAAAGAAGTAGATGAAATATAAACGTTTCTGCAAGATCAGTTATTGGAGGTGTACAATGCTGACGATATGTGCTTAATAATAGAAAGTGATCCTGAACCAAGTGGAGGTGTACAATGATGACGATATGTGCTTAACAAGTGAAAGTGACACTAAAACAAGTGTAGAGCCATGTAGTTGATCATCCTTGTCGGATAGGGAGAAACAAATACCGTCTCCTGTGAGACGTAGTAAAGGACAGTCGATGCCCAAGAGAGGGTACTAAACATAATCACGTACATGGAAAATGGTTCAAATGGCTCTGAGCAGTATGGGACTTAACATCTGAGGTCATCAGTCCCCTAGAACGTAGAACTACGTAAACCTAACTAAGGACATCACACACATCCATGCCCGAGGCACGATTCGAACCTGCGACCGTAGCGGTTGCGCGGTTCCAGACTGTAGTGCCTAGGACCGCTCGGCCACAACGGCCGGCCTTACGTACATGGAAGATCAACCACAGCATAAAATTCCGAAGCAAAACAGCTGTGTAGTGCCTAAGAATAAATATGGACATTAAAGGGAGGGCAAGGCGCATTTATTACCAAAACTGGTGTTTGCGCGTTTCAAGGATGCTCGACGCAATTTACGTGATGTGCATGATAGTGACCAACTAAGTAATTCCACATCAAACCGAGCACGACTTCGATTACAGTAAAGCAGTGGATGATTGCGTAACTTCCAAGAGTGACACAGAATTATAAAACGTACGGAAACGAGATTTCAAACAAAGCGTCAACCTGGCGATGAACGGTATACTGCGGAATCGGTCAGAAAATTTGTAGGTGAGATAAACAATCTTATACCATGGTGTAGTAAGGAATTTGTTTTCAGCTCTGAGCAATCCTTATCTGAAGAGGAAATGAATTTCAAGAGGAAATGAATCCTGGAAATTAAAGGTACCAAGAGAGTTTTATGAATATCACCTAACATCAATGCCTTAACGCATTCGTAGGCAGTTATTCTGACTGTTAATCTGGATGTTAAATTGGCTAGAAAATTATTTATTGTGCTGTGAGAAATTGGAAGTGCGCTGCCCCGTACGATTCTTTCCGAGTGCGTTACCGTGCAAGGACAATAGGCAATATACCGGGTGATCAATATATATACTGGGTGATCAAAAAGTCAGTATAAATTTGAAAACTGAATAAGTCACGGAATAATGTAGATAGAGAAGTACAAATTGACACACAAGCTTGGAATGACATGGGGTCAAACCCAAAAAATAAAAAAGGTCCAAAAAATTGTCCGATATATGGCGCTTCATCTGATCAGAATAGCAATAATTAGCATAACAAAGTGAGACAAAGCAAAGATGATGTTCTTTGCAGGAAATGCTCAATATGTCCACCATCATTCCTCAACAGTAGCTGTAGTCGAGGAAAAATGTTGTGAACAGCACTGTAAAGCATGTCCGGAGCTATGGTGAGGCATTGGCGTAGGATGTTGCCTTTCGGCATCCCTAGAGATGTCAGTCGATCACGATACACTTGCGGCTTCAGGTAACCCAAAAGCCAATAATCGCACGGACTGAGGTCTGGGGACCTGGGAGGCCTAGCATGACGAAAGTGGCGGCTGAGCACACGATCATCACCAAACGTCGCGCGCAAGAGATCTTTCACGCGTCTAGCAATATGGGGTGGTTCTAATAAAACCCCATGTCATTCCAAGCATGTGTGTCAATTTTTACCTATCTACATTATTCCATGGTTTATTAAGTTTTCAAATTTATTCTGACTTCTTGATCACCCGGTATAAGTCACAGCAAGCAAGAGAGAGAAAATGGGCGTAAGAGAACTACAACTAGTGTGTGAACATTGCTTTCGGCCAATAGCTGGTCAAAATAACTTGCTTTGGTTGATTCCTGGTCTGTGTATACGAATCATACACCTTTAGAGCTAACTATCCCTCCTGAAATGCGTCTGACATTGCAATTCATGCCAGTTGGAACCTATGGACAAAATCAAGCTTTGGATGTTTACTTTTTCAGTATCTACAAAACATACGAGGGATGTTCGGAAATTAAGTTCCGGTCGGTGACGAAATGGAAACGACAGTAAAAATCCGATGAAGCATTGCCGAGATGTGTTAGGCGGTGTCTCTAGTATGCCCGTCGATCGCGTCACGTCGTTCTTTTCAGTTCTGAGTACATAGTGTGCACATAAAGGTGTCTAGAAAAATAGTGTCTCCCGTCAAGTATGAGGGCTTCGTGAGAGATTTTGTCTGATACACCCCCAAAAACATACGTTTTTCATATTCGGTGTATTGTGCTGCTACCTACTGCCAGGTACTCCACATCAGCGATCTCAGTAGTCATCAGGCATCGTGAGAAAGCAGAATGGGGCGGTCCGCCGAACTCAGGGACTTCGATCGTGGTTAAGTGGTTGGGCGTCACTTGTGTGACACGTCTGTACGCTATATTTCCACACTCCTAAACATCCCTAGGTCCACTGTTTCCGATGTGATAGTGAAGTGCAAACGTGAAGGGACGCGTACAGCAGGAAAGCGTACAGCCCGGCCTCGTCTGTTGATCGACAGAGGCCGCCGACAGTTGAAGAGGGTCGCAATGTTTAAATGGGCAGACATCTATCCAGACAATCACACGGGACTTTCAAACTGCATCAGGATCCACTACAAGTACTATCACAGTTATGCGGGAGACGAGAAATCTTTGATTTCATGGTCGAATGGCTGCTCATAAGCCACACATCACGCCGGTAAATGCCAAACGACGCCTCGCTTGGTGAAAGGAGGGTAAACATTGGACGATTCAACAGTGCAAAACCGTTGTGTAGAGTGGCGAATCCCAGTACACAAAGTGGTGATCCGATTCTAGTGTGTGGGTATGGCGAATGCCCGGTGAAAGTCATCTGCCAGCGTGTGTAGTGACCAACAGTAAAATTCGGAGGCGGTGGTGTTATGATGTAGTTGTGTTTTTCATGGAGGGGCCTTGCACCCCTTGTTGTTTAGCGTGGAACTAATACAGCACAAGCCCACACTGATGTTTTAAGAATCTTCTTGCTTCCCACTGTTGAAGAGCAATTCGGGGGTGGCGATTGCACCTGTCAACACGACCGTGCACCTATTCATAATGCACGGCCTGTTACGGAGTGGTTACACGACAATAACATCCCTGTAATGGACTGGCCTGCACCGAGTGCTGGCCTGAATCCTTTAGAAGACTTTTGGAATGTTCTGGAACGCTGACTTCGTGCCAGGCTTCACTGACCGTCATCGATACCTCTCCTTATTGCAACACTCCGTGAAGAATGGGCTACGATACCCCAAGAAACCTTCCAGCATCTGATTGAACGTATGTCTGCGAGAGTGGAAACTATCATCAAGGATAAGGGTACGCAAACACCACACTGAATTCCAGCATTACCGATGTAGGGTGCCATGAAGGTGTAAGTCATTTTCAGGGAGAGCGTAAGGGAACAATTGACAGGAATGGGGAAAACAAATACAGTAGAAGAAGAATGGGTAGCTTTGAGGGATGAAGTAGTGAAGGCAGCAGATAATCAAGTAGGTAAAAAGACGATTGCTAGTAGAAATCCTTGGGTAACAGAAGAAATATTGAATTTAATTGATGAAAGGAGAAAATATAAAAATGCAGTAAATGAAGCAGGTAAAAGGAATACAAACGTCTCAAAAATGAGATCAACAGGAAGTGCAAAATGGCTAAGCAGGGATGGCTAGAGGACAAATGTAAGGATGTAGAGGCTTATCTCACTAGGGGTAAGATAGATACTGCCTACATGAAAATACACATATAGTGTATCATGCAGCTCACATAACATCACATAACACAACTGTTATTCGGTTCCTTCTTCATTACAATTCGCGACCACACTCTGCATGGGCAAGCCGGCCCTTGTGGCCGAGCGGTTCTAGGCGCTTCAGTCCGGAACCGCGCTGCTGCTACGGTCGCAGGTTCAAATGCTGCCTGGGGCATGGATGTGAGTGTCCTTAGGTTAGTTAGGTTAATGTATTTCTAAGTCTAGGGGACTGATGACGTCAGATGTTATATCCCATAGTGCTTAGAGCCACCTGAATGGGCAATGAAGATGCTCCTACAGCGTTTTCTATGGTAGTGCCTGATCACCCAGAATGAATCTCATAACTGGCTGCCTTTGAGTTCCATATTCCTTGAGTTTCTGCGTGTTCATTTGATATTTAATAGACGCAATCCTCGTGTTTTCGTTTGCGATCACTGTGGCGCGGAATTTTTCATTCGGTGTTGATAGTTTGCTTTGAACGCTTCTTGAATGTGAACAATGTCCATTTTGTGAAGTGTGATCATGCATCTCATAGAAGTTTGATCTCTGCACCTCTCGGACTTTTTTCTGTAGAACTCCTGCTGCACATGATGACTTACTAGAAGCTATCATTTTTTGTTTCGTAATTGCTTATTCAACACTTTCATATGAGCCTTACTAAAGACTGAAATTCCCACCGCACACTCAAGGGGTCCCTTGTCAGAAGTTATCACATAACACCTCACCTTATACACTCACATAACGCCACACACACACACAAACACACACACATACACACAGAGCAGTAGCAGATGAACACACAAGCACCAAAACTGACAGAAAAATTCTCAACACCAAAAATATATTTAATGTGATATAATTCGAGAAGACATTTGCCTAGATAACATATCTTATTAACATTGCAAGACACGGGTTAATGCAAGTATGAGATAAGCTATTGCAAATGTAACCGCCAGATTGTCGAATGAAAGAATGCAAATATGCATCCATTGTGTTATACTGATTCGGGATGTCAGTTTATGGGATATAGTTCCATGCCTGTTGCACTTGATCAGTCAATACTGGGATGTTTTGCGCTGCTTGTGGGTAACACTGGAGTTGTCTGATAATGTCCCATATGTGGTCGATTGGGGGCAGATCTGGTGATCGACCACGACGAGACAACAGGTGGACATTCTGTATAGTATGTTGGATTGCAAGAGGGGAATGTCGGTAAGCGTTAACCTGTTGTAAAACACCCTCTGGAATGCTGTTCATGAATGAGAGTACAACAGACCAAATCACCTGACTGACGTTAGTATTTGCTGCCAGGTGCTTGTAATAGCCACGCGAGTGGTACTGTAGTCATACGAAAACGCACTCCAGATCATAATTATAGGCGTAGGTACTGTGTGTCCAGCCTGCAGACAGGTTGTTTGCAGGTCCTCAACTAGTCTTCTTGTAACCAATATACGGCCACCACTAGCACCAAAGTAGAACCACATTTGATCAGAAAATACAACAGACCTCCATCCTGCCCTCCAAAGAGCCCAGTGAAGTCATAAATGTGGCGGTTTGGGCAAGTTGAAAGCACGCAACAGGGCGCCTGGATCGGAACTGTCTCGGAGGTAACGATCCGTAACCGTTGTTTCACTGCGGTGCCACATGTTGCTCATATTTCTGCTGCAGAGACAGTATGATGCGCCAGATCCATAGTGGAACACGATGGTTTTCCCTCGCGATGGTGTCATGTGGCTGTCCGCAGCCTGTCCTCGTGCGACCGTGCGTCCCCATGACAAGCGCTGCCAGCGATCACCTACAGTGACTACATTCTTGCCAAGACTTTCTGCAATATTTCAGAAGAAACATACAGCTCCTCATAGCCCTATAACACGGCCTCTTTCAAACTCAGTTGATGATAATGACGTGTTTGACACCTTAAAGGCATTCTTCACTAACATTAACCCACCACGTTCAGTCTCAAAGGTAACAAACGCTCAGGACCGTTACAGCGTGTCTTTAAGACAAACCTGATCTGCATTCTCATAATGGCGCTACTAGCACAGATCTTATGGGAATCGCGCCAAATTTTACTGGACATCACCTTTCAGGAGTAAACCACGACTATCAAATTTCGTTTATGCCAAATAACCCTTTCTTTTTGCTGTGACTTTTTCTGTTGGTGTATTTTGTGTATGCGGTAATGCTGTATGATGATTTTTTAGAGTTGTAAAAGACAGTATTAGCCTATAAAACTTACACAACTTTATTGTCTCTGTACGAAATTTTCCCACATCGCTTGTACTGTTTCTAACTTCGCAAGGTAACTAATGTGAAAAGTTATCGTTTGTGTTTCAGTAGACGTTGCACATTATCTTTCTGGCAGACGAAATCAACTTTTATTTTGTTGGGGAGTATCTGTTTCTATTAATTGTTAGGAATGCTGTTTAGTTTTCAGGGCGAACCGTGCCTCATCCACAGTAACAAACCTTTGTACAAAATCAGGCGCATTATATGCGAAACAATCTAAAACTCGTTAGGAAATAAGAGTCAACTCTTTATGTAACAACATACAGTACCCAACCAGCTTTTTAACGTTGTTTACACGAAGATGTCTTCGGGTTTTCCTCTATCTGCAGTTGCCTCAAAACAGTTGATATACGGTATGTGTGTCTGCCAGCCACCTGTTCCTTCTCCCGCAGGCTCTTATATCCCGCAGTAACTAAACCCCCGTATCACGTGTTACTGTTGTTGCTCTCTTTTGTACGAAAACTGGTTTCATGTAGCACTCCACTCTTGTCCGCTTAGGAGAGCCTCCTCAATTATGCGTAACTATTACAACCCATGTCCGTTTGAACCTGTTTACTTTATTCAAGCCTTGGTCAACATTTACAATTTTTACATCTCGCACTTACCTCCATTTCCAAATTCACGATTCCATGATGCACTCAAGAATTTTCCTTTCAACACATAATTTGCATGTTTCTACAACTTTCATAGGAACACAGTCGCTTTTGTGATTTCAAATCACATCTTCAGATGTACATCTACAAAATAAGAAACGTGCAATCGATTTATGGTAAACAATAGGCACCTATTCTAATAATCTACGCTCTGTGAGAACCAGTACGAAATTCTCACCCGTTAGCAAAACGTTTCATCTCTGATAGGGGAAAGGGTAGGACTCAATGTTCTCAAAATAAAACACTGTTACAACCAACAAACAGAGTGTCATAGTTCAACCTGACCAGCTGAAAAATTAACACATTGAATGAAAAGAGCAAAGTACGAAAATAAAAAGAGCAAAATAAGAATACAAGTAAAGATAACAACAGTGAAAGGCCATGGCTATGAAAACTCATTTCAAACCAGGAAGCGGAAGGCACCATACCTCCAACCACCTCGCCGTTCAGGTCTACACTGCTCCCCAGTGTGCCCACGTGTGTGACGGAGGACACAGGCGCTACCGTACACATAGCGTGGAAGTATAAACATTTTCGTGCGGATCTAAATAACATGGGAATGACTGAATCTGCGTTATACAGCATAACCACGTTAATTATAAATTGCTTCAGTGTAAAAATAGTTGAAACCAAGTAGACCACATGCAGAAAATATAACAACAAGCCCAGGATCAATAACCAAGCAGTCGACCAACTATAGTGTTATGTCCTTGAAAGACAATCAAAATTCGATGGTATGTTGCAATGTTTTATCGCTGCCTCATTACTGAGGGTATGCTGGGGCTATAGTTTTAGACTCCGCATTATTTCAGTCGCTTGCAGAATGTTTAACGTCTGGTCCGTAACTCCTCTCAGTAGGACTTTTAAATTATTAGCTACACCTGTTACGGAGTGGACAGAATCACGTAAGTGGCTGCTTAAAATAGACTTCGAATTCCTAACACTCTGGTTTTGTCAGAATCTAATACCAAACCCTATCCTGGTCTGCTCCACAAACCTGGAAGTACAACTGTCGCAACTGATGCCATATACACCAGTAGTGTTAATCAAAATATCCACGGGTGTACTGCCGGTCTATAGTGTCCAACGGGCACAATATTTCGGCGATCAAACATGTCGCCATCATCTGATGATGGCGACATGTTTGATCGCCGAAATATTGTGCCCGTTGGACACTATAGACCGGCAGTACACCCGTGGATATTTTGATTATCAAATACGCCGGGAGAAACTCAAGAATCACACCAGTAGTGTTGTACTTTTCACAAGCTACACTATTTACAAGACGGTGACCTGCATTCTTTGGGATAAAGAACGCTGGCTTTATCTTTTAACTTTTTTGCCTACTTTCTGTGAAATCGTACGAAAGTACGGTATCCTATGGTAACCAATGAACTCGTCTTCCCCTTCGTGCAATCTCCACAGTGTGATTTCTTTATCATTTGACCTCTGCCTATTCCTAAACATTTCTTTTTTACGCTGTATACCATTATGGTGGCGATACAAAATTGATCTATAAGCTGCCATCTTGCACGCAAGAGGGTGATTAAAACTGCGGAGTACACCAATATCTGTCATTGCAGCGTTTCTAAAAATGTTATACTCAATCGTTATATCATGTAAGAAAACTTCTATATCATCCCTCGCTGCGTTCTATAGTGCACTGCACGTTTCCTCAATTAAAATGGATAGTGGGAAATTTAACTGTGAAAACCTAACAGCACAAATCAGTATTAATTCTTTTTATTACCATTTCAGAACATAACGCACTCACTTACAATGTCTAGGCTCATCCTCTCTCACACCAATAGTTAAATTCTTTAAATATCCGTGCTGAAATATTGATGTGTTGTAAGAGGGGCGTTCAAAATGTGATCTAACATACTATTTTCTCAAAACAGTTTGTTTTAATCAGAATAGCAACACGTCACATTATTCCCCACTGTTTCGGTTACGAAACCCTGTTTTTCAATATAATCAATGCAGTTTTGGGGGAAGGAGAATTTTATGCTGGCACAGGCGTCCCGCGTGGCTGAAACCTCTTTGGGACAACTACCGGAAACACTGAGATGCCGGAGGCACTGCATAGGCCGCCGGCAAAAGCAGTCCTTGCTCCTGCTCTTAACGATGACGCTTTGGAAAGCCTTTGCCGCGCGGGATTAGCCTAGCGGACGCCGGCACGGTAGCTCAGCGTGTTCGGTTAGAGGTTTAGCTGCCCTGTGAAATGTAAACAACTGAGTTAATGGATCAACGACGAACTGAAACGGGTGTCTTGCGACGTCCGCTCCGAGCAGATACAACGAACGAAAACGAACAAAAAATGCGATTAAAAAAAAAAGCGGTCTAAGGCGGTGCAGTCATGGATTGTGCGGTTGGTCCTGGCGGTGGTTCAAGTCCCGGGTGTGTGTGTTTGTCCTTAGGATAATTTAGGTTAAGTAGTGTGTAAGCTTAGGAACTGATGACCTTAGCAGTTAAGTCCCATACGATTTCACACACATTTGAACATTTTTTTTTTTTTTTTTTTTTTTGGAAAGCCTTTCTACAGGAACATGGCGGGAGAATAATATAAATGTCTGAAGAAATTCAACTCAAAAACTTGCATGAAATGAAAAGCTGTTTATCTCAGTATTACGTACTAGAAGTTTGCCGTACGAAAGAAACCACACCTGTGATAGGCTACAAAAACTGTAGTACAAACGCTCTGAATTGCCAGAAATGAAACGCCTGGCCACCAGCTTTGATATACGAAAATTGCAGACAGAGTAATTCACTTCTTCTCTTGGAGAAAATTATCGAGTGTTTGAGCAAAGCGACTCATGCCGCGCTAAGACGATTTCACTATGTGAACACTCGTTTACAGGCTCGTCTTAACTTGTAAGAAGTTAAACTGCAAAGTCTCCTAGTATGCGGAATCGCACCAAGCACTGACACTTAACGCTTGAGAACGATTTGAGGGCAATGACGTACGCGCTGTTCCAGCCAAATAGCACGTAACATGCCAATTAACATAGCTAGGGAACAACAAGGAGTCACGGCTTCACCGAAGACGCCGGAATTGTGTCCAAGTAGTGTTTAAAGAGTCGCGAGAGATTTAGAGTAAATTTTCAGGTTCACAGCTTGTGCTGACCGCCGCCAGTGCCACCGCCGACCAAAGGTAAACATGCTTGCTTACACTAGTAAACAAGTGATACTCTATTGACACTCAGAACTGCGGTTGTCCCCATCTCTCCTATTTTTTGTGGATGCAGTCATGACCTGTAGTTAAACATTCATGATTGTCGGGCTTATTTGAAGCAGAAACAGGAGATATCCTAACTAATGAAAATAATTGATCAGCCACTGTAGAGTGCTTTATACTCTTAAGTTATGAAATTGTCTTAATGTGTACTTCTTTTTGATAGCTCATCATTGTCCCCCATTCAATTTTGGGTATTTGCATTGTGCATTTTAGTAATTGATATCTCTGGCTCCAATTGTATTTAATTTGTTTGTATTTTTATCGACCCCACACATGGTCATCAAGCATCTTACCATTAAAGAACCTTAGAATAGTTACGAATTTCGCTTCACAGTTGTGAACTCCCAGTATCAATATTATTCCGTCCTGTACATAATTTTTCTAACATTGCTATATGATGAAGTCATACTTAAAGGTAAAAATAAACCTTAATAACGAAAATCAAAGTTTTAGTTTTTGCTCACATATAGTTACACCTGAACCCATAACTCACATTTCCTTAAAAGTGGTTATAGTGGAACTGACAGTGAGATCATTGTCTGATTACATCACTATCCATACTGCTGCATCATTCTGAGCTCTTCATGCATATGTGATGTCTTTCTACCTTGCAGACCATAGGTTCAACAACAAATTCCTAAAACACTCACAGAGCGCACTTTCGCAACTGTGGTAGGAAGCTACATCAGAACCATTCTCACACATGTTAGACATTATATGTAAAGTGAAGGTGATCACTCCTCTCAGCTGCAACAGAACATTACATGGAATCAGCAGTGACAAGTGAAAACGTGTAGCGGACTGTGCTTCGAATCCGGGATCTTCTGGTTACTAAGCTGGTGCATTAACCATGGCACTACCCAGGACACAGCATTATCACAACTGCGCAGACTATCTCGGCACACCTCACAGCCAATTCACATTTCCTCCGAGCGCGACCGACGTGCAGACCCTGTTTGCTACCCTGAGATTCCTATGGGTCTATCTATCTCATTCTTGACAGTGTTTTCTTCTCAATCAAGGGAGTGTACTCTGTGTAGCATGGACCTAAATGCAGCATGTTTCTGTGTGATGGGATGGCATGATGAGTTGTCCAGTGTTATGTCTGTGTATGTGCGTTTTCTGTGTATGCTGTACTTGTGTTTTTGTTGGTGGTTAAAATCACCTACCAGCAACAAAAATAATGTTTGCTGGTACTAAAACGTTAAAAATGTTTTCCTTAAATGACGTGGAAAGTTTACACTGTTCATTTCCCACTATTTTGCACATATTTTCCTCGTTCGATTTACGAATTTGGTAACTTAACATTAAGCCTTTTCGTGACAGGAATGTGCATTTCACCTCATTCAGGAGAAGAAATAAAACATGTATTAAGGCAAATTACACTTGAAGATGGACCCACAGGTCCAAAATGGATTTCGTAGTTAATTAAACAAGAAAAAGTTGTGACTGAGGGCGTTGTTTAATTTATACCTCCAATGTTTTGAATACAGGCACGTTTAAAGCTGCAAAATATGGATAAAATTAAACTCGTAACTGCCTCCCTCAACACCTGTAGCTTTTCTCACTTCTTATATATCCTGCCAAAACTGGTAACAACATTAACGACGAAAAGCGCTACCGTAATCTGGTGGACATTGTGGCTTACACCAGTCTTGGGGCGCTTCAGAGACTTTTAGCCTACCCAAATATTTGAATATATGCGTTGAAAACAGTGTGAGTACGCATTGTATGTCACTTCGATCCATCCATGAGTTGGAAGTTCACTGCAATATGCGTGTTATCCAGTTAAACAATTCATTGGAGTCTTCTAGAAATAGCCTCTTGTTTCCACACATCAGCCCTAGGGTGGCAGGCAGTCACGTGCGTCGAAGGAGCCTGGCACTGAGGATTGCCTCATCCGTGAAACGTTGTGTTGTATCGTGCACTGTTCAGCCCTGGTTTAACAAAACTCGTTTTAATATATATAAGTGTCAATGATTAACTGGTTTTATTATGGTTTGTGCAAAGGGAACATTTGTATCTTCATTTCGTGAATTAGGCGACAAAGCATTTTCAAGCTGGACTTACGAAACCAACTACGTATATAAAGATAAACGATTCACATCACACTTAGTTGTTAAAATAGTTGACGGGAATCAACAAAGAAAATTTCAGCTTTTTGGTATAAAAAGTATCTTGGCTTACCGGCTGCTCTGTAACAAATAAACTGTTGTGTTACACTTGTATTTTTTTTGCAGAGACTGGAATTAAATAAGAGTGGCCGTAAGTATATGTGACAAAAAATTTTGACAGGAAATGCAAAAAACATCGAAACTTAAGAAAGCACCTTCAGAATCAAGAGAATTTTCAATTGTTGGGCCATGGACAAATTCAGTTTCTCAAGGAGTCAAACTTCTAGCAATGGAACATAATGCTACTGTGAAAGAAAATAGATTCGTAACCGACAGACTTATTGATGTTGTTTGTTTACTGGACAAGAGAGAGCTTGTATTCAGAGGACGCTTTCAAGATGAAGTTATTACAAAATAATGATCATTGTAAAGGAGAGTTACCGTCACGTGAGTTTGTAGGTGTGCAAGCTTATGATATCCTGGATGTAAGTTATAAATGAGTGTTATTCTCAGGTTGTATAAATGACGGTCCAATAGAGAAATTTATTGGTTTTTAACAACGTTTTTTGTTTCAGGCAATGTGAAACGGGTACGGTGTGGTATATGGCTGACAGTATTGTACTAGTATGGAACAGTGTATTAAGGGAAACAGAAAGCCTGGAACGTCATTCCTGGGAAGAAAATGACCTGGCCATAAGTAACATACAATTTACCTTCGACTCATATCATGGTGTCTTAATATCTGCTCGGACTATAAGTGCTGAGGGCAGCAAATGTGAATCCACAGATGACTAACGATTTTGTGGATGCCTTGTCATAAGACATCTGGGGAAATGTTGAAGCCTGCTTTCCCTGAAACAGGCCTCACAAAGAAGTTGGCTGCCATAAAATCGCATTAGAGAACTGAAGGATTCTGGAATCACAGAGCTTTAGTGTTTTATTTCAGCAAATAAACAAAATTTCACTTGGTTTCACCACTCTTGCTGAATGGGTCCTACATCCACAGACATTGTGATTAATACAAAAGGTTTAAAAAAGAAACTACGTGTGCAAAGTGTTAGAGTGTTTACAAAATATAAAAGGAAACACTTTTTGTATGCCACAAAAATACCGCAAGTGTAGTGTTTCCCGACTGTGATCCCTTAATATTTTGACAGAAGCGATATTCAGAGACCAGTTTCAACTGCTGTGTGTTGAATATTGTTCCAGCTATGTTGCTGATATACGGATTTCTTTTTATGGGTGAGCTGAAGTGGGTGGCGTATGGGACACCTATAGACAGTTCAAAAGAGGTAGATATTTCCTGCACTTGCTTTTCAGTTCGTTATACTCGTATTGCCTTGGATCTAGCACTACCATATGAAAACGTCTTTAGACATGATGGCGGTAAAGTAATTAGTTTAAATTTTACCTGTTAGCGAGTTACTTGTCAAATAATCGACTACTTTATGTTCCTTACTCACACACTTAGCTACATATTGACTGACTGACATTAAAGCATTCCCTTGCCTAGGCGCACTATAGCTTCGCAGTGTACCCAAAAGCAGACTATAACACCATATGTCCACTTGCATGCAGTCTCAAATAGCTTTAGAGCGTGACGCTCCCATTATGACTCCTTAATGATGCCGTCAAAGATTCGCTTAGGACCGTATCTCTTAAAATGAAATTACCATATTGGAAATAAGCACCTTTTGTCATTTGTGTTATGAGCTAGCGTGAAATACGTCTTTCTTCTTTATGTATTTCATTAACCAAATCAGTGGAAAGGTGGAAAGAATGGGGCTGGGAGTGGGTTATAGCACAGACGCTATTTGTCGCTCAGAATAAAAGAACCATTTACTATCACAATCCGAATAAACATACCATTGGTGCTGACACGATTTCAAAAACCGTAAGTGGACAAATCGATGATAAAATGGCGTTATGCTTAACCTCAGCATTTTTTATGCTCTCTATTGGTAACATGAAAACGCAAAATAGCCAGATTTTGTTTAGGCATCATTTACATTTGTTGTTCATAAAATAAACATACCTACTACGGTGCATGTGAAATTACTGTTCTTTCTAAATCCCCATTTTACTCTTTTTTTCCAAAATAACAATCTTGTTTCGTTCACCAAGGAGTTTCTTTTGCAGTCAAGCATCTTAAGGAATTCTAAATTCTGATTTATTCTATTTATCGGTCTCGAGACCTGGACCGAAAGAGAAACTGCGACCTCCCACTTATTCTTACTGAAATATCAGGTTAGTTGAGGTTGGTTTAATAATCACTATTTTATGCTTTGAATTTCTTCATGTGACCGGCGAAGAATCTCACATATCGGGGAAGTACAAAAAAGTGCAAACTAAATCTAGAATACCAAGTACTCTCAAAAAGAACTTTACTTACGTTTCACCTTTTTTAATAGTTGGAATAGTCCTCGATGACTTTCATTGTTTCTTCTGTGCTTTATTTCCGCGAGTTCTGTGGTCGCTGCACATGTTAATGTGTTTATTGCCTTGCATTTTCAAATAAGCAAACATATGTTTTATATTTCAAGTTTTATTAACCCCTAGATTGCTACTGCAATACTGCATGAAGATTAATCGAAAATGAAACGAAACTACCAGTGACTGTGGACTGTTGGTTCCTAAACAGCTAACGTTACTACTAATACAAGTGTATTTTACTGCATTATTAGTATTTTACATTGTTGTTTATGTAACATGTTTCAGCATAAGGATAAACGTGTTTGACAATATTTTATGACTAGTTTTATAAATTACGAATTTGAATTTCCACTATCCTATTTTGACTAACGATTTTATATCTACATCTCATAATGATTGATCTTTCCACTTGCAGTTTATATATGTTAAATATATATTTACAAACTATTCAAGTCGCAATGGTCATGTTGCCAACTGAAATTAAATCTAAATGCCCAAACAAACAATATTCTTGCAAAAATATCTCATGTAAATAGGTTAATAATAATTTAGTTTCATAATAGAACTCTCTGTTCCTTAGTTTTACTTCTACAGTTTGGTAACGCCGCTATGTTAAAAAAATTGTTTACACATGCAGTTTCAGGATATTTGTTAGTAAAGCTGACAGAACTTTCGACTGAAAGATACAAAATACCAAATTTTCGGAATTGTACATGTCATAGTTATGTAACTGATTCATGAAGTTATTACATGTGTCTAAACGCTGTTTTAATTAAGAACAAGATTTTACAATGCGAAATCGTGCTCAATACAATATTAATTATTGGTAACCAGTTGGACTTTGTTGTGAAAAAACGTTATAGGGTGATAGAATACCAGTGTGCTTCATTACCTTTATTTTACTACATGGTCAACTTGGACAATTATATAACAAATGGATATCACATGTACTCACTGGGTTAAGGTAGTATGTCATTCTATTCTCAATAAAATACAAATGATGACGACTGATACACCTCTCATTGACTAAATGAGATGTCTCAGTGGTAAGACTTTGGAACTGTAGTCAGGAGTACAGTGGTGCAAATATTCGTCTAGATCAACCAGAATTCGGGTTTCCACGTTTTTTGTAAATCACTTAAGGGTGATTATTTATTTCTAATTCCTGCTATCAGTCACTTTTTTATTTTGTTTAATCTAACGTAACACAACGCGTTTCGAACATGTTCTGTTCATCTTCAGGCGTTTATACATACATACATATAGACCGAAAAATGTTACTTAAAAGAAAACAATCTTAAACTAGATTAAACTAGAACTCTTTGTACGTTGTTTGTTACTGTAGCTGCTGGTGTGGCATTTGGTGGGGAGGAGGGGGGTAGTGTATGGCTAGAAATCGAAGTCGGTGATGTCTTCTGCTGGTTTTCTTCCTTGTGGTTGACTATGTATGACATCACAGCCTGTATAGGATGCAGATAGACTTGCATCAGTTATGTGTTACGAAGAAAGTGTGAAAGGCTTTTATACGACGGTTGATCACTTACGATTTCATTATCTTGCTGCTTTACTTGCATCACTGGTGTAATAACAGAGCTGTTGATTGATATTACACTATTGCATACTGCATTTTGTCACTGATTCACTGTACAGATTGCTTCGACGTTATGCACACAACACAAAGATAGCGGACTGCAGCATGAGAGTCTGTATCGATTATCGAGGTTTTGTATCGATATTCTTGGTACTGACAGATTTGTGGTGAATTATTGACATTGACATATCTAGAATCTATTGAGTTAGAACTGGTTTAAGACTACTGAAGAATTTTGAGTTTTTGAATTCGGTTATTTCATTAAGAATATTATCTGTGTGCTTTGTATTATGTATGAAAATTTCCATTTCTTCCATGATATCCATTCTTTTACTTTTTCCTATTTTGTGTAAAATCTCGAGGTTGTCTTCGATTTTATAAGGGTGGCATGTGTCTTTAATGTGAGTTGCTACTGCTGATTTGTTACATTTATCAAGTCTGTAGCAATCCAAATGTACTTTGAATCGGGTTCTGAAATTTGGCCAATATAATATTTATTACATTGGGTGCAGGTAATTTTGTAAATTCGAGATGCATCAAGACTTCTATCTCGTGGTTTTATATAGTGAATAAGCTTCCTACTCTGGTTGTTGTTGGTACTGTAGCTGATTTTTACATCTGTATTTTTGAATAGTCTTGGTAATTTGTCAGATATTATTCCACAGTATGGAATTTTTACATATTTGACTGCTGGGGCATTGTCAGTTGTGAGTGTAGTTTCATGTTGTGTGTTCATTTTATTCTTTGTCTGTTGTGACATGGTATTAATTAGAGAAGGTTCATGTCTATTGTTTATTGCAGTATATGTTATTTCTTTTTGCAGGTCTGTGTGTTGAATTGGAAATTTGTGTGCTCTGTACAGCATTGATCTATAAGCAGCTTTTTTGTGCAAAGAGGGATGTGTACAGGAATTTGGTTTTTTGTAAACATTGAAAGCTACCTTTTGGTTCTGTTTTCTTATTTTTATGCCAAGAAAAGATATAGTGTTGTTTTCTTCCTGTTGAAGTGTGAAATGAATATTTTTTGGTAGGCTATTAAATTTGTTACAAAGGTTTGTCGCTTCATCCTCTTTTCCATCAAATAGAATGAGGGTGTCACCTACATATAAAATTTAACTTTGCTTGTGATGTTATCATTTAGTGATAGAATTTTGTTTTCTATATGGTTGATAAATATTTCAGCTATTAGGCCACTGAGAGGGCTCCCCATTGCTAGTCATTGGTCCTGCTTGTAAATTTTATTGTCAAAAGAGAAGTAATTATGTGAGAGCACTAAATGAAGTACATCTACAAGTTCAATGATTTCTGGATTGCTCGTTGTCTTGTTTCTCAATAGGTTAATTCTTATTATCCCAATTGTTCCATCTACAGGTATACTGCTGTAAAGGTTTACAATATCTAGGGGTAGAAGCTTGGCTTGAGGTGGTACTGTCAAATCTTTCAATCTGTTAATGTTTATTTTTCTACAAGCATGTCATTAAGTTCTCTCATTAATTTGTAGGCTGGGCTATTAATTGAGTTCACAATAGGCCTGATAGGTGTGTTTGTTTTATGGACTTTTGGTTGTGCTCTAAGTATGGGGGCTGTTGGGTTCATCACAATAAGGTCTCGTACTTCATTCTTAGTGAAAAGAAAGTTACCGTTGTTAAGGCATTTTCTTATTTTAGTTTGAAACTTTTATGTGGGGTCAACTAGGACTTCAAATATGTGGTTGTTTGCCAAGAATTCTAGTGTTTTTTGTACATAATCATCCTTAAAGATAATAACTGTTGTGGAATCTTTATCAGATTTTACTGACACGACGGTCCCTTTGAAACGGTAAGGCCGATTCCTTACCAGTTCTTCCCCAATTCTCAGCTCTGCTCCGTCCGTAACGATCTCGTCGATGGCGGGACGTTAGAACCTATACTTCTCCATTTTCGAGTAGAAGTTTGTTCCTTGCAAACGGATACGAGCTGTGTGGTATGTGTCGGAGCAGGCAGCACAAACAGAACATGACGATAGAGGCGGCGCGTGAGGAGGTGTCAGAATCGTGGCCCATCCGTCACGACCGGCGTCCAGGCTGCTCCCGGCTAACGTAACACCTCTAAAATAATTTACGTACCGCGCAGAGCGGGAGCCACTCATCAGCGGGCGCCAGGGTCCCCGTCGTCGGAAGATTCCCAGGGGGAGGCCGAGCACTACCCGGACACAAGACACGAGCGTGAGGAAGAAGAGCAAAAAGGAAGGCCACATGCTGACCAATGAAACCAGTGCACACATGTTGTCCAGCAGCAAGGTGAAGGCCCGCGCAGGGTCAGGGACGTGCAGACGTCTATAAAACGGCCGGACTCTTCTCAGTTGGCATCCAGTGTCGCACACCAGATCCTGGGAACACATACCGGCTGCCATGAGTCCTCTGGTGAGCATATTATGATACTACATCTTACGGCGATAAAGGCTCTCTCAGGGAATCCTCGAAAAGTCTATTTTCAGTCGTGGATAGCTCAGTTTCATGCCATATTGATGTTGCTTCTATCGTGCTTTAAAGTGCTGCCAAGGTACCCCTTCTTCAGTTGAGCTGTATAGTTCTTTTTACTCTGGTTTTGTCTGAATAATGCTTGTTTTGTATTTCTTCATTTTTAACATACCTCTAAAATATCAGAATCTAAACTCTTCCTTTTCCTTCATAAGTTTTTTTTTCTTGGCACATCATACAACATTCAAAACCTGTAGAACAGACTACCTGCTGCCTTACTTTGGAACAATAATTACATAGATGGCTTAGGCTAACATCGTCTGCTTGTCTCCTTCGCTTCAGAAATCTTCCACCATTCGGATCCCTATAAGCCAGAACTGCTGCTGTTATTTCTTTGGCTCGATTCTACATTTCCGTATCATATTTATATTTATTCATAATTTCTCCTTACTTGTACCATTTCGTCTTGGAAGAAAAGTGAAATGAGAAGTGTTAACATTTAACTATTCATATCATTTAAGAACTCTTCAAAATCTTTAGTGTTTTTAAATTAACGAGTCATGTCATTGCTCAACTTACCGATTACTTTATTATTTCACTATTTACAGAACCTATCTATCAAGAATTTGCAAATTACTTCGGAGCACAGAGTAACGGCATCCCCAATACATATCGATAATATTGGTAGTTTGACTTTTAGCACATCGTGTCCATGTTAGGACAGCTAAACCTACATTTTAAATAAGGAGTCAGCACAAGGGATACAGTTACTGCACTAGTTTAGAAACATTTCGTTATCTATTCACTAAGCGTGGTCAGGTCACTGGGTGTCACTTGTGTCAAACATCTGCTCGCGAGATTTCCACACTCCTAAACATCCCTAGGTCCATTGTTTCCGCTGTGATAGTGAAGTAGAAACGTCAAGCGACACGTACAACACAAAAGTGTACACGCCGATCTCGTCTGTTGACTGACAGAGACAGCCGACAGTTGAAGAGGGTAGTAATGTGTGGCAGACATCTATCCACACCATCACACAGGAATTCCAAACTGCATCAGGATACACTTCGTGAGTTCTGCGGAGCGCACCGTTCTGCTCTCTCACGATGGCTAATGGCTACTGAGGTCGCTGATATGGAGCACCTGCCAGTGGCTGGCAGCACAATGCACCTAATAAGAAAACGTATCTTTTTGGTAGTGTCCGGACACTTTTGATCACATAGTGTATAATGTTCAAGATGTCGACGTTAAATGACCGTGAACTTGATTGAATAAGCTGCATAAAACACACTGGCCGTTCAGACCAACACGAATAACAGAAGTACCGTCCATACAAATTTCTCGCATAGGGGACATGACCTATTGCAATTGCGGAAATTATATCGAAAGCCTCGTATAACCAGTAAAGCACAAAAAAAAAACAGTTATCATTGTATCCATATGAACAAATCACTCTGACTATAGGTGTACGGTACAAGTACTAACGTGGCCACGTTCTCATAGTAATATTGCTTTGAGGCTTCGAGAAGACATTACCTTAAAAACAGTTTCGCGTTTTATTATATTCTTTCTATGGAAAAGCGGTATAATGAATAATGTAGAATTAGATGATTTTTGGTATTTGTGTTGCAGACTGGCTCAATAACAGCGTGAAGTTGTAACATAATGCAGGTCTCCCATTATGTTTGTACGTCGTTGTCAGTAATGCACCTACCAAATTAGAGCGACGGTTAAATTTTTCATAGTAAGAACAGCTTCTAACGAAATTTGACTCTCCGACTAGTGATCTCGCTGACACACCAATACGCCGATATTTGTGGTGACCGATGCAGGGTAGCTATATTGTCTTACAGAGAGAATAGATAATCAGTTACATTTATTGATAGTCAATACTATAAGTAAATTCACTCCGATATCAGCTGTTTCAGTCCCTACAGACCGTCTTCATATCTATACTGATTGGCTGCAGTGTAACAAGTTGCATAATATTCTTCGCTTAGCGGCTTATCAACGGAATACTGGCGTTACTAAGATCCCGCTGAAGGGATAATCGTGGTAGGCTTGGAGGAATGTTTTCTAACTAATCAACACAAATCTGATGGGCACAGAAATTCAGACTGGCAATGTTTGACAGAAATGTTTTTCAATAGCGTGTGGAAATAAATCAAGAAATTTAATGTGCCATGTACTACACATCAAGGAATTTTCTTGAAGTAACAGTAGAATAAGTAAAGTTAGAGTAACATTTGGCGTAGCTTCGACGAGGGTGTTATTAGAGACCGATTACAAGCACGGAATGGAAAGGGAAGGGGAGAGGAAATCAGGTAAGGCCTTTTCAACGTTGCCACTGCATCATTTACCTTAAGGGCTATAGGTAGGTCACAGCACACCCGAATCTGGACCAGATGGACATGTGAACACCACTTCTCCAGAACGTGTGTCCTACTGTCTGTTTCCTGAAGTGATAATAGTTAAGCATTATACGTCTTTCAACAAATTCACTCTCATTTCTACATCTACTCTCATACTTCGCAAATACAGTCTTGCCAATGTTATCGACTTTATATTCTGTTCTCTTCGGCTACTGAACGAGGGAAAAATTTCCACTAGTCCTGATCAAAGTTTTCCGGAGGTATTCATGGCTTCATGTAATGACGCATAGTTCGAACAGAGAGCTGCACTTCCGGATAAGGTAGTAAAAAACAAATGTATGACTCTGTACGTTCCCTAATGTCTCTTATGTTATTCTCGTCAATCTAATGCGAGATATACTTTAGATTCAACGTAATGGTCACGCAATTTTCCTCGCTTGTGGGTGTTTACAACACGTTTACGGATGACTACGGCTTTAGGGCGTGATACACCCAAGAAACTGTTTTAGCTGTGATGTGATGTGATGTGATGTGTGTGTTTCAGAGTGCTTTCCTGGTGTTGGCTGTGGCGTCCACGGGCAGCGCGCTGGCGCTGCAAGGCTACCAGCAGCCTGTTGTAGGTGCGCGCGGTTTCGCAGACCCCAGGGTGAGTGCGTCTCTGCTGTGACGCAGTCTGTCGCTACTGTAGCTGCTCGCAAGTCTGAGCAGTATTTCGCAACTGTGAGAGTCCGTAACGTATCGGTTATTATAATTTGTAGAGTTTTATTCCTTTAGCATATTACCCGACTAGAAATGTAAAGGGGATTGTAATTCGTGACACATTGTATTTACGTCTGTGGTGGAATGGACCTACAGCACTGTGCGACAAGTGATGCTGGGTACGGAGACACTCGTATAAGGTTTTACTACACTCCTGGAAATTGAAATAAGAACACCGTGAATTCATTGTCCCAGGAAGGGGAAACTTTATTGACACATTCCTGGGGTCAGATACATCACATGATCACACTGACAGAACCACAGGCACATAGACACAGGCAACAGAGCATGCATAAAGTCGGCACTAGTACAGTGTATATCCACCTTTCGCAGCAATGCAGGCTGCTATTCTCCCATGGAGACGATCGTAGAGATGCTGGATGTAGTCCTGTGGAACGGCTTGCCATGCCATTTCCACCTGGCGCCTCAGTTGGACCAGCGTTCGTGCTGGACGTGCAGACCGCGTGAGACGACGCTTCATCCAGTCCCAAACATGCTCAATGGGGGACAGATCCGGAGATCTTGCTGGCCAGGGTAGTTGACTTACATCTTCTAGAGCACGTTGGGTGGCACGGGATACATGCGGACGTGCATTGTCCTGTTGGAACAGCAAGTTCCCTTGCCGGTGTAGGAATGGTAGAACGATGGGTTCGATGACGGTTTGGATGTACCGTGCACTATTCAGTGTCCCCTCGACGACCACCAGAGGTGTACGGCCAGTGTAGGAGATCGCTCCCCACACCATGATGCCGGGTGTTGGCCCTGTGTGCCTCGGTCGTATGCAGTCCTGATTGTGGCGCTCACCTGCACGGCGCCAAACACGCATACGACCATCATTGGCACCAAAGCAGAAGCGACTCTCATCGCTGAAAACGACACGTCTCCATTCGTCCCTCCATTCACGCCTGTCGCGACACCACTGGAGGCGGGCTGCACGATGTTGGGGCGTGAGCGGAAGACGGCCTAACGGTGTGCGGGACTGTAGCCCAGTTTCATGGAGACGGTTGCGTATGGTCCTCGCCGATACCCCAGGAGCAACAGTGTCCCTAATTTGCTGGGAAGTGGCGGTGCGGTCCCCTACGGCACTGCGTAGGATCCTACGGTCTTGGCGTGCATCCGTGCGTCGCTGCGGTCCGGTCCCAGGTCGACGGGCACGTGTACCTTCCGCCGACCACTGGCGACAACATCGATGTACTGTGGAGACCTCACGCCCCACGTGTTGAGCAATTCGGCGGTACGTTCACCCGGCCTCCCGCATGCGCACTATACGCCCTCGCTCAAAGTCCGTCAACTGCACATACGGTTCACGTCCACGCTGTCGCGGCATGCTACCCGTGTTAAAGACTGCGATGGAGCTCCGTATGCCACGGCAAACTGGCTGACACTGACGGCGGCGGTGCACAAATGCTGCGCAGCTAGCGCCATTCGACGGTCAACACCGCGGTTCCTGGTGTGTCCGCTGTGCCGTGCCTGTGATCATTGCTTGTACAGCCCTCTCGCAGTGTCCGGAGCAAGTACGGTGGGTCTGACACACCGGTGTCAATGTGTTCTTTTTTCCATTTCCAGGAGTGTATTTGGCCGCAGTTTCCAGAGTTAAAATTTCAGTCATTCGAGAGTTATAAAAGCAAAGAGTCACTCCTCCCTGCTTCCACGCGCCTTCCAAGAGCGCAGGGAAGGTAGTGTGTTCAGCACAGCTATGTGAAGTAAGAGGCTTCTTGGGGCAGATAGAAGGCCCTTAGATGGAGCGTTGGGGTGGATCCAAATATAGAGACTGCGAAGGTTCGTGTGGTACATGTCGTGCAGCACATATTTTAAACACGTCAGGGAATTTTACTTCACTCGCAGCTTTTGCGCTCGAAAAGCACTCGGGCGTTGCGTCGGACGGTGTAAACTGTGG
Organism: Schistocerca gregaria; assembly: GCF_023897955.1. Taxonomy (NCBI): domain Eukaryota; kingdom Metazoa; phylum Arthropoda; class Insecta; order Orthoptera; family Acrididae; genus Schistocerca; species Schistocerca gregaria. Next base: position 168,051,397 of record NC_064927.1, on the reverse strand, counting down.
AATGCTTATTCGCACCCCCTGTTAAACTGCAAGTCTTTGTAACGGATAATAAAATTGTTTGTATTCTGAGCGATTGTTTAGTAATTGTTGAGGTGGACGAGACGATGTTGGACCAACCATTGTTCATGCCTTGTCCCATATCAAGAAAGTGATCAGGAGTAGTAGGTTTTTCTGGTTGACCTAGTTTATGATCTTGGATGAGACTATCAAAGTACTTCATTCTTGGGTTAATCAAGGGGCTGTGAGCATATATTCCCAAAGAGCTGCTTTTCTCCTACACTGCTCCATGTTGTGAACCCGTTCGGTAATTTGTGCGTGTTACAGCGCCGCTTCCGGGACTAATTACACGTTTTTGTAAACACGGATACGGTCCCTTCAAAAGATAATTTCTACACTAAGTCTGGAGGTTATTTTGTGAGAAGAAATCACAGGCTGGGAAAGCAGTATGAAAACTCTATTGGACAGTTCATTCACTTGCTCCACAGTTCAGTTGCAAGTCGACGGTATAGGGAGTCGGAAAAGTACCAGATACATTTTATATTACTAAGAGACTTTTTTGCGCACGACTCTTGGTTTACTTTGAACTACGATTTTATGCTATGCCATCAAAATCGATTAATTCAGTGGCAGTGGACAAGCAGTTTACAACTGAAACTTCCGGGCAGATTAAAACTGTGCCCCGAATCGAGTCTTGTCGTTCTTGGCGGCTGAGCTACCCAGGCACTGCCCGCCCAAGATAATGTCCGGCACATATTTTTAAGCTGCCAGGACGGATGAAAAGGCGCACAACCTGCTTCAGAGTGGAAGCCTTATTCTAGAGTTTGCAACTGTTCTTGCGTTTCACCAGGAAATGTCGTGTACGTGGTCTAACACAAAATGTGTTTAGCTGATTCTGCAGATTTGTGTACCTATCAAACACGTTCAGATACTGTTACTCGTCTTCATGCATGGGGTCCCGGGTACAATATCCGGCCGGGTTCGAGATTTTCTCTTCCCGGGGACTGGGTGTTCGTGTTTTGCTCATTGTTTCATCATCATTCAGAAGTTTGGGAATTTGTGCGGGCGCGATAATGACGCCGTTGAGTGCCCAAAAAACCAAAATAATAATAATAATCATCATCATCATCATAACCGTCTGAATAGTAGTGCTCGTTTGTGGTTACGGACTTCAGCATTCGTTCCTTCGACTGCTACAAAGATTTCTGCATGCTGATTTTCGTGAGACCGTGCATGGAGCTCTGGCTGTTTCACGCCTTTGTCCCGGAGAAGAACACATAAACAGTACACTGCTCCAATACAGGCACTATCTTAGTAAAAAATTGTCAACGCGTGCTGCGTGCCCTAAGCGTTCAAGATCAAACATTAACCAGGCATTAATACACGACAATAAACGGTTCAACAGTAATGCGAACAGACTCGACTTTTGTTTGTATGTTGTCAATTAAGGATTAGGATGTGGTGGGACATTACCAGTTATGCCACTTAATTTTTAAATTCGCCAGCCATATCTGGGCATCTTGCCCACAACGTGATTGGATACTTGTATTTGAGTTAATGTGTTAACTCTTCTCTCTCTGTGTCATAAATACTGCTGCCTCGCGAAACAAAGAGCAGCAATCTTACTCAGTTATGCTTAATGCACAGAAGAATAAATATCATGAATGTAATTTTTTTTTACAAATAATGACAGCGAATATCTCCGTAGAGACAATTATGTCGTTATTTGTTTGGAACAAGTTGGTAAAAGTTGTAAAATTAACGTAGCTACAAGATACAATGAGACATTTCAGAAAGGATAGTTGTATCGAGAATTAGAGAGATTCGAGCGCGCACGGAGGCTTTTAGACAGTCGTTCTTCCCGCGAACCATACGCGACTGGAACAGAAAAGGGAGGTAATGACTCAATGACACATGGGTTTGTTAAAGGTTTATAAACTTTTCTGATGGGATAATTTGAATCTTGGTAGTTTGTGCCAGTGCTACGTCTTAACACATAACTGCAATGTACGCAAGGTGTAGGATTAACTATTAAGCAGTTATCAAAAGAACAGCCTCCCGTTACGATGAAGCGCCTCGTGTGTAATACTGGTAGTCTGCCGATCAGTGACTGGACTGAGGAATTACTCGCTTAGAGAAATCGTCCCAGCGTCCTTAACGGATGAAATCGAAAGAACTATGGCAGCCTAGGGAGAACCGCAATTGACTGATGTGGGGCTTAAACAAATCACTGGATAGCGATATGCATATATGCAGTTAGCGGGAGTATCACGAATACAAGGTATACAATGGCAGTGCATTGGCGGAGCTGTCATATACACCCAGGTGATTCATGTGAAAAGGTTTCCGATGTGGTTATGGCCGCATGACTGGAGTTAGCACACTTTGAACGCGGATTGGTGGTTGGATCTAGACGCATAGAAGTTAACATTTTGAAAATCGTTTTGAAATGCAATATTCTGAGGTCAAGAGTGTGGTGGTCATAGTTTGCAATATTTTTAAAACACTGAAAATAGCAGCTGATTCATATAAAACAGCGTGCATTTTCAAACTTTTCAGGAATAGATTTGTTGCAAATATACTTCACTAAAACGCAATTCACGTATTACAAATTAACACAAGAGCTTTATTTACATCTTTTGTTCGACTCTGCTCAACTGAATATTATTGTGAGTTTGAGTAACATCTCTGTTATAGAATTTTTTTTCTTTGGATTTTTAACAAATCATACGTAAAATTTGGTTGATGATATACCCCCCCCCCTATCAAACAAAATAAGGCCTTAAGCGAAACATCAGAACAATGGGACTACTAACAAGTCTGACAGCTACTCGTTTAGGTTACGACTAGTGATATTGTAGTTGATCTAGTGGACTTTCATTGAAAACCAATTCACAAATAAAAGGCGTGGTAGACTGCTGAATATAAATTTACAATTTCAAACAGTAATTTTAGAGGGGCGTTTGGAAGAGTCTGGAAGAGCAGAACAGTGGTTATCTATTTTTTAAAATTACTTCTAATTTTTTGGAGACGATTGGTTTAATATACAGATGGATGAAGGAATACTGAAATCTACGCGTGTAGTGGTGATTTTACGTAGACATGTTTTTTTCTTCAATTTTCTTGTTTGTGCGACACGTAAAGAAGACGGAAACGCTTATCCTGCACGCCACTGTGTACGCTACTTCTTGTAACAGCCATGGAAAGGGTTGCGTCCACGATCTATCAATCTTCACAGTTTACTCCGTGTCCACCTCAGCGGGATAACATTTTCCTTGTTAGGGAACGACACAAAATGTGGTCTAATATCCAAATATGTGATAGTCCAACAATTTTTCTTTGCTGTTTAAATGGGTGCAGTGCAAGTTTGGCCTACTACTAATTTCTTAGGTCTGATAATGATAATGGTTCAAAAATCAAAGATGAGAGCAAATTTTAATGCTTAAAATAACGAATTAATATTTTAGTAGGCTTCAGTTTCACGTACTATATGAAAGAGAAAGTGTAAAAGGTACTGACAACGTTTTGCAAAATAGAGAACCCCCACTTCATAAGAGCTACAGGCCCCGAATCAGCAAAAACCAGGCCAGAGGGAACATGCAATGAAAAACTGCTCCTTTCGTCAGTATTTAACGGTAACTCCGGGTTTATCCCTGCTCCCTAAGAGCTGACGTTGTGGGCGAGAGTGTCACGGAGATGCTCCACGGACTTTAGTGGTCGACGCTACGAAAGTCGCGTTTTGGACCACGAGACGATTTACTGTACGTTCCACGAGGAGTTGGACGACATTGTACTTCCTCCTATATACATTATCGAGGAACGAACATGACTAGAATATGAGGGGGATTTGATACGCAGCCCAGTCGTCAATAGTACTACGCATGCACATGAATGGAACAGGGAAGGGGGAATGACAGGATACCAGAAGTACCCTCCACTTTCCGAGTGTAGAAGTAGATGAAGGCAAAACTGTCTCACAAGCGGATAGTTTAGTGAGGTGATATGACGTGTCATTCAAAATGAAAACAAAAATACACTTGGGTGACACTTGGGGAACTGGGGAAGAAAATGAGAACGGATGTAGATAGAAGGATGTAGATGAGAGATTGGAGGGAGAGAAAGCTTTGGAAAAGAGGATAAGCGATATACGACCAAAAGAGCGTTATTAACTATAGATGAATTATACACTGAAGAGGCAAAGAAGCTGGTACTCCTGCTTAATATCGTTTAGTACCCCGGCGGGCACTCAGAAGTGCCGCAACACGACGTGACATGGATGCAGTTGATGGGACAGGATGCTTACGTACGTGTCCCCTGTTAGAGTCGTATCTAGACGTATCAAGGGTCTCATATCACTCCGTCTGCGCAAGCCCCATACCATTACAGAGCCTCCACCGCTGGATCAATCCCCTGCTGACATGCAGGGTCCATGGATTCGTAAGGTTGTTTCCACACCTGTACATGTCCATCCGCTCGATTCAGTTTCAAACGAGACAACATGTTTGCAATCATGAATAGTTCAATGTCGACATTGATGGGCCCAGTCAAGGCTTAAAGTTTTGTCTCGTGCAGCTATCAAGGGTACACGAATGGTCCTTCTGCTCCGAAAGAGCATATCGATGATGTTTGGGTTGATTGGTTCGCACACTGACACTTTTTGATGGGCCAGCATTGAAAACTGCAGGAATTTGTGGAAGGGTTGCACTTCTGTCCCTTTCTTGGAAGATCTTTTTCCGGCCACAGCGATGTCGAAGATTTTATGTTTTACCAGAATCCTGATATTCACGGTACACGCGTGAAATGATCGTAGGGGATAATCGCTACTTCATCGGTGCATCGGAGATGCTGTGTCCCATCGCTCGTGCGCGGACTGTAATACCCTGTTCAGAGTCACTTAAATCTTGATAACCTGACACTGTAGCAGCAGTAACCGACCAACAACTGCGCCAGACACTTGTTGTCTTATATAGGCGCTGCCGACGGCAGCATCATATTCTGCCTGTTTACATATCGCTGTATTTGAATACGCGCGCCTATACCAGTTTCCTTGGCGCTTCAGTGTGTGAGTAACTGTTGCACCTTGAGATTTCTTATCATGAAACATAGTCACATGAACTAAATTCAGTTGCATCACAATACGCGATTACTGGCGATCGCTGTACATGTAATGGTCTAATTAGCCCACTTCTACTAATGCCATGATGTGGTGAGCAGTAGTGTGTCCGTTCAGCGAGATGACCGGCGGCTTCCACGTGTTGCAGGCGGCCGCTGGTGTGGGCTACGGCGGACCCAGCGCAGCTGTTGGAGGCGGTCCCGAGCCGAGCGCTCTGTACCGCTCGCAGATCTACACGGACCCCGAGTACTACGGCTACGAGAGCACCTTCCCCGGCGGCCGCAGCAACTTCAAGGCTTACAGATCCGTGCCGGAGGGACCAGGTCAGTGCAGAGGGCTGCTGCGCCTCCGCCGAGATGGCAGCTCGGCGGGGGCGGTAGCATAGTGGGGCAGATAGTTTATTTGCGTTTCTTTACGACATTGTACCCGAAAAAAAAGTATGTCAGTAAAAACATCATATCTTTGCGAATAATAATAAGTGGTGATGCGATAAGCATTATATTTACGCCAAGGAAGTCATATTCAGCATATCTTTTTTATTTCCAAATTACCTTATTTCGCACCTTCCATGAATGCCGGGCTCCATCAGAACAAAAATTCATAGAATGAAGGCTCTAATTACAGGTTGTGCTAGTTGCTGGTGTATCTTTCATGGTTGTATGATCGTAGTTTGTGAAACTTTTTTGTTCCTGAGGGTTCGTTCGCAGATACGTTCGACATCGTCAGGTATACAGTTGTTTGCTGTCGACAAGGCTGTGCGGAAACAGAAGCGCTTCTCAAGTTGCCCCACACACCCCTCTACGACACGTCAGGAACAAAAAAAAACTTTCATAGCCGCGACCATACAAACCGCAAAATCAACAGGAAGCAAAATCGAAATAATTACGCTTTTGGGCTGTTATGTACCACCCGCCATTGTACTGATAAGTGCGTTGAAATGCATCCTATTTTATGTCAAGACACTGACACGTTATTCGTGTGTCCATTTCAGTATTTATGCTAACGTACGACTATTTGAATGTGTTACGTCCGCAAGAAGAGTGAGAAAGCTCACACAAGGCTCGCACCTATTCCATTTTACATATGATTTCCACATCTGCGATATTTGAAATGATAAATAAATCAAGACCCTACGCTGCCAACGGGCGTTGATATATATCAACGGGGACAGTTGAAAATGTGTGCCCCGACCGGAACTCGAACCCGGGACCTCCTGCTTACATACCATCAGAGCCACCGAGGATAGCGCGACTGCAGGGACTTATCCCTTGCACGCTCCCCGTGAGACCCACATTTTGAACTTAATGTCCACACACTACATTCGCAATGCCATTGCCCATTACACTCATTACTCGCGGCAGACAACCCTACCGGGTCACGTAAGAGTTCGGGCAATACGTGTCCATCTGCACAGAAGAAGAAGGTCAACGGCCGGTTAGCCTTAACATGTCCGAAAGAACAGATACAATCTTCATATCTGCGATACTTATTCCCATACCTGTTATAGTTTTGAGAAACTCTTATTATGAACGCCATCACATGTCGCGTTTATACAGTATAGATGTCTGGAACACAATATTCTGTAATCACATCAATATTTATTGTGACTGAGCTTCGTAATACCCAAGGGTGGAAATTAGATTATTCATAAAAAATGAAATAAAGTGATTATTTCAAAGTAAAAGAACAACCTATGCATGAATACCACTTCCTTCCTTAAATTTACACTACTGTGGGCCCCTTAACAAGTAAGACGATTATATTTATATTTTTATGGCCTTTTATTTAAGAGTATTCTGTTCCAGGCAACTTTGTTCGTCATCGTTCTTTTAAACTGTTTCTGACGATATCAACGGAAAGTTGTAAGTAATGGACACACTTGTTACTTATTTCAAAAGAAGATATTTCCTCGCAGCTGTGAATCTGTTTCATCTTATAGAATTATAGGAAAAAAATTAGAAAAATATTTCAACCTTTATTACGCTAATTAAACGTTTGGAACTTTAAATTATTACTGGTTTCGTAAAGCATATACATCGCAACAATAGATACTTCAGAGTCTGGTATATGTGCATTACATTATACACGCCTAATGTGAAGTGAAAAGTTATCCTATTATTTTCCTGGTACAACATAATACTCAAATATCACACGAAGCTTCAAAATTATCACTCGTTTGCGGAATACATGACACCGAGAGGCGTTCTTTGTAGCTGCTCGTGCAACTGTCCATAAAATTTTATGAGACGTGATTATTTCAAGAAGGAAACGAGACACAGTTTCCAGTATCCTAGCTTAGCCTCGCTGCGCTTGTGATATCGCCATCAGCAAAGACCTCTTCAGCATTTGAGACATGCAATTTAGTGGGCCAGTGCTCAACTGTGAGGCTCCAATTTCTGCCGTAAAACCTCTCACCTCTGGCAGTGACTGTTGAAGTGAAACCTGAAGTGTTGCACCATATGCATATTGAATTGTAGGTTTTCTTATAAGTAGCTTAAGTAAGTCAGTTCAAAAGTTCGGATGAAGTCGAGTGGCAGTACTATTATGGAAGTATTTCTTTTACGAAGACACAGTAGAAAAAGTCATTCTTCGCATTGCGAGTAGAGTAAAGTCAGACTGAAAACTGTTTAAGCATAGGCATTTTAAGGAGTTCATCCGCTTCACACATTCATGTTCATGTTTTCAGGTTTATGATAAGTAATTAGAAAACTATTTAAATGTCTATGGATGATAATACTATCCAAACAAACAGTATTTTCATTGTGTTGTTGAAGATGTATCAGCACCTCTTACCGCTTGTCATCATGCCCAGGTTGGCACTGCAAATTCCAAAGTCGGAAGTGAATCGCACTGACATCGTGATGTGTTGTTGGCAGGCCTGTCCGGAGGAGCCACGGGCGCCTACGGTGACTACGACAGCGTGGTAGTAGCCGGCAGGGGTGCCAACCGTCCAGGCCTGTCGCCACAATCCGGGGTCGGTGTCCGTGGCCGCTACTAAACGCGGCTGGCAGGTGCATCTATGTGTTCCGCGCTGTCTACACTAATCCTTCTGTAATGCAAAACTTCTGTACTGTATATCTTCTGTAGCTTTTTTCCTACATTAAATCGCTTTGCACTAATGAAACTGACTTTAAAATTTATTATGTAAGCGCAAACCGATTACCGGCTTCCCCAATACTGATGTGTGTGAATGGACGCCCTGTATCAGAAAATTTTCTGACTCAATGCGTTTGAGGGTCTTATTGTACCGAATTTGTACATAATTTGGGAAGCGACCTCCGCGCTTTCTTTGCTGCCGTGAGGCGATATGAATATTTTAATTTAAATTCCGCAAATGCGATTCTTGTGCTCTTAATGACATGTGACTATGCAATACAGGCCTCTGTTGAACAGTTACATTGGATGAGGTCGCTCACCTCAGAGAAGCTAATGGTGGATGTAAATTACTAGCATCAAGTGAATCTCATCAAAATTTTTGAGTAAGTTGTAGGATAGGGTTGGTAGTCTGAATTATTGGGGAAGATAATCAGATTTATTTCATCTGAGAATTTACGTATGCTCATAAATCGCTTTAACGAGGTGATGCCTCTTGAATGTGAACAAATTAATAAGAAGACAGAAGTATAACACGAATCTGCAACTCTATGCGGATTTAAATTTCCCCTTAACTGAATGAGAGCACAAGATTCTAGGTCACATAATTTCCATTTCTATATAATCACAGAAATAATGCGAGAATGTGCTCCGATGCTCAATAGGTCAATAGCCACCCAGTTAACTTCTATGAACTGCAAGGCAGATCAAGCTATGGCCTGAGGTACGGGGTGGAGAAGAGTTTGTACCTCTTTAATTCAGACGAATTTTGCATGCGAACGAGACATGCACTCAATCCCCTCCATCTACCAGCTAATTAATTATGTGCACAACGGTAACGGAAGGAAATGATGGCCCTGTAGTTGGTAAAATAAGGAGTGCACACTCACAATAATTTAATAAAAATCGTAATCTACTCAAAAAAAGAGAACTTTATCACAACAAACAGTAGGAAATGGGATTCTGCCAATATCTACGAAATGATATGCGGATTAAATATTACAATGAGATTTATTATACATCAGAACATAAATGCACATGATTGTCAACACACACAGTAGGTTAACGGATAGGGTATACTGAAATATTATGACAAGAAGAGTTGGCTTGAGAAAAAGAGGCTCCTACTATCTGTGATGCAATAAATTGACAATAATGACTGGAGGTCCTAATGAATCAAATATTAATCTTCTGACTATATAGCATTATCTCAATAATTACTGAGAGCTCAAATGGGATCACATGGAGATACAAGCAAGGTGGACTTGTAGCAAAGCGAGCGCGCGTGCTGCTGAGGGATTCAGTATAAAATTGACAAGGTCCTACAATGCCGGAGCCGCAAAATACTGTACCAGTACTGAAATCTGCAGCACGTCGTCTGTAGGCAGCGTCCTGTACCGTGCAGCAACTCGGTGTCAACCCCTGACCCTGAAGGCTGTCCGCGAATTCTAGGTTCTTCCCAAAAATAGCGATCAAGTCGCAAGACTGTCCGACTGCAACCAAGATCAGATCCCGAATCCCCTCTGTGATGCGATGCCAGCGTGAAGCCAGCAATTGCTCAATTCCCTACTCGCCTCGAAAACCGCGAATCAGCATAGAGTGCTGATTCCAAACTTCCTGTCTCGGAACATGATTCACTCTAATAGCGACCGTTCCCTCCAATTTAGGGCAGGGCTTTATGACGTAAACTAGCCTCAGTTTGACCAATCATGCCTCTGCTATTCATTTGAGGGCACTGAACCTGCCGTTTGATCGGCTATGAAAACAACCTGCCTAGACCACCAGCCATCCGGCGCCAGACAGTCACGCTCAGCAGGGCACTGTCCACAAGTATTCTCAGAATCATGAGGACAATACAGTCAGTCAGGGCCAAAAATGGCTCTGAGCACTATGGGACTTAACATCTGACGTCATCAGTCCACTAGAACGTAGAACTACTTAAACCTAACTAACCTAAGGACATCACACAACACGAAGCCATCACGAAGCAGAGAGAATCCCTGAATCCGCTGAGAATCGAACCCAGGAACCCGGGCGTGCGAAGCGAGAACGCTACCGCACGACCACGAGATGCGGGCTTCAGTCAGTAACTCCGGGTTTATCCCTGCTCCCTAAGAGCTGATGTTGTGGGCGAGAGTGTCACGGACATGCTCCACGGACTTTAGTGGTCGACGCTACGAAAGTCGAGTTTTGGACCACGAGACGATTTACTGTACGTTCCACGAGGAGTTGGACGACATTGTACTTCCTCCTATATACATTATCGCGGAATGAACACGACTAGAATATCAGGGGTATTTGATACGTAGCCCTGTCGTCAATAGTACTACGCATGCACATGAATGGAACAGGGAAGGGGGAATGACAGGATACCAGAAGTACCCTCCACTTTCCGAGTGTAGAAGTAGATGAAGACAAAAGTGTCTCACAAGTGGATAGTTTAGTGAGGTGATATGACGTGTCTTTTAAAATGAAAACAAAAATACACTTGGGTGACACTTGGGGAATTGGGGAAGAAAATGAGAAAGGATGTACATAGAAGGATGTAGATGAGAGATTGGAGGCTTGAGAAACCTTTGGAAAAGAGGATAAGTGATATACGACCAAAAGAGCGTTATTAACTATAGATGAACTATACACTGAAGAGGCAAAGAAGCTGGTAAACCTGCTTAATATCGTTTAGTACCCCGGCGGGCACTCAGAAGTGCCGCAACACGACGTGACATGGATGCAGTTGATGAGACAGGATGCTTACGTACGTGTCACCTGTTAGAGTCGTATCTAGACGTATCAAGGGTCTCATATCACTCCGTCTGCGCAAGCCCCATACCATTACAGAGCCTCCACCGCTGGATCAATCCCCTGCTGACATGCAGGGTCCATAGATTCGTAAGGTTGTTTCCACACCTGTACATGTTCATCCGCTCGATTCAGTTTCAAACGAGACAACATGTTTGCAATCATGAATAGTTCAATGTCGACATTGATGGGCCCAGTCAAGGCTTAAAGTTTTGTCTCGTGCAGCTATCAAGGGTACACGAATGGTCCTTCTGCTCCGAAAGAGCATATCGATGATGTTTGGGTTGATTGGTTCGCACACTGACACTTTTTGATGGGCCAGCATTGGAAACTGCAGGAATTTGTGGAAGGGTTGCACTTCTGTCCCGTTCTTGGAAGATCTTTTTCCGGCCACAGCGATGTCGAAGATTTAATGTTTTACCAGAATCCTGATATTCACGGTACACGCGTGAAATGATCGTAGGGGATAATCGCTACTTCATCGGTGCATCGGAGATGCTGTGTCCCATCGCTCGTGCGCGGGCTGTAATACCCTGTTCAGAGTCACTTAAATCTTGATAACCTGACACTGTAGCAGCAGATCAGATCCCGAATCCCCTCTGTGATGCGATGCCAGCATGAAGCCAGTATTGCTCAATTCCCTACTCTCCTCGAAAACCGCGAATCAGCATAGAGTGCTGATTCCAAACTTCCCCCACATTGTCTCGGAACATCATTCACACTAATAGCGACCGTTCCCTCCAATTTAGAGCAGGGCTTTATGACGTAAACTAGCCTCAGTTTGACCAGTCATGCCTCTGCTATTCAGCTGAGGGCACTGAACCTGCCGTTTCACCGGCTATGAAAACAAACTGCCTAGACCACCGGCCATCCGGCGCCAGACAGTCGCACGCAGCAGGGCACGGTCCACAAGTATTCTAAGAATCAAGAGGACAATGCAGTCAGTCAGTGCCAAAAATGGCTCTGAGCACTATGGGACTTAACATCTTAGGTCATCAGTCCCCTAGAACGTAGAACTACTTAAACGTAACTAACCTAAGGACATCACGAAGCACAGAAAATCCCTGGCCCCGCTGTGAATCGAACCCGGGAACCCGGGCATGCGAAGCGAGAACGCTACCGCACGACCACGAGATGCGGGCTTCAGTCAGTGCCAGGAATCTTCGTTCCAGACGCGCCGGAACGGTAAACACATATACTGGGGCGACACTCAGACGTATGGATGGTCGTTTTGCCTTGTATACAATAGGCGAAACTAGACCGACGTCCGTCGTTCCACCAGGCGCTTAAGCCTATTGTACGAACCTCTCAGAATTCAGAGAAGTGCAGCCTCTACGTCTACATCTACATTCATACTCCGCAAGCCACCCAACGGTGTGTGGCGGAGGGCACTTTACGTGCCACTGTCGTTACCTCCCTTTTCTGTTCCAGTCGCGTATGGTTCGCAGGAAGAACGACTGTCTGAAAGCCTCCGTGCGCGCTCGAATCCCTCTAATTTTACATTCGTGATCTCCTCGGGAGGTATAAGTAGGGGGAAGCAATATATTCGATACCTCAGCCAGAAATCACCCTCTCGAAACCTGGCGATGCAGAGCGCCTCTCTTGCAGAGTCTGCCACTTGAGTTTGCTAAACATCTCCGTAACGCTACCACGGTTCCAAATAACCCTGTGACGAAACGCGCCGCTCTTCTTTGGATCTTCTCTATCTCCTCCGTCAACCCGATCTGCTACGGATCCCACACTAATGAGCAATACTCAAGTATTGCCTCCAAACAGAAATGCCGTGTGCCGCGTCCTCCAATGTTTACCTCGCACAGGCCTCCCAGGGAACTGACCCAACATGTATAGGAATCAAGTGAAAAGTATTTTTTAAGCTCTCAGTACAAATACTCTTATTACAATAACCTTGTTCGGTCTGTTACTGCCGTGCAATGACGTAGAACATTAATAAAACTGATGAAAATGAGAGGTGACAAGCAAAAGAGGGCATAGAATCTCTCACGTATATTACCTATTCAGCTCTTCTGCTTCATGACAGGGTCCTCAGCCGGTTGTCCTCGTCGTGTTGTTATGCCAATCAGGTGTGATGCCTCTGCAGCCACAATGGCGTGCATACGTGACACAATCCCGCTAAATTATCCAGAGTTACGGTACACAGTTAATCTGCCATCACTTTGTATCGCCTGGTACAGAGTACTGAGTCCTTCGCAAACCGATGCTGAAACTCAAAGTCTCATTTCTATCACAAAACCTAGAGTGGCGTGCCGCTCCACTGGTGTGGCTGTCCAGTCGCAACACTTTAACAAACTTTTCGCCAATGAGTGCTATTCCCGCTCGACGCCGCTTAAAGTCTGGCTAATCCCAATCGCCTGTGAGAGTCGCCGCCCGTCCGAAGAACTTTCCAGACGCTTCCTTTGCGCCAGCATCTAAACGGACACATACCGCACCTCTGTCCCACGATAAAAAAATATGGAGCGCGGGATTCGCGGAGATACATTCCCTGCTGGGAATGTCGCCCGCAACGCTTTTGTGAGACCAGGGTGACACGGCCGAAACAGCATCTCCCTGCGTTATTCACTTTGGGGAGGTATTCTGCTTGTCCAGCAGTGTTCTGCCGGAATTGCCACCTGCCTGCCGGTGGAATCACAGCCCTGCTACTGGAGACCGCTCTGGCGGTGCCAACACCTCCTGGAGCGCTGGAGGCTGTCAAATTCGAACTTCGGGCTAACACGCTGCTGGCTTCCCGCCATTGGCATCCCGAGTGCAATTGCTCACGAAACACTGTCCGCAAAAATTATTTGCACATAATGCAATGCAGTACACTCTCATTGATCATTCTGTAGGCATTCTGTTAGCATAGCGCGATGAACCGCAAACTTGTTCACATCCATGCTGCTATCTGTCATTACTGCCCTAATTAATCATTAAAAAAAGTGGCGATTGATATGTACGTTGCACCTCCAGTGCATAACCCGTTAGATTGCCACCTTGCAAATTCTACAACTTAATTTTACAGATCGCTGGAATAATAGAAAAATTCAGACTTGAGTTCACACTTTATCGACGAAACAGATTGTAAACTAGTTGTGGCCAATCATTATTGAGAGTTTAGCTGTTCTCAAACCTCATAATTCTTGACAGTACCTAGTTGTCATACACTGCTACATCTGCTCCTTCTTAACACTCTGTGCTGGTCTGGAATGTGATCGCTTTCCAAACAGTTGAACATAATTGCAGATTTTCGCACCAAGAGTTGCATGAGTAGCTCCGAAATTGTCGATCACGGCTTCACTTCAGTTAAACATGAATGAAGTAAGGTGAGGTCTTGGTCGGCCGAAAAATCGCGATGGAGTACTTGAAAGACCACAATTGCTGAGAATGATTGCGTTTGTATTGGTCAGCGAAACAAAAAGACAAGAAGCTCATAAAAATGTTGTTTGAAGACCCACGAAAGAAAACTGTGCTTGCAACCAAATAGCTGGGGGTGATAACTGATGCAACGAATGACCTATCATACTTGTGTCAGACCGAGCTAGACAAGCAACTACTATCTGTGCGACTCCATACAGGTTACTGTGTAAAATAATAAAAAAAAAGGCAGCTCGAGTTGAATATAGGGCTCAAAACGACTCTCATTTGAGGAATGAAATTCATACGGGAAAGAAAAGTTTATGAGCAGCAATACATAAAATACACACATCGAAAGAAAATTTCCATCCCCCCGGTTCCCAACACTCCTGAAGATAGACGTTGACTGTGGATATTGTACCACAGACACAGTCCCTTTGACTGTTCACAGATGTCATTAAACCGCTCAAAGATGTAAACAACCAAGCATGAGCAGCGCCTATTAGTCGGAGGGGGTCCGACAGCCGATCAGTTCCAGTCATTCCACCAGAAAGGAGGTACAAGGCTCGTGTTGTCTGTAATTCAACCATGCCTAGACGGTCAATACCGCGGTTCGATCGCTTCCGCAGTGCTACTTTGTGCCAGGAAGGGCTCTCAACAAACTAAGTGTCCAGGCGTCTCGGAGTGAACCAAAGCTATGTTGTTCGGACGTGGATCAGAGAGATAGGAGCTGTCGATAACATGCCTCACCCAGGCCCCCTAAGGGCTACTACTGCAGTGGATGACCACTACCTACGGATTTTGGCTCGAAGGAACCCTGACAGCAATGCCACCATGTTGAATAATGCTCTTCTTGCAGCCACAGGACGTCGTGTTACGGCTCAAACTGTGCGCAGTAGGCTGCATGATGCGCAACTTCACTCCCGACGTCAATGGCGAGGTCCATTTTTGCAACCACGACACCATGCAGCGCGGTACACACAGGCGCAACAACATGCCGAATGGACCGCTCAGGATTAGCATCACGTTATTTTTACCGTGTCGCATATGTCTTCAACCAAACAATGTGTTTGGGGGCAACCCGGTCAGGCTGAACGCTCAGACACATTGTCAAGCGAATTCAGGAAAGTGGAGATTTCGCAGTATTTTGGGGTAGGTTTATGTGGTGGTGAAGTACGCCGTTGGTGGTCATGGAAGGCGCCGTAACTGCTGCACGACACGTGAATGCCATCCTCCGATCGACAGTGCAACCATATCGGCCGCATTCTGGTGAGGCAATCGTCTTCATGGACGACAATTTGCGCTCCCATCGTGCACATCTTGTGAATGACTTCCTTCAGGTTAACGACATCGCTCGACTAGAGTACCAGCATGTTCTCCAGACATGAACACTATCGAACATGCCTGGGTTAGATTGAAAAGGGCTGTTTATGGACGACGTGATCCACCAACTACAATGAGGGATCTACGCTGAATCGCCGTTGAGGATTGGGACAATCTGGACCAACAGTGCCTTGATGAACTTGTGGATAGTATGCCACGTCGAATATAGGAGGACGTGCTACTGGGTATTAGTGGTACCGGTGTGTACAGCAATCTGGACCACCGCCTCTGAAGGTCTCGTTGTATGGTGGTACAACATACAATGTGTGGATTTCATGAGCAATAAAAAGGGCGGAAGTGGTGTTTATGTTGATCTCTATTCCAATTTTCTGTTGAGGTTCCAGAACTATCGGAACTGAGGTGATGCGAAACCTTTTTTATGTGTGTATATAATATGGAGTGATATTGCCTAAAGATGTGAACTGATGACCTTGCCATACGCAGGTGAAAGTATCCAGCGTAGACTCATATATCACGACTTACGAATCGTTTACCAGGTTCATGTTCGTCAAAGACACTGATATGGAAAACTTCGGGATGGGAGTAACTTTCGCATTATGTGTCAGTACCAGCTAACGTAGCTCTATGAAACTTGGACCAATTACAGAAAGAACTGTTACAGTATAGAACAGAAGGTAACAAAGAAATATGCAATGTGAGGGACGGAAATAACACTTTTATTCAAGCATAGTAATTAAACTAAAGTCATCGTGAGTTATGACGTTGAAGAAAGGACCTAATTCTTAATATTGATTCTGATACCCACAGATGGGACTGCGAGCTCTGCAACGTCATGCTCCAGTGCTGGCGACATGGCTGGTAAGGAGTTCTTGTTAGGGCGTTCCGTTCATCCAGCATTGCGGATGACGGCTGCTGGACGGTCGTTGTTGAATGTGGACGTGCTGCAATATGTGTCTCTAACGCATTCGATATGTGCTCGGTGGGATCTAACTCGAAGAAAAGGGGTGGCCAGTCCAGCTACCGCATATTCTCTCGTTCTATTGCTGTTCGGTGTGGTCGCATATCATCCATGAAAATTATTCAGAGTCGAATGCGCTTTTGAAAAGACGCAAACAGAGAAGGAGTAGAGTTGGACAATAATATAGGCCAATCCACGTTCGCAATGTAACATTATTCCTACCCACACCAAAACTACAGGACTTCCAAACGGATCAAGTTCGACAACGCTACACGTGAGAACACGTAGTGCACTCGTAAACGTAGTCGAAAATGATCGGTAAGCTTACCCAGGTGGTATGGTGTAGGAAGTCATAGTGTTGCATGGACGTACTGACCTCCAAACCTTCGAGCGCGATACACTCACTGGTCAACGTTATTGTCACACTGTACTCCCTCCCTTTGCGCGTCGTTTCAGGGGTGCTGAGCCGTGTACGGGCCATTTTCATGTCATTTACTGTCTATTACGGTAGGTTCATGGTGTGGATTCCTGTAGTCATGTCCTAGTTCATGAACCACGGGCAACGTATGAGTGGCCAACAAAGTGGTCCCGACAGTCGGGATACCAGTTACTTTGGAATAAGGCTGGGCATCTCGGACATATTCTGAGTCCTGGTCACCTTTGTGCTCATACGGCAATGACTACCAAATCCACCGGTTAGTCCCTCAACCGTTAGAGGTAAAACCCAATAGGACTCTGGGCAAGTAAGGCTAGCAACCTGCTTCCCTGATGCTTTAAATATGATGCTGGCAATATTCAGAGCCTCGGACCTTTGGAGGTGACGGAGTCCCACCTGTAACTGACAAACCAGGGACTCCTAAGATACGACTTGGCAAACAAATGGTAATGAGATGGGGAGCTATTAATATCAATGGGGGTTACTCTGGGAAGAAGGTATAGCTGGCAGAGGCTGCAAGTAAGATGGGGTTGGACGTTTTAGCTGTTAGTGACATTCGGGTAAGGCGTGAGAAAGAAGAGGAAGTGGGAGAATACAAGGTCTACCTGTCAGGAGTCAAAGCAGAATAGCACAATGGGGTGTAGGGCTTTACATTAGGAAAGAAATGGGACCCAGCGTAGTTGCAATAAGGTATGTAAACGAACGTCTGATGAAGATAGATTTGACAGTGTCTAGCAAGAAAATTAGGATTTTGTCAGTATATTCGCATTGTGAAGGGAGAGATCAAGATAAGATGGATAGTTTTTATGAGGCACTCAGTGATGTAGTTGTTAGAGTAAAGGACAAGGACAGTTTTCTGCTCATGGGTGATTTTAATGCCAGGATAGGAAATCGAACAGAAGGATATGAAAAGGTTATGGGTAAATTTGGAGAGGATATGGAGGCCAACAGGAACGGGAAACAACTCTTGGATTTATGTGCCAGTATGGGCTTAGTAATTACAAACTCCTTTTTTAAACGTAAGAACATTCACCGGTATACTTGGGAAGGCAAGGGAACCAGATCTGTCATCTACTATATAATAACAGATCAGGAATTCAGGAAGGCTGTGAGGGACACACGTGTATTCAGGAGATTCTTTGATGACACTGATCATTATCTAATCTGCAGTGAAATTGGGATTGTGAGGCCGAAAGTGCAGGAGGTCAGGTCCATATGTAGGAGGATAAGAGTGGCGAAACTTCAGGATAAGGAAATCAGGCAAAAGTACATAACAGAAATCTCAGAAAGGTACCAGTTAGTTGAATGTAGTCAATTACAGTCATTGGAAAAGGAATGGACAAGGTACAGGGACAAAGTACTAGAAGTGGCTAAAGAATGTCTTGGAACAGTAGTGTGTAAAGGTAGGATGAAGCAAACAGCTTGGTGGAATGACACAGTCAAGGCAGCCTGTAAAAGGAAAAAGAAGGCGTATCAAAAATGGCGACATACTAGAACTCAGGTAGACAGAGAAAGTTATGTTGAAGAAAGAAACAAAGCCAAACAGATAATTGCAGCATCCAAGAAGAAATCTTGGGAAGACTTTGGAAACAGGTTGGAGACTATGGGTCAAGCTGCTGGAAAACCATTATGGAGTGTAATTCGCAGTCTTCGAAAGGGAGGTAAGAAGGAAATGACAAGTATTTTGGACAGGTCAGGAAAACTGCTGGTGAATCCTGTGGATGCCTTGGGCAGATGGAGGGAATATTTTGAAGAGTTGCTCAATGTAGGCGAAAATACGATCAGTAATGTTTCAGATTTCGAGGTAGAATGGGATAGGAATGATGATGGAAATAGGATCACATTTGAGGAAGTGGAGAAAATGGTCAGTAGATTGCAGTGCAATAAAGCAGCTGGGGTGGATGAAATTAAGTCGGAACTCATCAAATACAGTGGAATGTCAGGTCTTAAATGGCTACACAGCATAATTGAAATGGCCTGGGAGTCGGGACAGGTTCCATCAGACTGGACAAAAGCAGTAATCACACCAATCTTTAAACATGGAAACAGAAAAGATTGTAACAACTACAGAGGTATCTCTTTAATCAGCGTAGTGGGTAAAATCTTCTCAGGTATTGTTGAAAGGAAAGTGCGAGTATTAGTTGAGGACCAATTAGATGAAAATCAGTGTGGGTTTAGGCCTCTTAGAGGTTGTCAGGACCAGATCTTTAGCTTACGGCAAATAATGGAGAAGTGTTATGAGTGGAACAGGGAATTGTATCTATGCTTTATAGATCTAGAAAAGGCATATGACCGGGTTCCTAGGAGGAAGTTATTGTCTGTTATACGAGATTATGGAATAGGAGGCAAACTTTTGCAAGCAATTAAAGGTCTTTCCATGGATAGTCAGGCAGCAGTTAGAGTTGACGGTAAATTGAGTTCATGGTTCAGAGTAGTTTCAGGGGTAAGACAAGGCTGCAACCTGTCTCCACTGTTGTTCATATTATTTATGGATCATATGTTGGAAACAATAGACTGGCTGGGTGAGGTTAAGATATGTGAACACAAAATAACGAGTCATGCATATGCGGATACTTAGCTGTGATGGCAGATTCGATTGAAAGTTTGCAAAGTAATATTTCAGAGCTAGATCAGAAATGTAAGGACTATGGTATGAAGATAAGCATCTCCGAAACGAAAGTAATGTCAGTAGGATAGAAATATAAACGGACTGAGTGCCAAATAGGAGGAACAAAGTTAGAACACGTGGACGGTTTCAAGTACTTAGGATGCATATTCTCACAGGATGGCAACATAGTGAAAGAACTGGAAGCGAGGTGTAGCAAAGCTAATGAAGTGAGCGCTCAGCTACGATCTACTCTCTTATGCAAGAAGGAAGTCAGTACCAAGACTAAGTTATCTGTGCACCGTTCAATCTTTCGGCTAACTTTGTTGTATGGGAGCGAAAGTTGGGTGGATTCAGGTTACCTTATCAACAAGGTTGAGGTCACCGATAGCTAGCAGGTACTAGTAGGTGGTGGTGGTGGTGGTTAGTGTTTAACGTCCCGTCGACAACGAGGTCATTAGAGACGGAGCGCAAGCTCGGGTTAGTGAAGGATTGGGAAGGAAATCGGCCGTGCCCTTTCAAAGGGACCATCCCGGCATTTGCCTGAAACGATTTAGGGAAATCACGGAAAACCTAAATCAGGATGGCCGGAGACGGGATTGAACCGTCGTCCTCCCGAATGCGAGTCCAGTGTGCTAACCACTGCGCCACCTCGCTCGGTAGGTACTAGTAGATGGGAACAATGGCAGGAGGGTGTCCACAATGAGGAAATCAAAGAAAAACTGGTAATGAACTCTATATATGTAGCAGTGAGGGCGAACAGGCTTAGATGGTGGGGTCATGTTACACGCATGGGAGAAACAAGGTTACCCAAGAGACTCGTGGGTTCAGCAGTAGAGGGTAGGAGGAGTCGGGGCAGACCAAGGAGAAGGTACCGGATTCGGTTAAGAATGATTTTGAAATAATAGGTTTACCATCAGAAGAGGCACGAATGTTTGCACTGAATAGGGAATCATGGCGGAATTTTATAAGGAGGTTATGCTCCAGACTGAAGGCTGAAAGGCATAATCAGTCTTAAATGATGATGATGATGATGATGATGATGATGATGATGATGATGATGATGATGATACGGTAGAGCCGCCTCGTTTTATTATTCCATTTACTGGTGTCACCATTTTTCTGCCTTACTTTTCCGTGAGTGGCAGCAACAGCGCGTATCGATAAGCGGACTGTCGTACCAACTCTGGAGCGACCGATAATATTTCTGGGTCTTCGTGCATTGGGTAGCGAGTGAGCTGGAGACGCACCAGCAGTGCAGTCGCGACGGAGCAGCAGTCGCGGACGAACCAGCAGTCCAGTTGGTCGGTTGGCGTGGAGCAGCAAGCAGGCCCCGTCGTGCGGAGTCGGGCTGGAGCCGCTGGCGTCGCGCACGCGCGGTTGGAGTGTGAGGCGCTGCTTGCGAGTGCTACGAAGTTCGTCGCCCACCGATCTTGGACATGAAAGTTGAGTCCTCACTTACCTTACTATCGAGCCTCAACTGTTTACATTCCTTCACTTGATCCTGGTTGTCGCTTTTGGAACATTCCCGAGTATTTATGTCCTCTAAGATTTCACCCGTCTTCCTGTGGAATTTAACTTAATTTATTCTCTGTTCTTGAAGTTCACCAGCGATATCTTCTGCCTTGTGACCATTGACGTTCCGGTTACTTTCCCTGATGGATTATGTAATTTTAGGCAGTGTATTTTCCTCGTCGTGTTGTTGCTGTCCAGAGCGGCTTGTAGATCGACAGCTGAGGTGTTGTTGGAAGTTGTGGGCGCCAATAGTCTGTGTGTCGTTGTACTGAAATCTTGTGGTTATTTTGCTGGTTGCGTGGAGTGGAACTGATTGATTGGTGGGTCGGCTGTCTGTCGGTTGGGTTGCGTCGAGATCAAGAAGTTGTTGGACAGGCTGCCTGTCTCACCCAACCGGCGTTAGTGTTACATTCCCAGGCCGACCCTTGGAAACTTCTGAGCGTCGTTCCTTGTGCGTTATGTATTAAGTTCTCTGTTTGCATTTTAGTTATTTGGTTGATGTGTGGCTTTCAGCCGAGTATTAACATGTGTTAAATTAATCTGTCTTGCCCTTAAGGCATGAGATTGTTATGCTTTATGTTATATGAAATGTTTTAAGGTGTGGCCTTCTGCCCTTTAAACTGAAACTCTTCTTTCTATGGCTTCAGCCTCTAAATTATTTATTGGTGAGCGTCCTTCAGCTGAGTTTTAATGTCTCTTAAATTAATGTTCTTCTCTTGCCCTTAAGGCAAATATTGTTATTCTTTGTATGGGGCGTTCAGCCCAATTTGCATGAAATGTTTTAAGATAAGGCCTTCTGCCTTTTTGTTGAAACTCCCCTTATTGCTTAATATGAGACCTCCAGCCTAGTTCCATTAAATTTAATTGCTATGGCCTACAGCCGATTAGATTGAAGATTTAGAAAATATCCTTATGTGAAACCCCCAGAAGAACCTTGTATTTCAATTTTGCTTAGGCCTTGTGTCTTGGGTTTGAATGTGGTCTTCAGCTAAGCTAAAGTTAATCAAAGGAGGTCGATTAAAGTTTTGAGTGTTGTGCATTCTTGTTGTAATATTGTGTGTTGATAAATAAAGTTTGTATGTTGAGTGCAACTGACAGGAACTCAGCCTGGCCCCTTTCCACAACCTAATCAGCTCTGTACTATTAGCCCAGGTATTTCAGGTGCATTCGGCACTGACTTCATTTTTATGGAATTTTTATGAATGGCGATCAGCGACCACATCGAACTGTACAAGTGGAGGACATCTTCGAACGAGACGATATTCAGCTCATGATCTGACTTGCCTGTTCCGTCGACTTAAACTGCATCGAGCACGTTGGAGAGAGGAACTGCAACACGTTCACGTGCGCCAGCAACCATCCAGTATTTGTGAACCGTACTGGTGGGTTAATGGAACGCCCTACTACATGAACACAGTACCAATCCTGCTGCGAGCCAGTGTGGAAGCACGTTCAAGAGAATGCATTGACCTTCATGATTATCACACACCTTTTTAACAACGACGTTCCCCCATGTGTAATGCCCAGGAAACTATCATGAACGGCGGTGGCTTCTACGTAATTATTGTCTTTGAATGACAGTGACATTTCTGTTAGAAGTGAAATTTCTGTTCGTTTCATTGAATATTTCTTTCAGTTACGCTCTGTACTACACTCCTGGAAATTGAAATAAGAACACCGTGAATTCATTGTCCCAGGAAGGGGAAACTTTATTGACACATTCCTGGGGTCAGATACATCACATGATCACACTGACAGAACCACAAGCACATAGACACAGGCAACAGAGCATGCACAATGTCGGCACTAGTACAGTGTATATCCACCTTTCGCAGCAATGCAGGCTGCTATTCTCCCATGGAGACGATCGTAGAGATGCTGGATGTAGTCCTGTGGAACGGCTTGCCATGCCATTTCCACCTGGCGCCTCAGTTGGACCAGCGTTCGTGCTGGACGTGCAGACTGCGTGAGACGATGCTTCATCCAGTACCAAACATGCTCAATGGGGGACAGATCCGGAGATCTTGCTGGCCAGGGTAGTTGACTTACACCTTCTAGAGCACGTTGGGTGGCACGGGATACATGCGGACGTGCATTGTCCTGTTGGAACAGCAAGTTCCCTTGCCGGTCTAGGAATGGTAGAACGATGGGTTCGATGACGGTTTGGATGTACCGTGCACTATTCAGTGTCCCCTCGACGACCACCAGAGGTGTACGGCCAGTGTAGGAGATCGCTCCCCACACCATGATGTCGGGTGTTGGCCCTGTGTGCCTCGGTCGTATGCAGTCCTGATTGTGGCGCTCACCTGCACGGCGCCAAACACGCATACGACCATCATTGGCACCAAGGCAGAAGCGACTCTCATCGCTGAAGACGACACGTCTCCATTCGTCCCTCCATTCACGCCTGTCACGACACCACTGGAGGCGGGCTGCACGATGTTGGAGCGCGAGCGGAAGACGGCGTAACGGTGTGCGGGACCGTAGCCCAGCTTCATGGAGACGGTTGCGAATGGTCCTCGCCGATACGCCAGGAGCAACAGTGTCCCTAATTTGCTGGGAAGTGGCGGTGCGGTTCCCTACGGCACTGCGTAGGATCCTACGGTCTTGGCGTGCATCCGTGCGTCGCTGCTGTCCGGTCCCAGGTCAACGGGCACGTGCACCTTCCGCCGACCACTGGCGACAACATCGATGTACTGTGGAGACCTCACGCCCCACGTGTTGAGCAATTCGGCGGTACGTCCACCCGGCCTCCCGCATGCCCACTATACGCCCTCGCTCAAAGTCCGTCAACTGCACATACGGTTCACGTCCACGCTGTCGCGGCATGCTACCAGTGTTAAAGACTGCGATGGAGCTCCGTATGCCACGGCAAACTGGCTGACACTGACGGCGGCGGTGCACAAATGCTGCGTAGCTAGCGCCATTCGACGGCCAACACCGCGGTTCCTGGTGTGTCCGCTGTGCCGTGCGTGTGATCATTGCTTGTACAGCCCTCTCGCAGTGTCCGGAGCAAGTATGGTGGGTCTGACACACCGGTGTCAATGTGTTCTTTTTTCCATTTCCTGGAGTGTATAATACAGCAGTTGATTCAATATATGATCCAAGTGTCATGGAGCTGTAGCAGTTGCCGGTGACACATCATGTACAAGATACTTTCGCTCATAAGTCTTGTGCAACATTTTGCAAATGCTCCAAAATTCCCATCTAATGAGCCTGTAACACCGTTAGTTCTTCAATAAGATCCTTCAAATAGGTGGTAAAACGTGTGGTATGTGATCTTCATGTTTTAGAACTCTCCTGTGTAGACGCTCTCCGCTTTCCTCTGCCCTGAGTTTGATTCCTAACTTAGTGATATCTTTGGCCATTTTTAATGTTATCCATGACTCTTCCAGGGCTAGTCATATTGTTTTAATTACCATCTGAAAAGCGTCAGGCTGAGACCCTGAAAATTTTTGATTGCGTTAGTCTACCTCTACACATTCACATCTGGATGCAACACACTTTTCTAACGATAGATGAATCCTCGGTGACTTTGGCCACAAACCTACATTTTAGCTCTTCAGGAAATATTCCACGTCAAAAATCACCTTGTCTTCAGAAAAATCTGCCACGCAACTGTTTCTTCTTCCAAGGCAACAGGAAGAATCCACTGAGTGCCACGTGAGGGGAACGCGGTGGACGAGACATAGTTTGGTACCCCAAAGAAGCAGCATGTGAGGCCCTGTCTTGTGCAGAGTGAGCCGGGCCTTCGACAGTTTCCCCTCATGATTCGTCTTGACAGCCTCCCTTAACCACGCCAGAAGAATTCTATACTATGCTCCGGTGACCCTTTGTCCCTTGCGAGCATACTCTGTTAGTACCACACAATAACAATCCCAGAAAACGTTCAGCGTCGCCTTTGCCCACTGATGACTGTGTCTTCGATTCTATCTACGGTAGTGAATCCACATCTGTCCATTGTTTGCTTTGCTCCTTCGTCTCAGGATTATACTTAAACATCAGTCGTCCATTGTGGCTGTGACCTGTCACAATATAAATATTTCCACTGCTACCTCGTTCTGAAAGGTAGGAAGCCACTCTTTCACTTTAACTACTCTCTCAGTCAGATTGACATCCATATTTTAGGTCATATTATCCATGTTCCCCAGTACTACATTTGCTATGTTTGGCTTATGGCTCTTTTACTTGAGGAAATTGCGAGCAGAATGTTCTTATAACTGCATGTATAGCTTGTAGAGAACTTGTACCTAAGGAGCCATAGTGGAGGCGACAGAGAAGAGGGAGAAAGATAGGTTGTTGGTCATAAATGTTGTGTCTAGCGACCTGGCTATGCGAGTGATTCGGGGAAGCAGCGCTCTGTGAATTGTACCTGTACAGGGACCTCGGGCCGTTGCACTGCACTATTCCCACTTATATTTGGAGTAGGAGGGCGCCGGATAGCAAAAAATTTTAGCTGAGTCAGATGACAGTCCGTCGTGAAGAAAGCCATATGGCGGGAAGTGGATGGAGAAAACAATTTAAGAGAGACTGCTGTAATCTGAGCTATTGCGTGAACAGATCATAAAAATATAAGCATTCTCATCTTATAAGTCGGGATAATACGAACAGAACAGCTGGAGCACGAATTTAGTGCAGGAAACACTGTACACTGTAACTTCCTTGACGCCAGGAAGTCGCCATGTCTACTTAGCAAGCGGAAAAAAACATATATTTTTCACAAGAAAGAAACATCTGGGAAGCTTAACAGCCTTCTTTCATCATATATTTATGATGAAGCAAGCTACCCTGTTGCAGTTCGCCGGACGTTTTGAGTGGGTGTTCAGCTGTCGTGTCACCAAGCAGGCGACAACATTTGTCATATTGAAAATGTCATGGGAAGTTCCCAGAACTAATCCATGGGCGATTTTTATTTTTCCACTTGCACGTCGATCGTGATATTGCGGTCATCGAGCACCAGAGCCTACATTTCTCTATAGTTCGCAGTCCTTCACAGGTTGTGAAGTCGGCGTCGGTTGTGCTGTTTCGCATACCTCTCGTTCCTAAAGTCCAAGCTCCGCTAACTTACAAAGAAGGGAAGCTCCCCATTGTTGCTGTTGTTGTGGTCTTCAGTCCTGAGACTGGTTTGATGCAGCTCTCCATGCTACTCTATCCTGTGCGCTCTTCGTCTCCCAGTCACTACTGCAACCTACGTCCTTCTGAACCTGCTTAGTGTATTCATCTCTTGGTCTCCCTCTACGATTTTTACCCACCACTCTGTCTTCCAATACTAAATTGGTGATCCCTTCATGCCTCAGGACATGTCCTACCAACCGATCCCTTCTTCTACTCAACTTGTGCCACAAACTTCTCTTCTCCCCAATCCTATTCAATACCTCCTCATTAGTTATGTGATCTATCCATCTAATCTTCAGCATTCTTCTGTAGCACCACATTTCAAAAGCTTCTACTCTCTTCTTGTCCAAAGCATTTATCGTCCACGTTTCACTTCCATACATGGCTACACTCCATACAAATACTTTCAGAAACGACTTCCTGACACTTAAATCTATACTCGATGTTAACAAATTTCTCTTCTTCAGAAACGCTTTCTTTGCCATTGCCAGTCTACATTTTATATCCTCTCTACTTCGGCTATCATCAGTTATTTTTCTGCCCAAATAGCAAAACTCCTTTAAGTGTCTCATTTCCTAATCTAATACCCTCAGCATCACCCGACTTAATTCGACTACATTCCATTATCCTCGTTTTGCTTTTGTTGATGTTCATCTTATATCCTCCTTTCAAGACACTATCCATTCCGTTCAACTGCTCTTCCAAGTCGTTTGCTGTCTCTGACAGAATTACAATGTCATCGGCGAACTTTTCTTCTCCATGGATTTTAATACCTACTCCGAAATTTTCTTTTGTTTCCTTCACTGCTTGCTCAATATACAGATTGAATAGCATCGAGGAGAGGTTACAACCCTGTCTCACTCCCGTCCCAACCACTGCTTCCCTTTCGTGTCCCTCGACTCTTATAGCTGCCATCTGGTTTCCATATCCTCTTGTAAATTAATCAAACGAAATAATAATGCCTCACAACGGAAATATCTTACTGAATGATAATTAATATACGTGGCCCAGGACAATACGAGTGTATTATTCTCATTCTTCTATCTAGATTCCAATTACGTTGCGTTAACCTCTCATATACTGCGCCCGACGACAAAAGTATTGTGGAACAAAGGAACTCTCACCCTAAAAACAGACTCACAAGTTTTACGCTTATTTATATTTCATGTACAAAAAAAAGTGACAGAACAAGTTATTGAATGTATAACATACAACTAATACAATAACTTGAACCTCTGGACGCTGCGACGTATTTTGCACACATGTGCGACACAAAGGCTACACCCTCCCAAGGTTACCCACAGATTCACACAAGCAAACAAAAATTCCTGCGCAATACGAGAAGCATCGACGTTTCCTACGAACCGCATGGAGCCTGGCCTCATCAATCGTAACCAGGGAAGACAAAAGTCTTCACGGTCGTCAGACAGTATTCGTTTCACAAAATCTCCAATTCATAAAAATAAGTTGCTTTCTAAAAATTACGAACCTACCAAGCATTGCAGCATATCAGGTTCCTCGGTACAGCTGGGAAGGGGGCAGCAGTGATGGCATTCAAATTCCCAGAGAGAACATTGCAAGAACCTCGAAACAATGTCTCGGCTCAGTATTCAGGAAGCATTACACGTGCAGAAATCAACTATAACAAAATATTGCAAGCATTTATATGATGAATAAGCAAATAGCTGGTTCACTGAGGGGCACGGGGAAATATAGGAAACACAACTCATGAGAAGGTTCTAATTATTATTTTCAAGAATCAGTTTACAAAATGTGACTCGCGCTGGGCCGTCCATACATTCGTAAGAGTACGAAGGCCCCTTCTGAACTGCAGGTTGCAAGGCACTCCATATATGCTCAACAATGTGCATTTCTGGGCAGTTTTGTGGCCAGCGGAAGTTTTTACACTCAAAATTGTGTTCCTGGAACCACTCTGCAGCAATTCTGGACGTGTGGGATGTCGCATTGTCCTGATTGAATACCCAAGTCCATCGGAATGCACAATGGTTCAAATGGCTCTGAGCACTATGGGACTTAACTTCTGAAGTCATCAGTCCCCTAGAACGTAGAACTACTCAAACCTAACTAACCTAAGGACATCACACACATCCATGCCCGAGGCATGATTCGAACCTGAGATCGTAGCGGTCGCGCGGTTCCAGACTGTAGCGCCTAGAACCGCTAGGCCACTCCGGCAGGCGGGATGCACAATGTGCATGACAGGATGCTTACGTGTCAGGATGACAGGATGCTTACTTGTCAGCGTCGTATCTAGATGTATCAAGGGCCCCATATCACTCCAACTGAACACGTCCCACACCATTACAGAGCCCCCAACAGCTTGAACAGTCCCCTGCTGACATACAGGGTCCACGGATTCATAAGGTTATCTCCATACCCGTACACATCCATCCGCTCTATACAATTCTAAACGAGACTCGTCCGACCAGGCAACATCTTTCGTCATCAACAGTCGACTGTTAGTGTTGGCGGTCCCAGGTGAGGCGTAAAGCTTTGTGTCGTGCAGTCATTAAGGGTAAACGAGAGTGCCTTCGGCTCCAAATGCCTATATCAATGATGTTTCATTGAATTGTTCACATGCAGACACTTGTTATGGCTCAGGATTTGAAATCTGCAGCAATTTGTGGAAACGTTGCATTTCTGTCACGTTGAACGGTTTCTCTGTAGATGTCGTTGGTCCCGATATTGCAGAATCGTTTTCTGCGACAGGGATTTGATGTTTTAGCCGGACCCTGATATTCACGGTACACTCGTGAAATGGTCGTAAGGAAAAATTTCCACTTCATCTCTACCTCTGAGATGTTGGTACCATCACCCATAAGCCGACTATAACAACAGGTTCAACCTCACTTGAATCTTGATAACCTGCCACTGTTGCAGTACCATGTCCAGGATTCCAACCTAGGTCTCCTGCCCACTGGTCAGATACACCAAACACAACGTCAGCCTGGCACAGTGAATGTGTACAACTTCCCTTCTCAGTCCAATTTCTCAAGCACGCCTCAGCCCACTTTATATTCCCCCTAAACTCAAACAGCAGTACAGGCACTCTCCAACTGTATTGGAATAGCACCTCAGTATCGAACAAACGGGTCATCCTGCCTGAAACCCATGTATAAGTACTTTAATCAATTGAAACTGTGTCGACCTTCCTGGAATTTGACTGAGGAGGGATGCATGCTAAAGTAGTCTTTGCAGTGGTGGAAGGGCACTGTGCCAGGCTGAGATAGTGGTTAGCACATCTATCTAGTGAACAGTACATCCTGGGTCGAATGCTGGCCTTCGTACAAATTTTCATTAGTTGATTAAGTCTACACATATACATCATAGATGTTTGAGACTTGAAAAAGTCCCGGCTTCGATTCCCTGCGGGGTCAGGGATTTTCTCTGCCTCGTCTTGGCTGGATGTTGTGTGATGTCTTAGGTTAGTTAGGTTTAAGTAGTTCTATGTTCTAGGGGACTGATGACCATCGATGTTAAGTCCCATAGTGCTCAGAGCCATTTGAACCAACTTCAAAAGGTGCCTGGAACGATACACAGTATACGATATATAGAACAGCGTTTCCCTACATTTCTGAGACCACTACCCTTGAGTGCAGTCAGATATTAGGTAGTAAACACTTCTTCCAATTATCATCAACCTAGTACCTCAATTTAGAGAGAGAGAAAAATCATTGAACAATTTAATTTTTAAAATAACGAAAGAAAAATTATACTTAGTTTTTGTAGGTGTTTCATTAAAGTGCAAATTCATACTGTATATTTCGAACAATCTTTTTTTATAAAATGTTGATGCGCTTTTCAGTGCATCGCTAGTGCAACTTACAACTCTTTCTCAGAAAACGGAGCGCGCTATCGAGTTGAGGTACACACTTGTTACAATTTTATTTTTAACAATATGCGAAGAAACGGCCTTAGGTGACTATGTTGCATCTGTACTAAATATGTGAAGTGTATTGATAATTGTGAATCTGTGTGGCATTAGTTGCATTTGATACGAAGGTATTTCGTACTGGTGAAAAAAAAAAATGGTTCAAATGGCTCTGAGCACTATTGGACTCAACATTTAGGTCATAAGTCCCCTAGAACTTAGAACTACTTAAATCTAACTAACCTAATTCGAACCTGCGACCGGTTCCGGAATGCAGCGCCAGAACCGCACGGCCACCGCGGCCGGCTCGTACTGGTGACACTTGAAAATTTACGCCGGACCGGGACGCCAACCCATCACGAGGCTGATTGCAAGCCCGTACCTGTACTCCCACTAACGAAAAATACTCAGCACTGGGAACTTACCTCGGAGTCACCGCATGGCAGCCATTTACACTGACCACTCCATTACGTGGGCGGACTGAACAGACTGATAGAGTAACCGTAAATAAGAACAAAGACGATGAGTATCAATATGAGGGGGATACCGAAAAGGTATTAGACAAGAAGTAGTCGCGACCAAACTTGCAGTGAGTAACGGAAGAAGCTACATAATACACAAGGTGATTGAGTTGCACATACCGATCTCGTCTTATACAACTCGCAGGTCTATATCTGACCTTAAAAAGCTATGCAGGAATGTCACAGTCTCTTGCTCGCTACACGCTAACTATTAGTTCTACTACCGAAAAAAATGAACGCACCTTCTTGTAGAAAAATCGGTGTAGCTAAATTTTGGTCTGGGATACGTTTTCCGTCGAGGCCGTAGCTTTTGAGTTAGTAAAGAAAATGTACAAAAGTAGCCAAAATACAGACCCACTTCCACACTCAGCCCCTACCCGTCGAGATTTCTAGTATGTTGTTCATGGCACTCCCTCTTGCTACACTGTACTTAAGGTGCTGAATGCATGAAATATTTCCCACATTCGATCGTATCAGTTTTCATTGATTGGCCTTGTTCCGCCGCCGGCTTAATCGAGCACTTACAAACTGCAAATTGAGGTTTGTGCAAATTTTGTCTAACAATTTCGAGAATTTTAACAGCTTAAAGTAAACGATTACGCCATTGTATTCGTCAGGCCTTTTGGCTACGAAATTGCTGTGTTCTTAAGGGTTACTTTTGGATCGAATTTTCAACATAATCAGTTTTAGCTTAACGCTGACAAAAGTCGTTTTTCTTTCATTGCCTTCACGGGCACGTTTAAATTAATAACCTTAACCAAGTAGCCAACTATACTTTGGCGTAATAACCCAATAAATAGAGACCGAAAAGGTGGAATATCGGGAACAGTTCGTGTAGTCAGAAATTTTTCTACAGTGGTCTGAAACACTGCCTCGAACAACATACCAGAAATCCAGAAATCCTTACTGCGATCAGTGTAGCGTTAGTGCGTTTCAAGGTCAGTTTTATAAATTGTTCTAGAATAATTGTTCATTAGTCGAGTCCACTCCATGCCGTGTTGCGGCACTTCTGCGTGCTCGCGGGGGTGCTACACGGTATTAGGGAGGTGCACCAGTTCCTTTGTCTCTTCAGTGTAATACAACATAATTTTATCCTTCCTAGAGTAGTAATTTTAATGGCCAGCAGCGTATGATGTTCATTACTTTTGAAGCGCCCCCTTAGAAAAATTTATGAATTACTGTGCTGATAAACCTCTTACATTATTTGATTTTAAAACAGCTGAGCACAGCTGAACGTTCTCAGACATTTCGCATTTCGCTCTTTACCCATTCTGATCAACACTAAACTGATGCACAATATTTTTAGCGCAACGCAATCTGACTTTCAAAAATCCCTGCAAAAGATTGGCCCTAACTAACCTATACCTTTCATGAATCACTTACCTCACATAAATCTTCGTTACTCGAACTACTGCAATACAGCGAGCGCCAGTACTGCCAA
Source organism: Schistocerca gregaria (assembly GCF_023897955.1). Taxonomy (NCBI): domain Eukaryota; kingdom Metazoa; phylum Arthropoda; class Insecta; order Orthoptera; family Acrididae; genus Schistocerca; species Schistocerca gregaria. The sequence continues at coordinate 168,019,220 of NC_064927.1, read as the reverse complement.
CTAAATAAAAGATTCAAACTACTGAAGGCACTAACTACAGATAGACACAGTTAGCAAATGAAAGATTTTGATAGAGAACAAATAATGTATTTGGCTTAATAGTGTTCAAAAGTTATAATATATCTAGGAGTTCATGACAACCAGTCTTACAAATTTACTGTCTCTGATGGACACACGTCCAGATCATCCGCTTTCAAAACTCCGCCATCGCTCTCCTCACATCCACCACTGCTGCCGGCTCACCTCCAACTGCGCAACGTTACGCGCTTTTAACAGCCAACTGCCCAACACTACAATAGCGAATGTTAAAACAATGCCACCAGCCACAGACTGCACATAGCACAGTGATTTTCATACAGAGCGCTACATGGCGTTACCTATATAAAAACCTACTTACAAGTTCCCTCTAACACTACATCAGACATTAGTCGTGTCCATGCCACGTCGTATTCCGGCACTTCTGCGCGCTAGCGGAGGCCCTACACGGTAATAGGCTGTTGTATCAGTTGCTTTGCCTCTTCAGTGTAATAATAATTTTATCCTTCCTGGATTAGGAACTTTAATGGCCAGCAGTGTATGATAACCACTAGTTTTTATGAATCTCCGAAAGGCATGTGATGTGGGATTCCTTATGTTTCACTTCATATTGTATAGGTTTAGCAAAGAAATTAGTGAACTTGCTATCTTTCAGTCGTCCTACAACGACGAGTCTTACCCGTTACTGAGCTGTAGAGAGCTGAAAATAGATAAATAGGTGAATAAAGTAAAATAAACAGAGATTTTGTCCCTGCGACCAGTGCTGGCGCCCCACGGGGAGCCACGCGCCTGCCAGAGGGGGCCCCGGGCAGCGAAAGCGGCCGCCACGGCGGATGTCTCCGCGTCGGCCCGAACGCTCCGCCAGCCACGGGAACGGCACGCAGCCCTGCGCCGCCGCACTCCGGCCGCCGCTCCAAAAACGTCGCCGCTCTGCTGAAGAAACACGCCGGCGCGAGCCGCCAGCTGCCGCCGAGGAGGCACCGCGGCAAAAGGAAAAGCGCCTGAAGAAAAGTCAACAGTGAATGAGAGGCCATTCAACCCATATGTCACAATGTGCTAATACAGGGTGTTACAAAAAGGTACGGCCAAACGTTTAGCAAAAATTCTTCACACACAAAGAAAGAAAAGATGTTATGTGGACATGCGTCCGGAAACGCTTAATTTCCAAGTAAGAGCTCATTTTAGTTTCGTCAGTATGTACTGTACTTGCTCGATTCACCTCCAGTTGGCCCAATTGAAGGAAGGTAATGTTGACTTCGGTGCCTGTGTAGACATGCGACTCATTGCTCTACAGTACTAGTATCAAGCACATCAGTACGTAGCATCAACAGGTTAGTGTTCAACACGAACGTCGTTTTGCAGTCAGTGCAATGTTTACAAGTGCGGAGTTGTCAGATGCCCATTTGATGTATGGATTAGCACGGGGCAATAGCCATGGCGCGGTACGTTTGAGTCGAGACAGATTTCCAGAACGAAGGTGTCCCGACAGGAAGACGTTCGAAGCAATTGATCGGCGTCTTAGGGAGCACGGAACATTCCAGCCTATGACTCGCGACTGGGGAAGACCTAGAACGACGAGGACACCTGCAATGGACGAGGCAATTCTTCGTGCAGTTGACGATAACCCTAATGTCAGCGTCAGAGAAGTTGCTGCTGTACAAGGTAACGTTGACCACGTCACTGTATGGATAGTGCTACGAGAGAACCAGTTGCTTCCGTACCAAGTACAGCGTGTACAGGTACTATCAGCATCTCATTGGCCTCCACGAATGGTTCATCCAACAATGTGTCAATCCTCATTTCAGTGCAAATGTTCTCTTTATGGATGAGGCTTCATTCCATCGTGATCAAATTGTAAATCGTCACAATCAACATATGTGGGCTGACGAAAATCCGCACGCAATTGTGCAATCACGTCATCAACACAGATTTTCCGTGAACGTTTGGACAGGCATTGTTGGTGATGTCTTGATTGGCCCCCATGTTCTTCCACCTACGCTCAATGGAGCACGTTATCATGTTTTCATACGGGATACTCTACCTGTGCTGCTAGAACATGTGACTTTACAAATACGACACAACATGTGGTTCATGCACGATGGAGCTCCTGCACATTTCAGTCGAAGTGTTCGTACGCTTCTCAACAACAGATTCGGTGACCGATAGATTGGTAGAGGCGGACCAATTCCATGGTCTCTACGCTCTCCTGACCCCAACCCTCTTGACTTTCATTTATGGGGGCATTTGAAAGCTCTTGTCTACGCAACCCCGGTACCAAATGAAGAGACTCTTTGTGCTCGTATTGTGGACGGTTGTGATACAATACGCCATTCTCCAGGGATGCAGCAGCGCATCAGGGATTCCATGCGACGGAGGGTGGATGCATGTATCCTCGCTAACGGAGGACATTTTGAACATTTCCTGTAACAAAGTGTTTGAAGTGACGCTGGTGCATTCTGTTGCTGTGTGTTTCCATTCCATGATTAATGTGATTTGAAGAGAAGTAATAAACTGAGCTCTGACAAGGAAAGGAAGCGTTTCCGGACACATGTCCACATAACATATTTTCTTTCTTTGTCTGTGAGGAATGTTTCCTGAAAGTTTGTAACACCCTGTATGTTTACTACACTACTGAAAACAATTGTTAAACAACAAATTGGCGAATAAAGGACACACGAAGAGAGAGAAGTAGAGCAGAACTGTGTCTTGCGAAACAACAAAAGACAACAAAGGCCAGACAGTGAAATAAACGGCTGTATTGTACCACCTAGGAAGCCCCGCTAACTACGGTGATGAAACAAGGGAAAAAATGGTTCAAATGGCTCTGAGCACTATGGGACAACTTCTGTGGTCATCAGTCCCCTAGAACTGAGAACTACTCAAACCTAACTAACCTAAGGACATCACACACATCCATGCCCGAGGCAGGATTCGAACCTGCGACCGTAGCAGTCGCGCGGTTCCTGACTGAGCGCCTAGAACCCCTAGACCACCGCGGTCGGCAAACAAGGGAAAGATCAAAAGTAAGGAGACGCATAAAGAATAAGATTTCTTCAACAATTTCCATTTACAGTTTTTGGTAGAAGTGGTGAAAATCTGCGTGCTAAGTTATACTTCTTTTAATGATCTTATCCGTCCTCGGAATAATATCTCGATACGTGTTCTTTTGTTCACATCATAGGGGACATTTGCCTCCGAATTTAAAAATCGTCCGCGGTTGTAAGTAAGAAGTGGAATTTGTCGTTTTCGTAACTAAATGTGGAAATTCTTTGCCACTTCGTTGCTTAGATTATTCACGCCAGCAGTACACAACGGCTGAAAAGCAATGTTATTCGAAAATTCTTAAACCGTTTTTAATAAAACATAGTTTCTTAACATTCTACATCCTTATCTTTCATGTGTACTTCTTTGCACAGTCAGAGAAAACATCTGGAAACTATACTTTATCATTTATTCACTACTAAGACTAATCTAGTCTTATTATTCAAGCAAATGAATCTATTCTTTATAAATCAGATCTATTCAGCTAGAAACATCTAAACTGAAATTAAATTAATAATATTTTTATCCCTACTATCAGTAGGTTTCTAGCGCTAGACGGCTCCGATTTGTAGCGTGGAACATGGCGGTGTGTAACGTAACTATGTCGCGGCGTGAGAAACAGGGTGCTGTAATCGAGTTTCGAATTCAGACTGTTCGTCTACACATGGAGCACAATAAGAAGCCTTGGGCTCAATGTCATCAATCATCCTCCATAGAGTCCCGACTTGCCCCGTCCAATTTTCGTCTGTTTCCAAAACTTAAAGACTTCGCAAGCAGAGGAGAAGTTGTGGCTCAGTGAACAGGTCCTAACATGCTAAAGTGATGGTATCACCAAACTTGTCTCTCGTTGGCAGAAATATACCACGTGTAGAAGTATGAAACCGGAATTTGGTTGCAATAACTACACGTCTGTTGTTTGAAACTGATAAACAATGTTCTATTCCAAATAATCTTCATCGCTGCTATTTATACATTTCTCTCACATCTCCGGCAACCTATGAATGCCACGCCAAAAAAAAATAAGTTCTTCTTTTGAAACGAACCAGTCAGCGAGCCATTTTTGTACATTTTCATACGAATTGAAGCAATGTTCGGGGAGAGTATGACCCAGTGATACAAATAGATATTAATCGGACGGATTCGTGATTTCCCGTCAGAAAGGTCACAATTCGTAGTAATAGATGGAAAGACATCGAGTAAAACAGAAGTAATATCCGGCGTTCCCCAATGAAGTGTTATAGGCCCTCTATTGTTTCTGATCTATATTAACTATGTAGGAGACAATATTAGTAGCCTTCTTAGATTGTTTTCAAATGAGGCTGTCATTAATCGTCTTTTAAAGTCATCAGATGACCATAACGGATTTCAATATGATTTAGATAAGTTGCCTGTATGGTGCAAAAAGTGACAATTATTCACATAAGTAGTAACAGAAATCCACTAAATTTCGATTAGGCGATAAGTCACACGAATCTGAAGTCTGTAAATTCAATTAACACTTAGGGATTACAATTACAAGTAACCTGAATTGGAACGATCACATAGATGATGTTGTGGGTAGAACAAACCAAAGACTGTGATTCACTGGTAGAACCCTTACAAGCTCCAACAGCTCTACTAAAGAGACTGCTTACACCACGCTTGTCTGCCCTATCCTAGAGTACTTCCGTGCGGCCTGGGATCCGCATCAGATGGGACTGATGGATGACATCGAAAAAATACAAAGAAGGGCAGCTCGATTTGTGTTACCGCGAAATAGGGGAGATAGTGCCACAGACATGATACGTGAACTGAAGTGGTAATCGTTCAAACAAAGGCGTTTTTCGTTGCGACGGGAGCTGCTCATGAAATTTCAATCACCAGTTTTCTCCTCCGATTGCGAAGACATTCTTTTGGCACACAGCTACATAGGAAGAAATGTTCATCACGACAAAATAAGAGAAATCAGCGCTCGCATAGACAAATTTGAGTGCTCGTTTTTCCTGCGCACCGTTCGAGAGTGGAACGGTAGAGAGCCAGCTTGAAGGTGGTGCATTGAATCCTCTGCTGAGTACTTTATTGAGAATATCAGAGTAATCACGTAGATATAGAGGTAGATGTGGATGAAGTCTGGAGAATAAGCCGCTTGCCCTAGTATTTACCAACTGGACGTCTCGATCGTTTCCCTGACGCGTTTTGCGGTGTCTGATGGGGCGTTATCATTGAGCAATATGACTTTATGTTGGCTTTTTTCCATAGACTGGTCGTTTTTCAAGTAATGCTCGATTTAAGTCGACCATTTGCTGTTGTTAGCGATCAGTGTTACGGTTTCACCACGTTATAGCTGCTTGTAATATATGACGCTCTTCTGATCCCACCGAGCACAGGGCATTGTCTTCTTTCCAAATCGATTTGGTCTTACAGTGGATATCGATAGTTTTCCTGTATTCATCCATGATTTACGGCGCTTAGGATTATCAAAATATGTCCATTTTTTCATCACCTGTAACTATTCTATGGAGGAACGACATCCTTTTGTATCTGGCGTGCAGCATTCCACAAGTGGTCTTTCGATTTGCTTGCCGTCTTTCATTCAGTTCATGCGGAACCCATTTTCCCACTTTCTGCTCCTTCCCCATGGCTTTCAGCTGAAGAGAAACGGCTTCCTGCGTTACATTCAATTGTTCCGCGAGTTTTTGTTGAGTCTGAGTATCATCTTCATCCAATAAGGCCCACTAATTCGGTGTCTTGGAACTTTTTCGGTGCTTTCCCGCGCTCGCCGTTTCTCAAGTCAAAATCGCATTTTTGAATCTTTTTAACTACTCGGAACACTGTGTTTTCTCAAGAGCATGTTCGCCAAAGCATTCGATGCTACAGTACAGAAGTTTTCTTTAAATGATAACAGAAAACCAATACTGTCCGCAAATCGTAGTTTGTAGGCACTAAACTCGACATGTTTACGGGTTTTAAACAGATTCCGATGTATGGTTACTGCGTGTTGACATTCGTCGTCAGCCGTTACTAATACCCGAGCTCAGAATTAATGAAGCCATTGGGAAAGATCGTATATCTGTTAACATATGATTACAATTTTGCACAAAAGATTTACATTAGTCACATAGATTACTATGTCCTCAGTGGATTTTTTTCCATCTTCAACAACTTTACTCGGTCCATAGACGCATAAGGGGTAATGTACTATGCTTTTGAATTTTATTGATTTGTGTCCCACATTTTTAGCCCCTCGGCTCATACACGTCCAAGGGGTATTGTACAGTGCTCCATATTTCTGTCCCACGAGCAAATTTGCTGTTAACTACTCACACACTCGCTAATTTGTTTCCTGTGGAACATTCGCGAATTTTGTACATTTCTACACGTTTTCAGTCTCAGTGATTAATGTTTCATGTTAGCTGCTCAACTTGAAGAAATCTCTTCCTTGATGAGCTTATTAATCGAAAACACTTTCTTAGCATTCCTTTCCAGTCATTGATGAGGGCTTATGGTCACTCATTCTGCCCTCTACTGATTCAGAGAGTACAGATTATTATAATGTAGGATGTGTAATGCGATACTTTACAAGTCGGATCTCTAAACAAATGCTGAAAATAATTTGCGGGGAAATATCCAAAATAATCTCCTAGCTTCAGTTTAACCGAGTGACTCCATTGCTCTTGGACTGAAGCCATAAATAGCTATATCGGGAAATTTATTCGCGATAAACGCAAAATTTTCTTTTGCAACTCTGTATCAGTTTCCTACGAGCTTGGTGTAAGAAAGCAACCGATTATCTTGTCTGACCCACCTTTGATTGGTACCTAGCCACATTGGAAAGAACACATAGCAAATGTCGTGGTGAAGACAAATCAAAGACTGCGTTTTGTTATCAAAACACTTTGAAAATGGTACAGATATACTAAGGAGACTGCCTACATTACGTTTGTCCGTCCTCTCCTGGAGTACTGCTGTCTGGCATCCTTAACAGATAGAATTAACGGAGTACATCGAGAGAGTTCAAAGAAGAGCAGTACATTTTGTATTATCGCGAAATAGGGGAGAGAGTGTAACTGATATTATAGAGAATTTGGGGTAGACATCACTGAAACAAATCCTTTTTTCGTTGCGACGGAATCTTCTTACGAAATATCAATCACCAACTTCCTCCTCAGAATGCGAAGATATTTTATTGACGCCGACCTCCATAGGGAGAAATGATCGTCATAATAAAATATGGGAAATCAGAGCTCGCACGAAAAGATATTAGGTCTTAGTTTCTCCCGCGCACTATGCGAGATTGAAATAATAGAGAACTACTGTGAAGATGGTTCGATGAACCCTCTGCCAAGTTCTTAAGTGTTATTTGCAGAGTATCCGTGTAGATGTAAATGTACATATGGATGTATTGGAAAAGCGATACAAGACTGGTAGACCGAAGGGGATTCGACCAATGTTTCAGATGCCGGCTGCAACCTAAAATAGCATAATCTCCTTGTTTTGCGAATTGAAATCGGAGACGATTCATGACAACGAATATGCACATGCGCTTAAACTTTGGCATGTTTCCAACAAGTCTTCTGTTCCAAACAGGATTGAAGGTCTCTTCACTATGCGATTTATACAATGAATAAGACATAAACCATTTACTATTTTCGTGTACCACTTACAGGAAGCAACAGCTATGTCTTATCCGAGCATTATTTAAGATTCTTTTCTAATATAGGCTACAGCGCTGCTGTTAACGAGAAAGAACTGAAACGTCCCCTTTGAAAACTTATACATGACTGTGCATAAACTGACATACAATATTTTTAGCGCAACGCAATCTGACATTCAAAAATCCCTACAAAAGAATGGCCCTGACTAACATTAACCTATACCTTTCGCAAATCACTTACCTCACCAAAAATCTTCGTTACTCGAACTACTGCAATACAGCGAGCGCCACTACTGTCAGCTAAATAAAAGATTCAAACTACTGAAGGCACTAACTACTGACAGGCATAGTTAGCAAATGAAAGATTTTGATAGAGAACAAACTATGTATTTACCTTAATAGTGTTCAAAAGTCATAATATATATAGCAGTTCATGACATCCAGTCTTACAAATTTCAAAACTCCGCTATCTCTTTCCCCACATCCACCACTGCTGGCGGCTCACCTCCAACTGTACAACGCTACGCGCTGTTAACAGCCAGCTGACCAACACTACAATGGCAGACAACAATGCAAACTAGCCACAGACTGCACGCTGCACGGCCAGTGATTTTTATACAGAGCGCTACGTGGCGTCACCAATATAAAATACCTAAACAGCCTACATACATAGCCCCCATGCTCCCCACAAAAAGTTTTACAAATTGTTTTGGGCACTGGCCAACGCAGATTTGAAAAAAAATATTTTCATAATTACAATAACAAAGAAATCAAATACACACACTTATTGATACAATGTTGGTCAAAAGCTAAAATTTTCTCACAGTCCATACAGACAGTCCTGATTACTCATCGCAGTAAATTTGTAGTGTTTTTCTCAAAGTCTGAGCAGTAAAAGAAAAGGCACATGGAAGTAGCGGATTTCTATGCAGTCTGGAAGAAGTAGTGTTGTCCTTCCAAGGGAAAGGCAGTGTTGACTCTTGACATGCAGACAGGTAATGGGCCACAACAGAGCAAACCCACAGTAGAGTCAGTCGAAGTTTTGAAGAATATTGGTAGGTAGGTCATCACAGAGCAGACCCACTGTAGACCTAGTAGAGTTTACGGTATTGGTGGGCCACCAGAGATGCAGACCCACTGCAGTCCTTGTAGAAATAATGGTATTGGTGAGTCATCAAAGGTGTAGACCCACTGTAGTCCTTTTCGAGAGTATGGTATTGGTGGGTCATCAATGATGCAGCCCACTGTAGTCCTTGTAGAGATGGCCAGCAGCCATTTGTTTGACTGTGCAGGTGCAAAAGCACCATTTAAGAGTCTTGCGGATAATACAGCAAGTCCATAACCACCACTTGTACACTCACAAAGTTTTTGAATTGTCCTTAGAACCAGCAATGCCGTTAATCAGTCCCTTGCTGAATTATTAACACACGTGCAAACACTATCAGTCCCTACTTCTCACATATTGTCCATATACTATGACCAACAGAAATGTGTGCAGTGAAATGTAACTTACAAGTTACTTAATTTGATGAACTGGTGTCAATTACAATTTTATAAGAATACAATAACAAAGGTACAAAATACATCATTAAAGAACATAACACAGATAACGTTTTTAGTAAAACAGGCTTTACAAAAGAATAGAAATAGACATATACATCAGTGTTACAGGAATTATGAATAAGTAAATACATAAAATATCAGAATAACTTTTGAAACATTAACTTCACACATGTGCATTAAAACAAAACAGAACAAATAATGTCTAAACATCTTTACAAAGTAAATAACATAGTATTAGAAAATTTCTACAATATAACAACATCATCTAAACGCATAAAGATAGAAAAAACACAAATACACAAGGGAACACAAACACATAGAGGGATAACACAAAACATTTTCAATGTAACATTTGGTACTGCAGTCCAACCCAAAACTTCGTTCTGTAGATCTTTCGCCTTATTTCAACATTTTTTTCCACTAAAAAAAATCCAATCCAAGCATGCTTCCTGTATTCTCTTCACATCCTCTTTCAATTTTTTTTTTGGGCAAACCATTTTCTTCCAATTCATCGCAACTCATTCTCTTATACAGTCTACCACTTCTTAAGCTAACTTAAATCTACTGAGCTCAGATGCTGAACTAAGGGACGAGGCAATGCAGCAGCACAAAACAATTAATACAAATAGCAATGAAAATAATGGAAATTGTCAAAGCAAGCAGCAGCAAATCTAAATTGGCAGAGAAATTGCCATATTACAACTAATATGAGCCAATGTGCAGCAACAAGAAAAATAAATCAGTAGTAAAACTGGCTTAACAGAGTAACACAAAGTGAAATTTAGTAGTACTGTGACTGGCAAACAGCAGCAGCAAATGCAATAACTTATACCTAAACATGACGAAGCTCAAGCAGAAAAAATATTACAGTAAAATAGCCATGTCTAATTCCTATGTCACATCTTAACACTAGAGTGATGCATCAAAAAATTTACTCTGCAGACAGTTACCAAGTCATTAAAAAAGTTATTTATGCAGTTCCTGTGAAAGGAAATGTCTATTTGTGCTCTCTTTTCTACGAAAGTACACCATAAAATTATTCTTTACTGGGTCTGTAGACAGAAAATAATGATATTAGTACATCTATTGAATTTTATTTTAACCAATGCTGCAGTGCAGCTAGAGACTAGATATTAAACAAAATGAGCAAATATGTACAATGGAAGGCATGAAACATCATTCATTAGCCATATGGCATTTCATAAGATAGTAAAAAGTTCTCTCAATTCTCGTAGAAAGACGCATGTCATAATCAAGTGTGCAGGTGTAAGTATCTTTCCAAGTAATGAGCGTGTCGTATTTGCGATGCTTTCTACAAATGAATGTCAATAGGGAGGATAATCCCTCTTTTATTTTCTCCACCTAATGGCTTTCTTTTGTCAGACGACTGCCTCTCAGCTGGGCGCCCAAAACGCATTATTTCAAGGTCACTTACCTTTCTTACTGAAATATTTACGACAACAGTTTCCGCTAAAGTGGCAGTCTCATATAAAAAAATTTCACAGGTCAAGAATTTGCGTTACAAATCTGTAGAAACAAAATCCTATTGATATAACAGTGTCCAAAAATTTTTCGTCAGCATTGTAATACATTCACGCATTTACATACATTTCATAACTCTTAAAGCACGATTCTTGGTTTCCAACAACCTTTTTCACAAACCAGAGTCCCTAACCAGTACTCGTTATTCCTTACCTTATTACACATATACATATTCATCAACACGTCTTCCATATTTCATCATAATAAATACATAGCATAATCAGGTTCCTCATATAGCATCATCTCATTGATCATAAACATAAATCAACAGCATAATGCACATCATCATCATAATAATAACATCATAACAGATCAATCACATCTCAAAATCGTCGTAGCTTTGTGAATATTTTAAAACCTAAAAAAAAATCCCTGCTTATTTCAAAAGTGTCATCTACCTAAAACGTACTTTTAAAATCATGATCCCATACCAAATATACCATTCAAAGCTCTCATAGTATCACAATGGTTCTGAAAAGATATGAACATTTCACAAAGTACAGACAAAATACAATTTCATAAGTGTGAAGTTATCCAACTGTGTAATTACATAAATGTCTGTCACTGATGTAGTAAAATAAATATTTGTCTCTCTCAGTTAAATGATCAAATAGCTGTGTAATTTATGTGTTAGAGAAATGTGGTACCGATGTGTAAAGTTGTATAAGCAAATACCATATTAGCTAGGGCTCCTTGTGTTTGCCAGACACATGGTACACAAAGTAAGCGTGTACCCCCTGAGGATTAATGTAATTATATCCTCAGGTGTTACAGATTACAGCAATGGAATAAAATGTATCATGGAAAACTTTCTTTGTAATTCAAAAATCTTGAAAAATAAATGACTTAAGTACAAAATTAATCTCTCAAATGCGTGTCCTGTAGCACTAAATGTGCGTCTTGCTGTAAGATAATTCTGTGGAAGTGATGTAGTTATCGTCCTCTGTAACAAAAGTTCTGCTGAAGTCAATGTATTTACCTCATCATAAACGAAAGTGAAACGCTTTGCGTATAGATAATATAGTTAATACGTACCTTACTGTGATCAAGAAAGTACTATAATGTAACGTATTATTGTGCTACAGAAAAGGCTATCTCATTGTAGCTATACCACAAAAGTTACTGCTAAAACATGTTTTACTTTCTAGAATAATACAGAAAAAACTGTGCAGATATAAATAGATACAGCGCAAAAGCAATAATATAAATTGTGTCACTCATTAGTAGCGCCGTGATATAGTCGTGTAGCTGTCAAATAAACTAACCATTGTGTCATCTGGTATCATGTAGAAAGTACTTTAAATCCAGAATGTATTTTCAAGTAAACCAAAATGTTGAATTAAAATCTCATTACCAGTACCAGTATATGTTCTAAGTATGTAAGCCTGATAGTCGTTACGTAATCGTGCAACTAACAAGCAAGAATGTACAAATAACAACACTGTATTGTCTGTTCACTATAACAATGCATTCGTAATTTCTGTTTAAGTATGTTCCCTAGGTTCGAGACTGGATAGTGAACTTCAAAACATTGTTGCATGTTAACAGTTTCTAAGTCTGACAAAGCATACTAGTAAAGTGAAGTGAAAAATTTTATGGCAAAGACTAAGTTATACAGCAGATTATCTTTCAATAAACGGTTTTTTATGTGAAATGTGGTGCAATCCTTTACTCTTCCTAGTACGCAGAACTTCAACTTCAACGCAATTATCATGTGGTATACGTCGGATTCTGTAAGGTCCATTGTAGACTAGAAAGAATTTGTGACTCAAGTGTTTCTTCTTATGTGACAATGAATGAGCTTTAATGAGAACTTTCTGTCCAATATATAATTTCTTTGCATTTGTTTTATCGTTTAGTTTTCTCCTTTTGTCTGCTACAGATTTTATATTTTTAATAGCTAAATCAATTACGTCTTTGTGTCGAAGTTTACGTGTATTCGGAAAAGGTACAAGCTCTCGGATTCTGTTCGGTGGTTCTTCATTCTTTAGTACAAGAATAGGTGGTAAAGCAGTGGAGTCATGAGGTATTTCATTCAGCACGTTTTGAAATAAGTGTAAATATCTGTCCCAATGCTGATGCGTTCTGTGACAATAAAGTCAGCAAAGCTTATTGATTTCTTTCATAATCCATTCAACCGGGTTACAATGTGGTGAGTACAATGACATATAACAGGTTTGATTTTATGGTTCCGAAACATTCGTGACCAAACAGCAGATCTGAATTGCGGTCCGTTATCTGAAATGACTTTACTAACGTGTCCAGCTTCACGTAAGAAATTTTTAACACAGGCGTTGGGTACAGACCGTCCAGTGGCTTTACGTAACCGAGTGAAAGAAGCAAATTTTGAAGTAAGTTCAACAGCGACTAGAACGTACGAAATTCCATTCGATGTTCTGACAAGGGGTACCAAGAGATCAACAGCAGCAAATTCTTTTAATTTAGAAGGAATGATAGGAAACAACAGAGCACGAAGTGAGATAGTAGATGGTTTAGCTTTTTGACAAAGTTTACAAATAGACAAGACTCTTCGAATTCTCTTTTCCATATTGTTAAAATAACAAGTCGTTCGAAGAATATGATAACATTTTCGTGGACCAAAATGTGCGTAGCTGAAATGAATGTTCCAAATGAGCTTATTAACGAAATCGTCTGGAATGCAAAGTACCCATAGCTTGTCATCAACAGTGCAGCGTTTGAAGAGTACGTTGTTTCTAACCAGATAATAATACCGAATTTGAGCGTGTGTCGTTTCATGCCATTTACTTTTGATGTCTTTCCAAATCGGATCTTTATCTTGTCCATGAGCAATGTCCTTTAAAGATGTGGTGATGAAGTTTTCAAAGGCGACTTTCTGAATGTAAAGAATACTGAAATTTTTCTCGAGGTTGCTTTCTGTGTTACTTTTCTCAAGCCCAGCCAGTGCGCGTGACAGTGCGTCCGCAACAATGTTCTTCTTGCCGGGAATGTAGACTATTGTGAAGTGGAATTCTTGCAGAAACAATGCCCAACGTTTTAACCTATCATGATTTAATTTTGAAGACATAAGAAATTGTAATGCACGATGATCACTGTATACTTTTACGTGCTTACCAGAAAGAAAGAAACGGAATTTGTTAAATGCCCAAACGATAGCTAAAGCTTCTAATTCAGTAACGGAATAATTTCTTTCAGATTTTGTTAGCACTCGGCTAGCAAAAGCAATGGTTTTCTGAACAGTAGTGTCATTTTCTGTGGCTTCTTGAAAAAAATGGGCACCAAGACCGACCTTAGAAGAAACCGTGCTAAGGCAGAAATCTTGTGATAGATTTGGATGAGCTAGTATTGGCGCTTTAAGTAACGATTCTTTCAAAGAATTGAATTCCAACTGTGCTTGTTCGTCCCAGTTCCAAATACACTCCTGGAAATTGAAATAAGAACACCGTGAATTCATTGTCCCAGGAAGGGGAAACTTTATTGACACATTCCTGGGGTCAGATACATCACATGATCACACTGACAGAACCACAGGCACATAGACACAGGCAACAGAGCATGCACAATGTCGGCACTAGTACAGTGTATATCCACCTTTCGCAGCAATGCAGGCTGCTATTCTCCCATGGAGACGATCGTAGAGATGCTGGATGTAGTCCTGTGGAACGGCTTGCCATGCCATTTCCACCTGGCGCCTCAGTTGGACCAGCGTTCGTGCTGGACGTGCAGACCGCGTGAGACGACGCTTCATCCAGTCCCAAACATGCTCAATGGGGGACAGATCCGGAGATCTTGCTGGCCAGGGTAGTTGACTTACACCTTCTAGAGCACGTTGGGTAGCACGGGATACATGCGGACGTGCATTGTCCTGTTGGAACAGCAAGTTCCCTTGCCGGTCTAGGAATGGTAGAACGATGGGTTCGATGACGGTTTGGATGTACCGTGCACTATTCAGTGTCCCCTCGACGATCACCAGAGGTGTACGGCCAGTGTAGGAGATCGCTCCCCACACCATGATGCCGGGTGTTGGCCCTGTGTGCCTCGGTCGTATGCAGTCCTGATTGTGGCGCTCACCTGCACGGCGCCAAACACGCATACGACCATCATTGGCACCAAGGCAGAAGCGACTCTCATCGCTGAAGACGACACGTCTCCATTCGTCCCTCCATTCACGCCTGTCGCGACACCACTGGAGGCGGGCTGCACGATGTTGAGGCGTGACCGGAAGACGGCCTACCGGTGTGCGGGACCGTAGCCCAGCTTCATGGTGACGGTTGCGAATGGTCCTCGCCGATACCCCAGGAGCAACAGTGTCCCTAATTTGCTGGGAAGTGGCTGTGCGGTCTCCTACGGCACTGCGTAGGATCCTACGGTCTTGGCGTGCATCCGTGCGTCGCTGCGGTCCGGTCCCAGGTCGACGGGCACGTGCACCTTCCGCCGACCACTGGCGACAACATCGATGTACTGTGGAGACCTCACGCCCCACGTGTTGAGCAATTCGGCGGTACATCCACACGGCCTCCCGCATGCCCACTATACGCCCTCGCTCAAAGTCCGTCAACTGCACATACGGTTCACGTCCACGTTGTCGCGGCATGCTACCAGTGTTAAAGACTGCGATGGAGCTCCTTATGCCACGGCAAACTGGCTGACACTGACGGCGGCGGTGCACAAATGCTGCGCAGCTAGCGCCATTCGACGGCCAACACCGCGGTTCCTGGTGTGTCCGCTGTGCCGTGCGTGTGATCATTGCTTGTACAGCCCTCTCGCAGTGTCTGGAGCAAGTATGGTGGGTCTGACACACCGGTGTCAATGTGTTCTTTTTTCCATTTCCAGGAGTGTAGTATTTTTTCCAGTGAGAGAACAAAGTTTTGGTGTAGCTAGAATTTGCATCTTCAGAAAACGACGGTAAAATTTTACTAGACCTAGAAAACTGCGGACTTGTTTTTTTGTGGATGGAACTGGAATGGCTCTGACTGCTTCTAACTTTTCAGGATCCGGCTGAATGCCTTCAGAAGAAATAATATGTCACCTTTGTCCTACCGAATTCAGACTTTTCCAAGTTAACTGTAATTCCAGATTTTGCAAAAATACGTAACAAACTCTTGAGGTTGCGATTATGTTGTTCCCATGAGGCTTCTGCTATTAGAATATCACCCACATATAAGGTGATGTGACGTTTTAAGAAATCAGGTAATATGGAATTTAGCCCGCGAATGAACGCTGCCGAAGAAATGTTCAAACCAAAAGGAAGTTTCCGAAATCGACAACAAACGCCGAAACAAAGGAAAGCTGTGTATTTTCTACATTCTGGATGAAGTTCGATCTGATAAAAACTGGATCTGACATCAATAGAAGACAACACTTTTACATCATTAGAATTTTGAAGAAGTTCTTCCCACGTTCGCGGTCTGTCCGTTTCAGGAATGATGATAGTATTGATTTGTCTCGAATCTAAGACAAGCCTGATCGATCCATTTTTCTTCTCAACAACATGTAATGGATTGTTGTATGAGCTTACTGCAGGTTCAATAATGCCCTCGTCAAGCATAAATTGTATTTCTGTTCTAACACGGTCCCTATAATGTGCCGGAATTACGTATGGTCTAACACAAAGTTTAGTATGCTCACGAACACGAAATTGGTATTGAAATCCCTGGATTGTTCCTGGTTTGTGAGTAAAAACTATGGAATGTGCTTGTAAAATCTCAAAAAGGTCCTGCCTATCAGTGTCATTACAATTCTCAATTGTTTGAATTTTATTCTGAATTAACTCATTAGTATCAAATGCGCCGTCGATATCATCCCTGTCAGTACTTGCAGAGTGATTGTTAGTGTCAAGTTTCGTCGAAAATTCCGAACTGTTGTCTAACAGGAGGTAAAGCCGATTAATTTCTTCGTCATGGAGAGCCAATCTTCAAATTTGAAAGGTATTGAAGTACCTTCCTTCTCTAAACTTATTTCAGCATCGTGAAAGTTTAAGATTCCTTTGTATTCATTCAAAAAGTCTACTCCCAATATAATTTCCGTCGACAATAATGGAACAATAAGAAAGTTCATAGAGAAGCTGTGGCTTTGGCAAAAGAATTCTAAGTTGGTTTGTTGGCGTACATCTACACTTTTTCCAAAGATTGCACCTTGTAATTTAATCTTACGTAACGGAAGTGTGGGCACTCGTTCGATTTGTTGCGTTTGCTAAAGGCTGTTTCACTAATTACTGAAATGGGACTGCCAGAGTCAAGTACTGCCGTAAATTTTACGTCCTTTACTCTAATGTGAATCACCGGATATGCAATGTTGTCATGTTTTACGTCCCTAATGTCTTCCATTTTTACGTAATTACTAGCTACGGCAGCTGCGTCGTCAGTTTCATAAGTACGTTTTGTGGCTGCCAGCGGTGTGAGTCATTGCCTATTGTCTCTTTGTTGGCGCGCGTCGTTCTTGGGATTTGGAGACCTAACTTCTACAAATTCACCTTGTCGAGAGGGTCCCGCCCTGTTTGAATCCCGCCAGTTCTGATGCAATTCAGGTCTGTCGTTACGATCATATCGTCTGTCGTCACGTTGGTAGATTCCATAGTTTCTTTCTTGTCGGTCACGTGGTGGAGAATTTTTCCCTGAATCGTAACTTCGCGCTGGACCGTTGCGTCTAAAGTTATTCTCCCTTGATAATAATTATTTTGGTTTCCATATTGTCTGTTTCTCTGATTGTCTGTGTGATAGTCACTACTGCGGAGAGGTGATCTTTCCCTGTAATTCTTACTACTCTGCCAACGGTTGTCATACGTGTGGTGTCTGTTTTGGTCACGGTTTGTGTTGTGAGAATAGCCTTGTCGTGTCCAGTTATTATTTCTTTCATCGCGGAATTGCGACGCATGTGACCTGAAATTGTTGTGTTCCTGTTTCCGCGTTCCGCGATTGTCAATGTCAATTTCCAATTCTTGTAACAATCCTTGAAAAGCTTCAATGTCATCTTTGCAACGTCCTGCCAAAATAATATGTCGTAAATGCTCAGGTAGTTTGATTAGGCAAATGCGGATGAGTTCTGAGGGGCTGTAAGGGTTTGACAAGTACTGATTGACAAGTACTGATTGTGCAACATATCTTCAAAATATTTCACAAGATTGGAGAATTCAGAGTGTTCGAAATGTTTCATCATTATGATGCTATGTTTTACTCGGTCTTGTGTAGCTTGAGACCAATATGCTGAGAGGAAGGTGTGATAAAATTCTTCTTCACTGTGGCAATCGTGAATGACCGATCGCATTCTTACAGCTGGTTCATTCTCTAAATAGCCACACATAAATTCTAATCTGTGCTCTAATGACCAGTTGGGAGGAAAACAATGAGAGAATTGATGAAGCCACGCTTGTGGATGCATGTCGTTGCCGGAATTCTTAAATGTTTTGAATTTACGTGTAGTAATAAACAGCTTACAGTCAAAATCATCATGTCGACGAGTAGCATATCGGTCGTTGTTACGTCGTGACGGCGGTTCCATCTCAAAATTCGGTGCACCTTGCCAATTTCTTTCATAATTTCTGAAATGCCCTGTGTTATTATTTTGTGGCTTTTCCGTATTTCTAAGTCCCGTTGGAGCGCGAGTGTCCTCTGAAATACGTAATTCTTGTATTACCTGTGTCAGCTGATGTTGTACTTCCCGGATTTCACTTTGGTGTTGCGTATTAATTTATTTCTGATTTTGTTTGAATTTCCTAATTTGTTCGCACTCTTCTGTGTCATTCAGATCATTATCTACCTTTGCAGATAAGTTAGTGAACTGATTCGAAAGTTCGGCTACTTTCTCCGATAGTGTACTTATTTCCTCAGTGTGTTTTTCTGAACCAAATTTCAGAGTGTCCATTTGTGTTGAAATCGTATCTACTGTGACCATTAAGTTTTCCTGAGTTTTTGCAAGTTGCATAACCGAATCGGTAGATGCAACTGAGTCAATTTTAGCTTGCAAGGTCTCATGATTTTCATGAACAATACTTTGCAGTTCTTTTATAGCTGATTCGTGATTCTGTAATGTATTTTCATGCCGCGAAAAAATAGGTTGGAAATGCTCACAAATTTGTGTTTTGACGTCATTACAGACTTTTTGACATTTCGATTCGATTTTATGAAACTCTCTAGTTAAATCTTCACGTGTTTCTTTAAACGTATGTTCCACTGAGTCTAACTTTTGAAGCTTTTGTTCCATTGTGTCTAATTTCTGAAGATTTTGTGTCATTGTGTCTAACTTTTGAAGATTTTGTTCCACTGTCTCTAACTTTTGAATATTTTGTTCCTTTGTGTCTAACTGTTGCAGTGTTTGACTCTGATTTTGTTTCATTCGTTGCATTAATTGCATTAATAATGTATTTGTATCTGGAATCTGTTTCTCTATGCTTTTCGGCAGTGCATTTGCACCGCCAACACTCACATTTTCACCAGCAGAAAATGTGTCTTGACTTATTTGAGAAAACGGTGAGGACCCAAAACCTGAATCTACAGTATTTGCAACATTGTGTCCTGTCATTTCGGAATTCTGAAGCGAGTTGTTGCCGACCGATCGATCGATAATGCTTCCCTGTTCACTAGCTGTTTCACTGCCTACACCATTTTTTGCAGCCCGCTCAATTTTCCTATGCACAATTACCAAATTACTAATTTGAACATTAGTTAATTCATTACATGGTGGCGCTAACACACTGCCTTCGTCTTCACTGTCATTTCTCAGTTTACTTTGGAGCCTAGTATTACGTTTTTCACACGTCATTATTGTCACAATATTTCACACGACAACACAGAAAAACACAATTTGAAGAGCAAAAATAAGAGAACACATTAACATAGCACTGAAAATAATATCTAGTTAACTGCAAGTGCAGCTGCGAAATACTTGGTGCAAATCTACATGCATGCCACAACTGTTTTACTGTACAAGAATGAAAAACTACAACTACAAAGGAAATTCTCTTTACAATTATGTGCTAGCAATAAACAAAGGCTGCACTAATTGCACAAAGTACAATGAAAAATCAGAAGATCCCAGTTAGGTATCCTGGCAGGGTCGCCATACGAAACGTCCCCTTTGAAAAATTATACATGACTGTGCATAAACTGACATACAATATTTTTAGCGCAACCCAATCTGGCTTTCAAAAATCCCTACAAAAGAATGGCCCTGACTAACATTAACCTATACCTTTCGCAAATCACCAAAAATCTTCGTTACTCGAACTACCGCAATACAGCGAGTGCCACTACTGCCAGCTAAATAAAAGATTCAAACTACTGAAGGCACTAACTACTGACAGGCATAGTTAGCAAATGAAAGATTTTGATAGAGAACAAACTATGTATTTACCTTAATAGTGTTCAAAAGTCATAATATATATAGCAGTTCATGACATCCAGTCTTACAAATTTCAAAACTCCGCTATCTCTTTCCCCACATCCACCACTGCTGGCGGCTCACCTCCAACTGTACAACGCTACGCGCTGTTAACAGCCAGCTGACCAACACTACAATGGCAGACAACAATGCAAACTAGCCACAGACTGCACGCTGCACGGCCAGTGATTTTTATACAGAGCGCTACGTGGCGTCACCAATATAAAATACCTAAACAGCCTATTTACATAATGATCCGATATTAAATGTCATATTCAGTGATATATCTAGACATCCTGTGTAACTGATGTGTAGATATTTTGTCTGATGCTATGGTCTAGTTTATCAAGGCTAATTACTTTATGAGTACTAAACAGAAGTTAAGGAAGTGTACGGCAGAATAATCATTAAGAAGGACATTATGTGTACATTAAGTCAAAACACTGTTTTGCGTAGCAGTTGTTATTATTGTGACTTTATTTTCATTGACAATAGGCCTATTTCGGGCCAAAGGTCATTTTCAAGCACTCTGCAACATATAGTACGGCATTTAGATGATATATCTGTAATGTCTCAGCACTGGAATTTTTCTTTGTTAGCACTAAGAAGGATACTACGTAAATGTGATAAATGTCTATATGGCGATGACCAAATGCCAATAAATAATAAATAAAAAAATTAGCTTATGGGTCATGATTAATTCTCAGCCAACTCCGTAACTAGACCATCACATGTACACTAAGAAAAATAACAGAATAACAACAACCTGAATGTACGCAATCCAATGATAAACAGAACAATAGTTATTGTCAGCACATTTGCAGATGGAAATATTTTAATATTTTGTCTACTAACGTTGTCTCTCGAAACGTATTCAGCAGAATCTCTTTTTTTAATTTCTTTTGTATGTTCGTCAAGATCCCATTGTGAAATGAAACCTTATCGTTATTACATTCATCTCTCCATCAGTTTAAGAGTTTCGTTTCTTTCATTATCCATTAACAGCAAACGTAAAAGAATTAAATGTTTTAAGTGAATAAAATATATTTCTTTTAAAACGAGTAATCAAGCAAATTACAACTCTTTCGCCATCATTAAATAATTCAAAACATAGAGCCTTTCGTTCGAAGAAAACATTGAATTTCTTGTACTTTTCCATTATACTGGTTCCGATACACCATTACCTTGAGCATGTTCTATGCAGGAAGTTCGGAATTAACTTTCTCACAAGGATCTAAAGAATTTTTGACAACTTTGCTCAGGGAAAGCAATAATAAAAGTATTCGTTATAAATATTTGAACACATCACTAATTTTAGGAACATAATCCATAGAAACGCGTTTCGGATGTCAAGCTGCCATTAGCTAGCTACTTAATTTAATCGTACATAAAATGCACTTTAAAACACTCAGGGTCAAGATGTAAAAACAAAATTATTTGGAAGTGACGTCCTCCTCTTATTTTGATAATGGCAACACCAGATTCCCTGCTCCGCTTATCTGTCACTGCACATCCTCCAAAGCGCTGCCTTCGCAAGGCAGTAAGTACAGGTGACGTCAGCTGCTTCTCCGTATACTTCTGGTTCGTAATCATATGTACGGCTCTGAGAGATGGAGGATTAACTTAGACCGCCGGATAATGGAAGCTTGAGTCCCGGAACGCATTGCTATGCATTATGTTCCTAAATTAGTAGATGTATGCTAAAATATTTCTGTCGACTGCTTTAACACCCTCTACCTCCGATACTTAAGATGGACAATATAAGAACAAAAACAATACCCCATTAAATCTTTAAGTTTAATACAAACTCAAACAAGAAATTTTGTTTGTGGGACTAAAATCTGGCATTACGTACAGATTCGCATTTACCAGGGTTGTTAAATCAATAACGATTCAATTTAATTTTTTTCCGTTTAGGTGCTTCAAATTCTATGTTTCTCATTCACGTGTCTTGAGTTTCGAACAATTTCGACAGATGGCAGAACCGTAATGAACCATCAAAATGGCATGCACGAAAGGCAACGTTCTGTAATTGAGTTCATGGTTATGGAAGAAGAAACCATGCATTCATAAACTCTTTGTATGCAGTGTGTGGCAATGCTGAAAATGAGAGGAATACTGTTGAGCAATGGGTGCAGAGAGTTAAAGCGCCAGGAAGTGGAAAAACTTAACTCCGTCGTTTCGTTTCACAACTATTGCTCCCGACATGGTGAATCTCTCGGATGCCATTATTCATTACAACTCGACAGACGCTCGCAGACCCTTGCAGACCCTCGCAGACCCGCGCATTAGAACTCGAAAGTTGGCTCTACAGATGTGGGTGACAATTCGACGTGCGTATGAGACAATAGACTCATGGATATTCAATGGTGCGCTCAATATAGATGCCATAAATGCTCACAATAGGTCACGAGCAGAATATACCCATTTCATCTGAACTGTTGGAGCAGTTTGCGGCCAACGGAGAGATCTTGCCGTTACGGATCGTTACAGGTGGTATCTGGATGGATTACTTTGAGCCAGAAACAAAAGGACAGTCACGGTAGTGTCAGCACTCGCAATCACCAAAATAGATTTTCGAGACAGCCTCCTCTGTTGTCAAAGGCATTGATGACAGTATTTCGGGATTGTGTAGATATCTTTCTCGTGAATGTGTTGTCAAAAGGTACAGATATTAATTCAAAGGCATTTTTGAATACTCTGAACAAACTTAAGAACCGTTTCCGACTTTTTCGAGCTGACAAGAAGTCAAACGAAGTCTTTCCCAAACGACAATGAATCCCACACACAAATCTCAGAACACAGGAACACATGGTCATATTGTGTAGGAGACAACTGCCCCGTCAACCCTATAGCCCTCACCTGGTGCTCACGAACTTCCACCTGTTTCGACCACTTTAGGATTCCCACGTGGGATTTATTTTGATCATGATGAGAACCTAATTCATACAGTGAAAATATGGCTACGAACACAGATACAGAGCTCTTACCAATAGGGAAACATGCTCTTACATTACGCTGTCGTAAGGCCAAAGAACATAATGGAGAATATGTTGATCGTTGGTTGGTTTTGGGGAGAGGACCAAACAACGAGGTCATCGGTCCCATCGGATTAGGAAAGGATAGGGAAGGAAGTCGGCCGTTCCCTTTCAAAGGAGCCATCCCGTCATTTTCCTGAACCAATTTAGGGAAATCACAGAAAATCTAACTCGGAATGGCGAGACGCGGGTTTCAACCGTCATCCTCCAGAATGCGAGTGTGCTAACCACTGCTCCACCTCGCTCGGTAAGAGACTATGTTGAAAAATAGTGCACGTAAAAAGAAAGATGACTGATACTTTCACCAAATTCTAACCCTTAAGAACAATATTTTCTGAAAGAATGATTGTAGGGCATTACTTAGCGGAGTACCCTCGTAAAACTGAGCCCTCCACAGGTAAACTAGCAAACATTTTGACATTTTCTAGCAAGAATACTTATCGTATTCTTCACAGAAATGTCTTACATCCACTGAATTGCATTTCACTACAAAATACTCATACTCTTTCTTACAGAGATTACCATTAAATCGCTTCCACCAGGTCACAGGTAAAAAAGTAAAAAATCGAATTACTGTTCCTTGTGGCAGTCACTCTAACAATAGTCATGGACACATTTTTCTTTATCGTGACTATGTATGACCTTCTTTTAATCATACATATTTTCAGTGCCCATTCTCGCAGTAAACTAATTCCGACCATGCACAGGACTATATTATTTATGCCGTTATTGTAATTTAAATGAAAGCACTTCAATCAAAAGTTACGAGCTCTGCATGGAATACTGAAGCCACCTGCTTCGCTTGAGAAGAATTAACGTGGCTTGAATGTGTGAGTTCTCATTATACGACGTGTGCACCGTTTAGAGAGTGTTGACGTCTCTCATGTGTGATTCTGTCATATACGTAGAAAAAGGGAAAAAGAGGATTTCAATACAATGTATGTAACGAAAGAGGAAGTAAAGGAATTTTGTTAAGATACTTAGCTCGTTTGTTGTTACTTGCCATATTATTCACATATCCGTAACATTTTCTTTGACAGTCTATTATGAAACCAAAAAGGCATACGTCTGAGTCGACACATTCACTTAGACAGTTCATGAAAGGAAGTGAGCGCTTGCAACGTTGGTCTCTACTCAATTACCACAGTTTAGTAGCATGATGTCTCTGCAAAACAGTTAATTTTTTGGTGATTCTTGAAGACCCCTTAATCTTGGAAAACGAGTGTGGGTCATTTGTTTGAAGTGACAAACTAATCAGTTTGAATAATTGCGTGCCATCTCAACACAGACCATGTCATTACCACCACTTCCACGTGAGGTGATCAGCCCCGCACTCCACGACTAATTTTATGAGTGCTACAACATCGCATCACACGTTCTTTGGCATGCTATAATTGTCGAATCTACGTGGGATTTTGTTTTGGGTGTTGTCCGACATGGATGTCTTCTGTTTCCATAATTTTGTGAGTTACCAGGCGCGAATGTATAGAAACGTCACGCGTTATTAGGGCGAAGGTATCATCATTTTTGTCGTCAAGCCATCAAAGATGCATACTGAACAGGTGACAGACGTATTTCAAGCTTAATATAATAATCGTTAGTTACTGAAGAGGACATAGGAACTACCACGAAAACTGCACGAAACTCAGGTATTAATGCAGCTTTGGGTAGTTACGACTACATCGGTAAAAATATATGTAACTTTAAGGCTGCAGTCCTACGAAACTATGAGTGGAAGTTCCTTTCAAAGCAACCAATTTCAACATATTGTATTCTTCATAAGTCATGTGGCTTCAGTCAGCGCTCTACGTGAATTTAGCAACGTTGAAATAGCAGGCATAAGTGGAGTAGCTGTCGTATAGAATTTGTGTAAAACAAACGCCAGAAACCCTTTTTTGTAAACGATGTAAAATGCACAATATATTGCAGCCTATGGAAGATTAAAAGTACGATCACTCGAAATTTTCATCAATTGTAGTTTAGTTAATTGCCTTTGGAAATGCGTTTAAACGCTCGAACCCAGCATTCCATTTCACTTTGTTCTCTCTGCATGAAAAAAATGACCGGTTGTTACGGCACTCCGTCGATTGATCATGAGGATTTCACGGCGTTTAAGAGAAAGTTGTTTTATTTAGATCAGCAGTTGGTTCGTGCAGTCCCAGAGAGGCGCTGACAGAGCAGAATTCCAAGAGAACAATGACAGATGTAAGGTCGCGATAAAAACACTTCAGAGGTGCAAGAGTTTCCGCAAGTCTGAGGACTTGCTCGAAGAGATTTCCTGAAACACTTGAGGCGATGCTGACGAGTTTTACAAATATATCTTTGCAGAAATTAAGTCTTTCGCTGCAAGATTAGGAAGGCTATTGCAATAAAGATAAAATTTTACAATCGCCAAGTAGAATTAAAAACATGTCCTCATACAAATTACAAAACATGGTATTTCCTTTATTGCAGCAGTACATGCAAATTGTTAAAGGAATTCGTTGTATTACATATTGTGACATAAAATTTTAGATATCGTTCTTAGCATAGGATGAGTATCTGCAAATCATACATTACATGGGTAGTGGCAGTGAACAGAAAATGAAACTGGCACACCCGGCTAATATCGTCTAGGGTCCCAGCGAACACACGCAAGTGCCGCAACTCGGCGTGGTATGAACTCGACTAACGTCTGACGTAGTGCTGGATGGAATTGGTACCATGAATCTTGCAGCCGCGTGGGATTAGCCGAGCGGTCTCGGGTACTGCAGTCATGGACTGTGCGGCTGGTCCCGGCGGAGGTTCGAGTCCTCCCTCGGGCATGGGTGTGTGTGTGTGTGTGTGTGTGTGTGTGTGTGTGTGTGTGTGTGTGTGTGTGTGTGTTTGTCATTAGGGTAATTTAGGTTAAGTAGTGTGTAAGCTTAGGGACATGACCTTAGCAGTTAAGTCCCATAAGATTTCACACACATTTGAACATTTTGAATCTTGCAAAGCTGTCCACAAATCCATAAGAGTACGAAGCGCTGTAAATCTCTTCTGAGCAGAACGTTGAAAGGCCTCCCAGATATGCTTCATAATATTCATGTCTGGGGTGTTTGGTGGCCATCGGAAGTAAATTCAGAAGAGTATTCCTGGAGCCCACCCCATGAACCATGGACCTTGCCGTTGGTGGGGAGGCTTGCGTGCCTCAGCGATACAGATAGCCGTACCGTAGGTGCAACCACAACGGAGGGGTATCTGTTGAGAGGCCAGACAAACGTGTGGTTCCTGAAGATGGGCAGCAGCCTTTTCAGTAGTTGCAGGGGCAACAGTCTGGATGATTGACTGATCTGGCCTTGTAACAATAACCAAAACAGTCTTGCTGTGCTGGTACTGCCAACGGCTGAAAGCAAGGGGAAACTACAGTCGTAATTTTTCCCGAGGGCATGCAGCTTTACTGTATGATTAAATGATGATGGCGTCCTCTTGGGTAAAATATTCCAGAGGTAAAATAGTCCCCCATTTGGATCTCCGGGCGGGGACTACTCAAGAGGATGTCGTTATAAGGAGAAAGAAAACTGGCGTTCTACGGATCGGAGCGTGGAATGTCAGATCGCTTAATCGGGCAGGTAGGTTAGAAAATTTAAAAAGGGCAATGGATAGGTTAAAGTTAGATATAGTGGGAATTAGTGAAGTTCGGTGGCAGGAGGAACAAGACTTCTGGTCAGGTGACTACAGGGTTACAAATACAAAATCAAATAGGGGTAATGCAGGAGTAGGTCTAATAATGAATAGGAAAATAGGAATGCGGGTAAGCTACTACAAACGAAATAGTGAACGCATTACTGTGGCCAAGATAGATACGAAGCCCCACCTACTACAGTAGTACAAGTTTATATGCCAACTAGCTCTCCAGACGACGAAGAAATTGAAGAAATGTATGATCAAATAAAAGAAATTATTCAGATAGTGAAGGGTGACGAAAATTTAATAGTCATGGGTGACTGGAATTCGGTAGTAGGAAAAGGGAGAGAAGGAAACGTAGTAGGTGAATACGAACTGGGGCAAAGAAATGAAAGAGGAAGCCGCGTGGTAGAATTTTGCACAGAGCACAACTTAATCATAACTAACACTTGGTTCAAGAATCATAAAAGAAGGCTGTATACATGGAAGAAGCCTGGAGATACTGACAGGTTTCAGATAGAGTATATAATGGTACGACAGAGATTTAGGAACCAGGTTTTAAATTGTAAGACATTTCCAGGGGCAAATGTGGACTCTGACCACAATATATTATGACCTGTAGATTAAAACTGAAGAAACTGCAAAAAGGTGGGAATTTAAGGAGATGGGACCTGGATAAACTGAAAGAACCAGAGGTTGTACAGAGTTTCAGGGAAAGCATAAGGGGACAATTGACAGGAATAGGGGAAAGAAATACAGTAGAAGAAGAATGGGTAGCTCTGAGGGCTGAAGTAGTGAAGGCAGCAGAGGATCAAGTAGGTAAAAAGAAGAGGGCTGCTAGAAATACTTGGGTAACAGAAGAAATATTGAATTTAATTGATGAAAGGAGAAAATATAAAAATGCAGTAAATGAAGCAGGCAAAAAGGAATACAGACGTCTCAAAAATGAGATCGACAGGAAGTGCAAAATGGCTAAGCAGGGATGGCTAGAGGACAAATGTAAGGGTGTAGAGGCTTATCTCACTAGGGGTAAGATAGATACTGCCTACAGGAAAATTAAAGAGACCTTTGGAGAAAAGAGGACCTCTTGTACGAATATTAAGAGCTCAGATGGAAACCCAGTTCTAAGCAAAGAAGGGAAAGCAGAAAGGTGGAAGGAGTATATAGAGGGTCAATACAAGGGCAATGTACATGAGGACAATATTATGGAAATGGAAGAGGATGTAGATGAAGATGAAATGGGAGATACGATACTGCGTGAAGAGTCTGACAGAGCGCTGAAACACCTGAGTCGAAACAAGGCCCCCGGAGTAGACAACATTCCATTAGAACTACTGACGGCCGTGGGAGAGCCAGTCCTGACAAATCTCTACCATCTGGTGAGCAAGATGTAGGAAACAGGAGAAATACCCTCAGACTCCAAGAAGAATATAATAATTCCAATCCCAAAGAAAGCAGGTGTTGACAGATGTGAAAATTACCGAACTATCAGTTTAATAAGTCACAGCTGCAAAATACTAACGCGAATTCTTTACAGACGAATGGAAAAACTAGTAGAAGCCGACCTCGGGGAAGATCAGTTTGGATTCCGTAGAAATGTTGGAACACGTGAGGCAATACTGACCTTACGACTTATCTTATAAGCTAGATTAAGGAAGGGCAAACCTACGTTTCTAGCATTTGCAGACTAAGAGAAAGCTTTTGACAATGTTTACTGGAATACTCTCTTTCAAATTCTGAAGGTGGCAGGGGTAAAATACAGGGAGCGAAAGGCTATTTACAATTTGTACAGAAACCAGATGGCAGTTATAAGAGTCGAGGGACGTGAAAGGGGAGCAGTGGTTGGGAAGGGAGGGAGACGGGGCTGTAGTCTCTCCCCGATGTTATTCAATCTGTATATTGAGCAAGCAGTGAAGGAAACAAAAGAAAAATTCGGAGTAGGTATTAAAGTCCATGGAGATGAAATAAAAACTTTGAGGTTCGCCGATGACATTGTAATTCTGTCAGAGACAGCAAAGGACCTGGAAGAGCAGTTGAACGGAATGGGCAGTGTCTTGAAAGAAGAATAAAAGACGAACATCAACAAAAGCAAAACGAGGATAATGGAATGTAGTCGAATTAAGTCAGGTGTTGCTGAAGGAATTAGATTAGGAAATGAAACACTTAAAGTAGTAAAGGAGTTTTGCTATTTGGGGAGCAAAATAACTGATGATGGTCGAATTAGACAGGATATAAAATGTAGACTGGCAATGGCAAGGAAACCGTTTGTGAAGAAGAGAAATTTGTTAACATCGAGTATAGATTTAAGTGTGAGGAAGTTGTTTCTGAATGTATTTGTATGGAGTGTAGCTATATATGGAAGTGCATCATGGACGATAAATAGTTTGGACAAGAAGAGAATAGAAACTTTTGAAATGTGGTGCTACAGAAGAATGCTGAAGATTAGATGGGTAGATCACATAACTAATGAGGAAGTATTGAATCGGATTGGGGAGAAGAGAAGTTTGTGGCACAACTTGACCAGAAGAAGGGATCGGTTGGTAGGACATGTTCTGAGGCATCAAGGGATCACCAATTTAGTATTGGAGGGCAGCGTGGAGGGTAAAAATCGTAGAGGGAGATCAAGAGATGAATACACCGAGCATATTCAGAAGGATGTAGGTTGCAGTAGGTACTGGGAGATGAAGAAGCTTGCACAGGATAGAGTAGCATGCAGAGCTGCATCAAATCAGTCTCAGGACTGAAGACCATAACAACAACAACAACATTCCTGGAGCCACTCTGTAGCAATACTGGTCGTTTGGGGCGTCTCATGGAAATGCCCAAATCCGTCGGAAAGCACAGTGGACGTGAACTGATGCAAGGTGATCAGGCAGGATGCCTATGCACGTGTCATCTATCAGAGTCGTATAGAGACGTATCAGGGGTCCGATATCACTCCAACTGCACACGCTTTACACCATTACAGAGCCTCCACCGACTTGAACAGTTCCCTGCTGACATTCAGGGTCCATAGATTCATGAGTATGCCTCCATTCCCGTAGACGTCCATGTGTGCGACACGATTTGAAACGAGACTCGTTCGACCAGGCAACATGTTACCGGTGCTCAACAGTCCAATGTCGGTGTTGACGAGCCAAGGCGAGGAGTAAAGCTTTGTGTCACGCATGGGCCTTCGGCTCAGAAAGCCAATATCGATGTTTCGTTGAATGGTTCGCTCGCTGACACTTGATGATGGCCCAGCATTAAAATATGCAGTAATTTGCCGAAGGGCTGCACTGCTGTCACGTTGAACGATTCTCTTTATTCGTCGTTGGTCCCGTTCTTGCAGGATCTTTTCCAGGCCGCAGCGATGTTGGCAGTTTGATCTTTCACCAGATTCCTTATATTCACGGTACACTCGTGAAATGATCATATGGGAAAATCCACACTTCATCGCTAGCTTGGATATGCTGTGTTCCATCGCTCGTGTGCCGACTATAAGACCACGCTCAAACACTTAAATCTTGATAACCTGTCATAGTAGCAGCAGTAACTGATCTAACAACTGGACCAGACACTTGTCTTATATAGGCGCTGCCAACCGCAGCGTTATATCTGCCTGTTTACATATCGCTGTATTTGAATGCGCGTGCCTGTACCAGTGTATTATCCGAAAGTACTAGCATGCTTTTTACTGCATGCAGTTACTTGCAGAAGAATCCATAAGATTTCCTAATTTATAGAAATATATTAAATTATATGTGATAAATTTTCAAGTTAATTATTTTTGTTAATTATTTTTGTTGCGTTCTTAAATTGTATTTTAGAAACTAAATGTGTTTTAAAAAACAAGCTCCCCGTGAGGATTGGCTTCTCTCCCATCGGGCACCTTCACATAAGGCGGATATAAGAATCCTCATCAGATGTGGTGAGTACCAGGGGTGGTCAAAAACTAGCGGCTACTGACATAACGTGTGGCTTATCAGAGGCTAAAGGACGAAAACCTTGATAACAAATTACCTGGTGCCCCAGGATGTGGGTTGTGCAGTTGGCCCGATTCACACTCACGTGAAAAAACTATAACGCTGAAAAAACTAACAATATGCCCAGGAAAAACGGAGACGACAATTGCCGAAATAAAAAGGAAAATAACATTTGGCTTCTGAAATGCAGAAGTTATCTCCACAAAATTAAATATATTAGCAATAGAACTTGACAGGCTCAAAACTGATGTCTTCATTCTCTCTGAGTCCAAGAGGAAAGGCAAAGGAGAAGAAGAAATTGGTAATTACGTACATATTTCGAGTGGAGTGTCCAAAGCGGTAAGAGCCAGTGCAGGAGTCTCCATTACGATAAAGAAATCACGGGAAAAGAGAATCACGATGTATTATTACGGTGGAAATAACTCTATTTCCAAGGAAGTTGTAATTATTAGAGTATACGCACCAAGAATGATACAAGAGACAGGAGAAATATAGTTTCTGCAGTTCGTAGGGTCCGTGATTGATTATTACTAAAGTCAATGACGTTAATAAGAATTTTTTGTGGTGAGAGCATCTAAGCAATGTCACCTTCCTTGAAAAGAGTTGACAGTTTCCAATTGGTGGGTAGGTATGTTAAAAAAAATGATTCTCATACGCTATGTTATATCAAGAGCATCAGAAAATTTTATAACAGTAGGAGGATTCGTTATTCGTTGGAAGCCAAAGAGTGAGCTACTGTCAACTGTTCAGCTATAAGATGATTCTGATCAAAATCAATACAAAACCTACGTCAGTAATAGCTGTTCATGTGTACCTACCAATGTCATAAACAGAAGAGGTCCATGATTTATGAGTGTCAAACAGTACTTACGAGCTTAAGAGTACCACTTACTAATATCAAAATTATTTTACTCTCACTGCACTCTTTCCACCTATGTACTCTCTCTTGTGCGTGTAGTAGAGGAAATCCAACACACACATAATTATGGTGCTCTTACTTTTATATTCTCTGAGTGTTATTTTGAGACTTCCGTATGATGAATCTGTACTGCCGACGACACGAACACGTCGGTACTATGTATGTCTTCGTAATCTAACTGTTTACAGGTACTGTCGAAACTATGTGAGCAGTTCATATCGCACGTGAAAGATATTTAACGTGAGGTTTTATTCAGACTTAACTTCAAGCAACTTTTGATAAAAAATGAGTAAATGAACAAGCTTCAAAATCGTGATGTGGACACTTGTTCCAGTGGGTAGGTTTTTGTACGTATCACTAAGGTTTGTCATTTATTGTTAGTGGTTATAATAATTTCCATGTTGTTCAGTTAAATCTGTTCCGTATGTATTAATGTTCTAATATTGGAAGATAGGCTGAAACTTGTTATCACTTAAAATCAGTACACCTAACAGCTGTCGGTGGTGAGTTTCACAAATTATTTAAGGGTCTTCCCAAGTAGAGGAACGCCCTGCTGTCGTGAAAGGAGAAGAAATAGCTGTCGTTTCGGAGAACATAAAGGATCGACCATTAGAGTAATAATTCGCAGAGCTCTTGATGAGTTCAGTCAAAGATGGCAGAAGCGATATATAACATTCCTTCGGGAGTACTAAAATAATTAAGGTGAGGGACAACAAAACATTTTTCCCCGTTAGAGTGTAGAATCTTTGTGACTGGATTTATACCATCGGATTCTGATAAAAGACGTGTAAAATAATGCAAACATTTTTGATATCACCAAAAGAAACAGCAAAATTAAATAAAATATATATGCTGCAGGTTAAGACGAGTAATATACGAGCCATACAAGAAGCAAGAATGAACAGTAAGGATTGACGTCCAGGAGCGAAGTGCTTGGAAGGGAAAGAGCGACAGACTCTCTCCTCTACTTTGTAAACTATATCTTGAACTACCAGTGAAAGAAATAAACAAGACAGAAGCATAACTTACAGCAGGTATGTAATGATATTATAGAAAAGATTTACCGATAACATTGCTATCCTCTCTGCAAATGAGGGAGTATTATAGGATCTGTTGAGAAGGACATGGTAACTTCTCAGCGCACAGCAAGGATTGAGTGCCAGATGTATCAAGGAACAGCGGAAATTAGATGAGCAATAAATTTAGTAACAAACTGGGAGACTCTTAAGAGAAGTGAAATGTTTCTGCTTCCTTGGAACAAGGCCTGGCTGATGAGGCCAGGAGGGCAGAAAAAGCAGAAGAACACAGAAAACGACAGTATTTCTCGCACTAGTGATAAAAATAGTTCGTAACTGATGATACGTTGGTTATTTGTGTTCCTGAGATATGTTATCTAAATCTATGCCTACACTTACAAGATTACTCTGCTATTCACAATAAAGTGCCTGGCAGAGGTTTCAATGAAACACCTTCAAGCTGGCTCTCAACCGTTCCACTCTCAATCGGCGCGGGGGAAAAGCGAGTGCTTACATTTTTCTGAGCGAGCATTGATTTCTCTTATTTTAGTGTGATGATCATTTCTCCCTATGTAGGTGGGTGCCAACAGAATGTTTTCTCAATCGGCGGAGAAAACTGATGATTGAAATCTCGTGAGAAGATACCGTTGCAACGAAAAACGCCTTTGTTTTAATGATTGCCACTGCAATTCACATATCATGTCTGTGGCACTGCCTCCCATATTTCGCGATAATACAAAACGAGCTGCCCTTCTTTGTACTTTTTCGATGTCGTCCGCCAGTCCCTCCTAATGCGGATCCCACACCGCACAGCAGTACTCGAGAATAGGGCGGAAACCTTTATGTAAGCAGTTCCTTTAGTAAACCTGTTGCACATTCTAAGTGTTCTGCCAGTGAAACGAAGTCTTTGGTTTGCTCTACCCACAACACTATTTATGCGATTGTTCCATTTTAGGTTATTTGCAATTGTAATCCCCAAGTATTTAGTTACCGAACGAGGTGGCGCAGTGGTTAGCGCACTGGACTCGCATTTGCGAGGACAACGGTTTACACCCGCGCCCGACCATTCTGATTTATGTTTTCCGTGATTTCCCAAAATCTTTTCGGGCAAATGCCAGGACGGTTCCTTTAAAAGGACACTTCCAACTTCCTTCCCCATCCTTTCCTAATCAGATGGGATCTATGACCTCGCTGTTTGGTCCCCTCCCTCAAATCATTGCGTAATCCAAATTTAGTGGATTTCATTTAGTTTTCATGTGAATTACTTCACCCTTTTCTTTATTCAGGGTCAAATGCCACTTTCGCACCATACAGACTTCTTATCTAAATCATTTAGCAATTCTTTTTCGTCATCTGATGACTTTATAAGCCGGTAAATGACAGCATCGTCTGCACACAATCTAAGACGGCTACTGAAACTGTCTCCTATGTCGTTAATACAGGGTGTTACAAAAAGGTACGGCCAAACTTTCACGAAACATTCCTCATACACAAAGAAAGAAAATATGTTATGTGGACATGTGTCCGGAAACGCTTACTTTCCATGTTAGAGCTCATTTTATTACTTCTCTTCAAATCACATTCATCATGGAATGGAAACACACAGCAACAGAACGCACCAGCGTGACTTCAAACACTTTGTTACAGGAAATGTTCAAAATGTCCTCCGTCAGTGAGGATACATGCATCCACCCTCCGTCACATGGTATCCCTGATGCGCTGATGCAGCGCTGGACAATGGCGCATTGTATCACAGCCGTCCACAATACGAGTACGAAGAGTCTCTACATTTGGTACCGGGGTTGCGTAGACAAGAGCTTTCAAATGTCCCCATAAATGAATGACAAGGGGGTTGAGGTCAGGAGAGCGTGGAGGATATGGAATCGGTCCGCCTCTACCAACCCATCGATCACTGAATCTGTTGTTGAGAAGCGTACGAACACTTCGACTGAAATGAGCAGGAGCTCCATCGTGCATGTACCACATATTGTGTCGTACTTGTAAAGGCACATGTTCTAGCAGCACAGGTAGAGTATCGCGTATGAAATCATGATAACGTGCTCCATTGAGCGTAGGTGGAAGCGCAGGTGACGAAACTAAAATGAGCCCTAACATAGAAATTAAGCGTTTCCGGACACATATCCACATAACATGTTTTCTTTATTTGTGTGTGAGGAATGTTTCCTCAAAGTTTGTGCGTACCTTTTTGCAACACCCTGTATAGATCAGGAACAATAGAGGGCCTTTCTTTGGGGAACTCCGTATATTACTTCTGTTTTACTCGACGACTTTCCGTCTATTACTCTGAACTGTGAACTTTCTGACAGGAAATCACGAATCCATTCCCACAACAGAGGTGATATCCCATAGGCACGCAGTTTGGTTAGAAGCCGCTTGTGAGGAACGGTGTCGAAGGCCTTCTGCAAATCTAAAAATATTGAATCAATTTGACATCTCCTGTCGATAGCACTCGCTACTTAATGAGTATAAAGAGCTAATTGTGTTTCGCAAGAATGAATTTTGCTTAATCCGTATCGACTATGCGTCAATAAATCGTTTTCTTCGAGGTACTTCATAATGTTAGAATATAGTATATGTTCCAAAACCCTACTGCACATCAACGTTAGTGACATGGGCCTGTAATTCAACGGATTGCTCCGATTTCCCTTTTTGGGCATTGATGTGACGAGAACAATTTTCCAGTCTTTAGGTATGGATGTTTCTGTGATGCGGTTGTATACAATTGCTAAATATGGAGCTGTGGTATCAGCACACTCTGAGAGGAATCTGACCGGAGGTCTTGCCTTTAATAAGTGATTTAAACTGCTTTGCTACGCCGAGGATATCTACTTCTATGTTTCTCATCTATGCAGTTGTTTTTGATTGGGGTTAATGAAAATTTATTTCGTCTTCTTTGGTGATGCAGTTTGACCAGAATCTCTTTGGGTTTTCTCTCAGATTTCGTTATGGTTATTATTACAAAAATCTCGCATTGAAGTACGAGCTATGTTTCGAACTTATGCAAAATTTTGCCAGTCTTGCGGATTTTGTTTTTTTTTTAATTATGGCATGATTTTTTCGTTGCTTCTGCAACAACGATCTGACCCGTTTTGTGTACCATGGGGGATCTGTACCATAAGTTATTAATTTATGTGGTATATATCTCTCAATTTCTGTCCGTAGTAGCTCTTTGAAATCATTCCAAAACTTTTCTACGCTTACATGATCAGATCGTAAGGAGAGAAGACTGTCTCTTATAACAGCGTTATTTTTATCAGTTTTTTTAAATAGATATAGTATGCATTTCTCTTTGATGGTTGTAGGTGTTACGGTATTCAGCCTAGCACCAACTACCTAGTGGTCGCTAATCCCTGTATTCGTCACGATAATCACTATTTGTCCAGGATTATTTGTTGCTGAAAGGTCAAGTATGCTTTCGAAACCATTTACGCTTCGAGTGGGCTCATGAACTAATTGCACAAAATAATTTTCTGAGAAAGCATTCACTATAATTTCGGATGATATTTTATGCCTGCCACCGGCTTTAAACGTATACTTTTTACAGCATATCGAGGGCAGATTGAAGTCACCACCAACTATAACTGTATCAGTGGAGTACCTATTTGAAATGAGACTCTAGTTTTCTTTGAGCTGTTCAGCAACTATATCTTCTGAGTCGGGGGTCGGTAAAACGATTCAGTTAATAGTTTAATCCGATTGTCAAGTGTAATCTGTACCCATACTACTTCGCAGGAACTATCTACTTCAGTTTCACTACAAGGCAAACTAATTCTGACAGCAATAAATACTCCACCACCAACTGTATTTCATCTAAATATGGTTCAAATGGCTCTAAGGACTATGGGACTTAACATCTGGCGTCATCAGTCCCCTATACTTAGAATTGCTTAGACCTAACTAACCTAAGGACATCACACACATCCATGCCCGAAGAAGAATTCGAACCTGCCACCGCAGCGGCCGGCTTGGTTCCGGACTGAAGTGCCTTGAACCGCTCGACCACAGCGACCGCCGTATTTAATCTATCCTTTATGAACACTGTTAGGTCGTTTGAAAAAATCCCGGCTGAACTTATATCCGGCTTTAGCCAGATTTCTGTACATGTAACTATTTGAGCTTCAGTGCTTTCCATTAGGGCTTGAAGCTCTGGTTCTTTCCCAACACAGCTAAGGCTATTTACAATACCGATCGTTTCTACAGTTAACTTACTCTTCCCTTTTAGACGGACGCCCTTTCTGTGTTTCCCTGAGACCATCTAACCTAAAAATCCGCCCAGTCCCTTCCACGCAGCTCCTGCTAGCCTTGCAGCCGCTTTTTGTGTGTAGTGGTCTCCTGACCTATCAAGCGGAAACCGGAAACCCACCACCCGATGACGCAAGTCAAGGATTCTGCAGCCTACATGGCCACAGAACCACCTGAGCCTCTCATTCAGACCTTCCACTCAGTTCTGCACCAAAGGACCAGAGTCTGTTCTAACGACGATGCTGTAGATGTTGAGCTCCTTAATCTCGCAAGCAAGACTGGCAGTCTTTACCATGTCTGCTAGGTGCCCGAAACCATAGAGAATCTCCTCCAATCCAAAGCGATACGCATCATTGGTACCGACATGAATCACCACTTACAGTTGGATGCACCCTATACTATTCATGGCATCCGCAAGCACCCTTTCCACATCCGGAATGACTCCCACCGGCATGCACACGGAGAGAACACTGGCTTCATTCCCCTCTTTGGCAGCCATGTTCCTAAGGAGCCCCATTACACGCCTAACGTTGGAGCTCCCAATTACCAGCAAACGCAGCCTCCGTGAATGTCCAGACGATGCGGGCCGAGAAGCTTACTCTAGAACAGGGTTGACGACTGCATTCGACTCAGAGACGTCGTCAGCCACAGATAATACCCGTAACCCGTTCGTCAAACGAACCAGGGAAGCCTTACAATCGGCCCCTCGGTACGTTTTTCGCTGCCTGCCAGATTTTGGCATGATATCCCACTCGATCACGGGTGAGGTGTCAACATGAGTGCAGGCAGTACCCGAGGTGGCCACAGCAGTGGACCGATCGGAGGATACATGGGACGTGCTCTATGTCCCTCACAGCCCTGCGACAGATCCCCCACAGTAATGCGCCTTGGCAGCAGCCACAAGCTGTGAGATGGAAGCCAACACAGCCTGGAGCTGTGAGCGAAGGGGGATTCCGTCTTTTTGGGGGAGGAGACCAGACAGCAAGGTCATTGGTCTCATTGGATTAGGGAAGGACGGGGAAGGAAGTCAGCCGCGCCGTTTCGAAGGAACCATCCTGGCATTTGCCAGGAGCAATTTAGGGAAATCATGGATAACCTAAATCAGGATGGCCGGACGCGGAATTGAACGTTGGTCCTCCCGAGTGCGAGTGCGCACCGCGTCACCTCGCTTAGTGTGAGTATAGGGTAGCCATCTCAACTTGCATCTGTACACAGCAATGACAGTTCCTATCCATTACCTCAGCTGGTATTGTTCGAAGCTCGTAAAAATATGTAACAAACGAACGGTGTACTCGCCTTATTAGCAGCAGGAACAGGAGGTGCTCTGTATCCGACTGAGCTATACTAACCAAAACAAACAATTTTTTTTTCGACTTCAGTCATGAACATGATTGCTTGAAATTAAGCAGAGATGGAAATGCTATACAGCTTATATCTCTTCTTTTCTGGCTCCTCCTTCTTGTCGAATATCAGGACGAGCGATTACTGCGAGACGACATAGCTTCTCTAGCATAATGATTTGGCATGCCTCATTAATCGGTACAGCCATTGATGTGTATGGCTGGATCTGTACCGTGAAAGGCGTCCGTATTCAAGTGCAGAGCAGCACGAAGGTAGTGCAGAGGTTTCCACGGTTTCTGGAAAAAAATGGAAATGAGCATACGGCATTCTGGGCTGGGAGTCCCTCATTCGGTAAATTTCGGTCGCTGAGGGCACGTAAGCCACATTGGGTGACTTGAGCGTCGAAGATGGGGATGAAACGATTATGAGTACAACACAACACCCAGTCCGTGAGCGGAGTAAATCTCCTGCCCAAGCCGCGAGTCGAACGCGGGCCCTTTGGCGTGGCATTCCGCAGCGTTAGCCACTCAGCCAACGGAGGCGGACCCCACGGTTTCTAATTGCGTCCAATAGATTGTCCCTGTTAGTTTAAGGGCAACATTATTTCCAGCAGTTGCTTTCAGTTAGGTACTCGGTGAGCTTGAATGGCAGCATAACTACTAGTTAGCCAATGTTGAAGCGTTTTA
Source organism: Schistocerca gregaria (assembly GCF_023897955.1). NCBI lineage: Eukaryota > Metazoa > Arthropoda > Insecta > Orthoptera > Acrididae > Schistocerca > Schistocerca gregaria. Next base: position 167,980,177 of record NC_064927.1, on the reverse strand, counting down.
TCTTTCCAGTAGAAGTTTAACCTCGTTTTACCCTCCTAGTTTCTCAGACGAAAAACACCTGATCTTGTTTGCAGCTGGATCAGTTTGAGTTGGTACCTTTCGTAGGATGTAGGGAACGGATCCAGAGCTGTCAATAACTTCTCCTATGCCATCTCAGATTTCTTGTCTTCTGCAATGATAACACGATCGTCGGTACGAACGGATCTTCGGGTAGGTTGGGCATTTGTACGAACGTTAAGCAAAGAACAGGCACATATCCTTAGGGTAGAGCCATTCTGTTTCCTCCGTGTGCTTTCCTTGGGCTGGAAATCCACAAAGAAAATTTGATTCTGTTAATAAAATTCAAGAAAGTCTTTTATAACGTCGTAGGTATTTTGTAATATAATACCGTTGTCCACAATTCAGTAAGATTCTGAGAGGTCTGTGGAGACAGCTATTTACTCTATTATGTCTCCTTTCATGCATGCCTTCTCCACAGTGCAATTGTAGCTAAACGTTTGCTACTTGAGCCGGTGTTAACGCAAAACTACACTCCTGGAAATGGAAAAAAGAACACATTGACACCGGTATGTCAGACCCACCATACTTGCTCCGGACACTGCGAGAGGGCTGTACAAGCATTGATCACACGCACGGCACAGCGGACACACCAAGAACCGCGGTGTTGGCCGTCGAATGGCGTTAGCTGCGCAGCATTTGTGCACCGCCGCCGTCAGTGTCAGCCAGTTTGCCGTGGCATACGGAGCTCCACCGCAGTCTTCAACACTGGTAGCATGCCGCGACAGCGTGGACGTGAACCGTATGTGCAGTTGACGGACTTCGAGCGAGGGCGTATAGTGGGCATGCGGGAGGCCTGGTGGACGTACCGCCGAATTGCTCAACACGTGGGGCGTGTGGTCTCCACATTACATCGATGTTGTCGCCAGTGGTCGGCGGAAGGTGCACGTGCCCGTCGACCTGGGACCGGACCGCAGCGACGCACGGATGCACGCCAAGACCGTAGGATCCTACGCAGTGCCGTAGGGGACCGCACCGCCACTTCCCAGCAAATTAGGGACACTGTTGCTCATGGGGTATCGGCGAGGACCATTCGCAACCGTCTCCATGAAGCTGGGCTACGGTCCCGCACACCGTTACGCCGTCTTCCGCTCACGCCCCAACATCGTGCAGCCCGCCTCCAGTGGTGTCGCGACAGGCGTGAATGGAGGGACGAATGGAGACGTGTCGTCTTCAGCGATGAGAGTCGCTTCTGCCTTGGTGCCAATGATGGTCGTATGCGTGTTTGGCGCCGTGCAGGTGAGCGCCACAATCAGGACTGCATACGACCGAGGCACACAGGGCCAACACCCGGCATCATGGTGTGGGGAGCGATCTCCTACACTGGCCGTACACCTCTGGTGATCGTCGAGGGGACACTGAATAGTGCACGGTACATCCAAACCGTCATCGAACCCATCGTTCTACCATTCCTAGCCCGTCAAGGGAACTTGCTGTTCCAACAGGACAATGCACGTCCGCATGTATCCCGTGCCACCCAACGTGCTCTAGAAGGTGTAAGTCAACTACCCTGGCCAGCAAGATCTCCGGATCTGTCCCCCATTGAGCGTGTTTGGGACTGGATGAAACGTCGTCTCACGCGGTCTGCACGTCCAGCACGAACGCTGGTCCAACTGAGGCGCCAGGTGGAAATGGCATGGCAAGCCGTTCCACAGGACTACATCCAGCATCTCTACGATCGTCTCTATGGGAGAATAGCAGCCTGCATTGCTGCGAAAGGTGGATATACACTGTACTAGTGGCGACATTGTGCATGCTCTGTTGCCTGTGTCTATGTGCCTGTGGTTCTGTCAGTGTGATCATGTGACGTATCTGACCCCAGGAATGTGTCAATAAAGTTTCCCCTTCCTGGGACAATAAATTCACGGTGTTCTTATTTCAATTTCCAGGAGTGTATTTGCCGTATGGCTACCCAGCTTGATCGGAATGATGTTCAGACTGCGCGCTACAGGACTGGCGTTGTAATTAGTGTGAGTGTCATGACTTCACGTTAGGTACTGTGACGTAGGGTTGAAACACAAGACATTGCAACTGGCGACAGTCAACATGGATCTGGAGAAGATGAGCAGGTCTTTACGCACGAAATTGTTTTATCAAAATGACAGGAATAGTGGTGTTGCTCTTTGCAAGTATCGATGCATTAATGCAGGGGTAGTCAACCATTTTTACCTACCCCCCACTTCTGTGTTATTGGTAAAATTTTCTAACCGCCAACCGGTTTCTTAGTAATGACAATTTATATGAAGAAGACACTTTAATTTACAAGATTTATGAAGCAAAATTACAGCCGGTTAAAAAATATAATAATAATTCGTTACCAAATGCTTTAAGTCTAAATTTTAAGAAGCCTAATTGAAATGTTTTTAAAACACTTACCGCCTACCTCCCTCTGAACGCCGGAACGCCCATTAGTGGGCAGTGGGACCGGGTGAATCACCACAGCATTAAAGAAGAGTGCTCTTTCCAAATCGGGCTTGAAGAACATGATATGCAATTTCAATTAATCGGCAATCTGGGAAGTGCTCCTCGTAGTCACTTAGAGCAACGTTTGTAACCACAAACGGAAACAAGCTACGTAACTAACAAATTTTACCCTCTCATGCGGAAATTGAATTCTGTTTCTTCGATATTTCCTTTTCAAATGCTCTTACAAATGTTGTAACTAAGATTCTTTGCTCAAGTTTCATTACCCTACGATCACTAGTTTTTCATGGGGTCCTCACGAGTAGCGGAAGTTTAATTACAACTACGCAATATAACTGATCAGATGGGAGATAAGAAGAGGCTGTTCGACGAATGAAAAAGCAAAAGACTTGGGTGCCTCCTTGTAACGGCCAACCATCAGGCAATCCTTCCATCCGAGAAGCACTTGACGCGATAATGACAGACTGCGTTAAACTCTGAACAAAAGCAAGACAACATATGAGCAGCTTTTCGATATATTAGTGATCTGTCGTTTAACTGAGTCATGTCGGTTAAATATTGCAAATAGATAAGTGCCGAAGGGCTGTGTTGCAGACCCTGAAGGGCAGGATTAGCCATCTAATAGGAAAAGTGTTTCTTCCTCCGTACACAATGACGCGATTCCTTGTGGCGATTGAGAGTTAAGTCTTACGTAAATCTGTTGAGTGTAGGTGGCTGTATGGATGTGTGTATAAAATGGTGTCATAAACGTATTCTATGATGATGAGAAAGGTGAGAGGATGAAGTATGGTGTAGGTAGCCCGCCTGGTTAGCCGTGCGGTCTAACGCACGGCTTTCCGCATTGGGAAGGAGCGCTTGTTCCCCGGCACGAATCCGCCCCGTGGACTTGTGTCGAGGTCCGGTGAACCGGCCAGTCTGTGGATGGTTTTTAGGCAGTTTTCCTTCTGCCTCGGCGAATGCAGGATGGCTGCCCTTATTCCGCTTCAGCTACACTATGTCGACGATTGCTGCGCAAACAAGTTCTCCACGTACGCGTACATCACCATTACCACACAAACAATAACGCTGAAAGAGTGGTTCGGTGTGAGGCGGCGGAGGGATGAAGTGGACTGCGGTAGTCGTCTTGGGGTTGTGGACCACTGCGACTGCGGCGGGCACGGAGCCTCTCCGTTGTTTCTAGGCCACTGGTTAACATACAAAACAATACAATGGTGTAGGTAGACAGTCTACTTCTCTCGAATAGCAGCAAGGGACCGTAAGGATTAACGTCTCCATCAGATGGACGGACCATCATAAATGGTGTCCACATTATGAAGTTGTTTGAAATTTAATACATCACACTGTCGAAGTGTGTCGTGATCTGGAAGTTTATGCCACATCTTCTCCTTCCTTGCTGGCTAAATAAGAGGATTACAGTCGTCTACCTCCAAACTGATTGTTACTGCACAGCCGTGCGTCTGCAAACTTGGCTTCGATGGTAGGCATTAAATATCAGATATTAACATTATAAAGTAGAAGAGGAAGTGGAAATGGAAGGTGAGAAGGCGTGTTACTCAAATGTAGCTTGAAAACTGATTGTAGGGTGTAGCGGAGCTGGAAGTAAGGCTTCCTAATAATAAAAAAACGTCTATTGTTGAGCACTGTTAGAGTACCTGGGATCTCCGCCATGATGTCACATCCAATGAATTCAGACACTATACAACACACAATTATAATGAGGGTATTTATGCAGATGAAGACTGGCTTGGCTCTGAGCACTATTGGACTTAACATCTGAGGTCATCAGTCCCCTAGAACGTAGAACTACTTAAACCTAACTAACCTAAGGACATCGCACACAGCCATGCCCGAAGCAGGATTCGAACCTGCGACCGTAGCGGTCGCGCGGTTTCAGACTCAAGCGCCTTGAACTGTGCACGTGTTTGCAACCTAGGTAGGAGGTATGTTTATATTTCTTCTTCGTGTTAATTTCTTCGAGATGTTTGAAAATTCCATTGACAGTGAGTGAAGTTAGCCTTTCTCTTCTCTCTTTTTTGGTTGTCTTACCTGAGCTGTTTTGATTTATATAAATGCGTCTTCTACTTGATTCTAAATGTTTTTATTTCATTGTTTACATTTCTTTATTTCGTTGTAGAAGCCCATTTTCTATAACTTGCGTTAACACCAATGTCTCAGAAAACTACAATTGTTTACTGCTTACGAACCAACATGAGTTCTTGGATGCTTTAGAGGTCAGTAATTTATTGATGGGAAAATTTTACTAAAGCTTTCTCCAGAATTGCTGTCTCGAGCTGTTTTCAAATCACAGGATAAGAAATGAAATGCAAGAAGAAGAACTACGTATACAATGCTTAGCACCCAACGTTTCCTTCTAGGCTCTGAAATGATGATGAATGAAGTGACCAACTTACTCAGCAGAGAACACGCTTTAAAAACGCAAAAACATTGTCAGAAAAGACGAAAAGCTATATTAATTCTTGATCAGCGTTCATATTAGGTGATACATAATAGTAGAAGCGCAAGAGTTTTGTCGTTTACGAAGGAAAATTGCACTAGCAGAATGGAGCAAGGAAGGCGTCAGGTAGGCATACACAGACGAGGAAGGCTGTTTCGACAAAAACCATCTATTGGAGCACATGAGCCAGATTCTGCAACAACACGCCAGGAGCACAGTATTGTTTGTAATAGAATCTTATGAATGGGGTGGAACTGGTACCGGAGAAGAATAATGTGCAAATGAGATGTGATCAAGGAGATGTTTTATAATGAATGGGTTGATAAAATTCGAAACAAAGTCTTATTAGAATAAACACGAAAAAATAAACATGCAAATGCTGTACCGGAAAGTAAGCTGATATGTCGGAAACTTGCGTTAATGCGTTCAGAAACAATAAATTTAATGTTGGAATATTGAATGATGGAATTTATGAAAGAACACAAATGTTTAGATAATTAAAGCAGATTACGAAGAAAATTGAACTTACTAAGTATTTAAGATGGGAAGATATGGAACGACATTAAAGTAATAGAGTAATTTAATAAGATTTCCATTTTGCTACCCTTATTGCACTTATATCATTTGTTACAATTATCTGTTCATTTACTGATACAGTTTCTGTCTCAAATGTAAGTGAAGTTGTACGTTAAATCTCACAAAAAGGCAAGGTTTATGTAGTGCATTACTAATTTACTGCTAGCTCAATGAGGTAGCATTCGATCATGAGAGGAACTGGAAGGGGATATGGAATAACAGTTCGAACTTTTTAAAAGTGTAGCACCTATTAGATATAATGGAATAGATGATTGTTGTAGGGTTAGCTGTCATTGTTGGATTACAGTTCACATTCTTCTTCAATCCTAACATTACCTCCACGGATATTGCGTCTATGTTTGGAAGGACTGTCAATGATTTACTAAGATTCTGGTAAGGCATGTGTACTAGATCTAATTTTTGTGCATCATTTAGTATATTTAACAAGAAAAGTATATATAATCATTAAGTAACTATATCGATCGATTGCTTGCTCCTTTGTCCCGCATTGTGTGTGGGGTTGGCGTACTTAATTCGGATTTGGCATGTTAATGTGAAGGGGTGGCCGGATGCCCTTCCTGCCGCCTCCCCGGCATTTCAAATGTCTGTGAGTCGTGTAACTGAGGCGGGACGTGGGGGCCAGCCCAGTATTCACCTAGGGGGATGTGGAAAACCGCCTAAAAACCACGTCCACGCTGGTCGTCACACCGGCCCTCGTCGTTAATCCGGCGGGCGGATTCGATTCGGGGCCGGCGCGCCTACCCGAGCCCAGGAAGCGGCGCGTTAGCGCTCTCGGCTAACTTCGCGGGTAATCATTAAGTAACTACACTCCTACCAAAAATAAGCCCTGCATCAGAGCGATTTCATACGTTTTAGGTGAAACAGTTACAGTCTGTGATTTTATGTCCCTTAGACGTGAATTAAATGTAATTTCTTAAATACTTTTCTGTTGACAGATAAGCGTAATTCTGATCACTAGTAATCTGTCAGGTAAGAATCTAAAAATTTTTCGGTAGTTATGGAAAATCCCAGAGCCCAAAATTTAAAATTATATTGATGTTAACTGTAGCAAACTTTTGTCATACTAGGTGCATGACAGGACGGAGCCACATCCAGTAACTGTCACAGATTTCTGTATAATGATTAAAGCTGTCAATGTGCTCAAATAAGAAGATTAGGAGCAACTTAAAGGACCCCACTAAAAGTGAGTCCGATAGATTTTCCCAAGTACGTTTTGAGTTTCATTCTGTTGGCTTAAATCATCGGATCTTGGAATCAATAGCCGTGGTATTAGGAAAGAATTTTATATTTTCCTTTGCCTTTGGCGCCTTAAAACTATTACAAGTAAAGCACTCAGTCCGAGTTTTTAAGTTGATCTGTACAATTTTTGGTGGAATGTCCTCCTCTGCCGTCCCTCATTACGTAACAAAACATCGTACTCGTTAAAGGAATAACTTGTCGTCTATCACTATCTTATGCAGTTTGTGTGAGTACTATAGAGTGATTAAATGTCCAGTTACCCACACCAGCGCTCCAGCCACGAATACAGCACTTCGGTTTCATGCATTTCAATATGGCACTAATGTCATAAGCGCATATTTATCATACATCTGATGAAAATTCGCAGTGCAACTTTCAAGAACAAAAATTTCAGTTTATATTCAATATATACCTTCGCCCTAACCGCCGTCTGCTTCACGTCTGCTGTGCAGCGAGCTACCCTAATTTAAGTATTAACTGTATTTTTCTTACTTGTCACTTCTTCTTCTGCGTGTTTTTGCTTTTAGGAAGCTTTAATAGTCGAGTGCTATTAAGTGTTCCATAGATCTCGTGTTTGTTTTGAATACAGTCAGAGAGTCCCTTTAGTCAGCCATAGTGCTAGTAGTGCTAGTGTTTGTTTTGAATACAGTCCAGAGACAGGTAGTGCTATTTTCCTTGTTTTCTACAAGGAGTGGTTAGCAATCACAGTTTAGTCAATAATCAACCGCCTTTAGTGAATTAGCAGTATATTTAAAAGTTTATTAACACTCTATAGTAAATTGACTTCTTAGGATGGATAGGATGTGTGGCTGCTGTGTACGGACGCAGGAGGAGCTGGCCACTCTTCGCGAACAGCTGAGCGTGTTGAAGGCCGCGGTCAGCCGTCTTCAGGCTGCTGCCTCGGAGTGTAGCGGCAGTGGGGAGTCTGGTGCGTCGCAAGGTACACCCCAGGTGTTACATGCTTCACCCACTGTCCCTGCTGTCGAGACATCTTCGCGGGTACCAGTCGCGGTTGGGCCACCCTCTCCCCAAGGGGAGTGGCGTTCGCGGCGCACGAGGCGGAGGGTCAATGTGGAGGCTGGCCGTGTGGCATCGCCCGCTCTGCCTGTGAGTGGACATGTGGCTGCTCCTTCAGCAAGGTCCGAGCAGGCACATGGGGGGAGGGGTTTATTAGTTATTGGGAGCTCCAACGTTAGGCGGGTGATGGAGCCACTTAGGGAAATAGCGGAAAGGTCGGGGAAGAAGGCCAGTGTTCACTCTGTCTGCTTGCCGGGGGGTCTCATCCGAGATGTGGAGGAGGCCCTACCGGCGGCGATAGAGAGCACTGGGTGCACCCGACTGCAAATTGTTGCTCATGTCGGCACCAATGACTCCTGCCGTCTGGGTTCAGAGGTCATCCTCAGTTCGTACAGGCGGCTGGCGGAGTTGGTGAAGGCGGAAAGCCTCGCTCGCGGGGTGGAATCAGAGCTAACTATTTGTAGTATCGTTCCCAGAACCGATCGCGGTCCTCTGGTTTGGAGCCGAGTGGAAGGCTTAAACCAGAGGCTCAGACGATTCTGCGGAGAGCCGGGGTGCAAATTTCTCGACCTCCGCTATCGGGTGGAGAAATGTAGGGTCCCCCTGAATAGGTCAGGCGTGCACTACACGCCGGAAGCGGCTACGAGGGTAGCGGAGTACGTGTGGAGTGCACATGGGGTTTTTTTAGGTTAGAGAATTCCCTCCCTAGGCCCGACAAGACGCCTCCTGAGACGCGGCAAGGCAGGAGTAGGCAAAATGCAACAAGGAATAACAATACTAATGTGCTTATAGTAAACTGCAGGAGCGTCTATAGAAAGGTCCCAGAACTGCTCACAACGCCCATATAGTACTAGGAACAGAAAGTTGGGTGAAACCAGACGTAAACAGCAATGAAATCCTAAACTCGGATTGGAATGTATACCGCAGAGATAGGCTGGACAGTGAAGGGGGAGGCGTGTTTATAGCGATAAGAAGTGCAATAGTATCGAAGGAAATTGACGGAGATTCGAATTGTGAAATGATTTGGGTGAAGGTCACGGTTAAAGCCTGCTCAGACATGGTAATTGGATGTCTCTATAGGCTCCCGGGCTCAGCAGCTGTTGTGGCTCAGCACCTGAAGAATAATTTGGAAAATATTTCGAGTAGATTTCCCCACCATGTTATAGTTCTGGGTGGAGATTTTAATTTGCCGGATATAGACTGGGAGACTCAAACGTTCATAACGGGTGGCAGGGACAAAGAATCCAGTGAAATATTTTTAAGTGCTTTATCTGAAAACTACCTTGAGCAGTTAAACAGAAAACCGACTCGTGGCGATAACATATTAGACCTTCTGGTGACAAACAGACCCGAACTATTTGAATCAGTTAATGCAGAACAGGGAATCAGCGATCATAAATCGGTTACTGCATCGATGATTTCAGCCGTAAATAGAAATATTAAAAAAGGTAGGAAGATTTTTCTGTTCAGCAAAAGTGACAAAAAGCAGATTTCAGAGTACTTGGTGGCTCAACACAAAAGTTTTGTCTCAAGTACAGACAGTGTTGAGGATCAGTGGACAAAGTTCAAAACCATGGTACAATATGCGTTAGATAAGTATGTGCCAAGCAGGATCGTAAGAGATGGGAAAGAGCCACCGTGGTATAACAACCGAGTTAGAAAACTGCTGCGGAAGCAAAGGGAACTTCACAGCAAACATAAACATAGCCAAAACCTTGCAGACAAACAAAAATTACGCGAAGCGAAATGCAGTGTGAGGAGGGCTATGCGAGAGGCTTTCAATGAATTCGAAAGTAAAGTTCTATGTACTGACTTGGCAGAAAATCCTAAGAAATTTTGGTCCTATGTCAAAGCGGTAGGTGGATCAAAACAAAATGTCCAGACACTATGTGACCAAAATGGTACTGAAACAGAGGATGACAGACTAAAGGCCGAATTACTAAATGTCTTCTTCCAAAGCTGTTTCACAGAGGAAGACTGCACTGTGCTTCCTTCTCTAGATTGTCGCACAGTTGACAAAATAGTAGATATCGAAGTAGACGACAGAGGGATAGAGAAACAATTAAAATCGCTCAAAAGAGGAAAGGCCGCTGGTCCTGATGGAATACCAGTTCGATTTTACACAGAGTACGCGAAGGAACTTGCCCCCCTTCTTGCAGAGGTGTACATAGGTCTCTAGAAGAGCGAAGCGTTCCAAAGGATTGGAAAAGGGCACAGGTCATCCCCGTTTTCAAGAAGGAACGTCGAACAGATGTGCAGAACTATAGACCTATATCTCTAACGTCGATCAGTTGTAGAATTTTGGAACACGTATTATGTTCGAGTATAATGTCTTTTCTGGAGACTAGAAATCTACTCTGTAGGAATCAGCATGGGTTTCGAAAAAGAGGGTCGTGTGAAACCCAGCTCGCGCTATTCGTCCACGAGACTCAGAGGGCCTTAGACACGGGTTCACAGGTAGATGCCGTGTTTCTTGACTTCCGCAAGGCGTTTGACACAGTTCCCCACAGTCGTTTAATCAACAAAGTAAGAGCATACGGACTATCAGATCAATTGTGTGATTGGATTGAGGAGTTCCTAGATAACAGAACGCAGCATGTCATTCTCAATGGAGAGAAGTCTTCCGAAGTAAGAGTGATTTCAGGTGTGCCGCAGGGGAGTGTCATAGGACCGTTGCTATTCACAATATACATAAATGACCTGGTGGATGACATCGGAAGTTTACTGAGGCTTTTCGCAGATGATGCTGTGGTGTATCGAGAGGTTGCAGCAGTGGAGGGTTGTACTGAGGTGCAGGAGGCGAATTGACGCATGGTGCAGGGAGTGGCAATTGAATCTCAATGTAGACAAGTGTAATGTGATGCGAATACATAGAAAGATAGGTCCCTTGTCATTTAGCTACAAAATAGCAGGTCAGCAACTGGAAGCAGTTAATTCCATAAATTATCTGGGAGTACTCATTAGGAGTGATTTAAAATGGAATGATCATATAAAGTTGATCGTCGGTAAAGCAGATGCCAGACTGAGATTCATTGGAAGAATCCTAAGGAAATGCAATCCGACAACAAAGGAAGTAGGTTACAGTACGCTTGTTCGCCCAATGCTTGAATACTGCTCAGCAGTGTGGGATCCGCACCAGGTAGGGTTGATAGAAGAGATAGAGAAGATCCAACGGAGAGCAGCGCGCTTCGTTACAGGATAATTTAGTAATTGCGAAAGCGTTACGGAGATGATAGATAAACTCCAGTGGAAGACTCTGCAGGAGAGACGCTCAGTAGCTTGGTACGGGCTTTTGTTAAAGTTTCGAGAACATACCTTCACCGAAGAGTCAAGCAGTATATTGCTCCCTCCTACGTATATCTCGCGAAGAGACCATGAGGATAAAATCAGAGAGATTAGAGCCCACACAGAAGCATACCGACAATCCTTCTTTCCACGTACAATACGAGACTGGAATAGAAGGGAGAACCGATAGAGGTACTCAGGGTACCCTCCGCCACACACCGTCAGGTGGCTTGCGGAGTATGGATGTAGATGTAGATGTAGATGTAGAAATGACTCAGACCACTTTCTCACTTTTTTACAGCCCAATATGCTGTCGTATTGTCTTTCGAAATTTAGTACTGTTGGGTCAGAATACAGTATCTCCTCTAACCCAGTGTTTGGTTTTCCAAGGTTTGGCTCAATTTTTCGAATGTAGTCTTTACGGGAAGTACAGTACATTCATTATAGTACCATATAGCTAAAGGAGTAAAAAAATGGGATGTCGCCAGTCAGGGCACTATCGACTCAACTGGGACAGTGGTCCAACGAGAAACCTCTTCATTTTCATCCGTTCCTGCTACCTGGAACTAAAATTACAATTATGTCAGAAGAAGCTGTTGAGGTTTCTGCTGTAGGCTCGTGCGTGCGGACCAGTGGCGAGAAAATCTTCGTAGAAAGTTTGAACAATGATCCTACCTGAGGAGCGCACCGTTGAAAGTCCAACAGCCACACGCGTTTAGAATCAGTTTTTCATTCTATCGGTTATAATGTTTAAGCTCATAAAAAAAATGGCTCAAATGGCTCTGAGCACTATGGGACTCAACTGCTGTGGTCATTAGTCCCCTAGAACTTAGAACTACTTAAACCTAACTAACCTAAGGACATCACACACATCCATGCCCGAGGCAGGATTCGAACCTGCGACCGTAGCAGTCGCACGGTTCCGGACTGCGCGCCTAGAACCACGAGACCACCGCGGCCGGCTTAAGCTCATAAAGCTGGTACTTATTCATCGAATAAGGGGCTATCAAAATATTTTCCTTTGAGGACACTGCTGCAGCGTATATGCAACACAGCGCGGTTGCGATTCGGGTATTTATTTACTTATATGGGACCAGGTTTCACACAGGAAGTACCATTTTTAAATCGTGTTTCCTAAGAAATATCAGTTTCAATATGACAAAAAGTGTTGAAATGTTTTGAGTGTCAAGCAGCAACGTTAATAAATAATCATTTGGGCTAATAAGGTTAATACTGGCAGCTGCTCCCACTATAGTGATAATACTAATAATAATAACAGTGAGAAATAACAATGACAATAATAAAAATAATGATGGTGAGGATATAAAAATAATTTATAGATGTGGAAGAAAGCTGCTTTCCGTTACAGCGAGTTTTGGCGAAACGCAGTTTAAGGAACCTGCACGCTACAAGAACAAAGTGAGTGACTGTTTTACAAAAAGTTTCATGTGAACAGCAGATCAACATACAAAGTGACTTGGCCTCTTTCTAGGTTATCCTTCGCAGCTTCCACAGGATAATCAACTATACACTTATATTAAATGTTTTTGCAATGTCACAATAGCCTGATGATGAGGTATCTCCTCGCTAAATAAGTAATTTAGTAGTCGACAAATTCTCTGACTGGTAGCGGTATTTGAAAACCTTTTCAGAGAAAGGGTTTTGCTCTGATGGGAACGATGTCCTGCCATCTTGTTCTAACAAGAGCGACATACTGGTGTGACCTTTAAACGGAAAATATTTGATCGCCCCTTATCGCTATAGGAATATGAGCTGGACTGACTCCGTTAGTACTTTGACAGAACCCAACTGAATATCTATGAGATGACCTGGAGACCCGGTTGCACTGCAAGACCAAACTGTTAAAAATCAGGGATCATCGCGTATCTGTCGGGTAGGGTGAAGAGTCGTTTGAATTGTAAGACCCAGTTCGTCAAAATATAGAAACAGCTATTCCTTCAGCCTCAGCAGTAATGGATTTAAGTTGTGCCTTAGAGTCATTTTAAATTACTGGAAAGCCTTCCCCGGAGATACGTCTCATTTACAGTAGCTGCTGAAAATACAGTGACTCATAATATTTCAGCCGTTATGGACGAAGTTTCATTAGCGTTAAAAGGTGCCAAAACAGAAATTAATGAAGGAAAGGCGTTCTACTTCAGTCCAGTTGAATGAATGCAAATAGACCTAATAGAACTATTTTAAAATGCGGAACAAAAGAACTATTGAGCAGATCAGACAGACGAGCCGGGTAGCCGAGCGATCTGAGGCGCATTGCCACTGAACAGGGTCGGATAGTTATTATTATTTTTAATCTGCAACCTTTGTAGTCCTGTCTTCCTCAGTTGCGTGTAATATTATGGTATATTGATAATTTTTACTTATGGACCATCTTGTAATCTCATTTAAAATGACTGCGTAATTTTTACTACACGATAACACAAACATAAGGTATAGCTATACAGTACGATTGGCGATCGCTGTAAACTTCGTAATGTTCCTAGGAAGAAGACCGTTGTAGCACACTGAGAGATGCTTGAAAAGCATCACAGGTGAAAAGGCCTCGACAACAGCCTAATCTAGCCGTCGTCAGGGGAAGAAGAACTTATTGTTTCGGCTTCATAGTTTTTGAATCAAGCTCCTTAAATGGCAGCGTTATCTTCTTGGAAGAAGGCTATTAATTGCACTGCTTTATGCACACGGATATCTAAAATGAATTCACAGGCCATCCCAACAACGTTTGCTTACGTTGTGACCATTCAGATCGTTGAAATCACGATATGACTGCCCAAAGATCATGAAACTTTACATCTGACATAATAAAGCATGGATTGTATGTAAACTAGGTAATTAGTTTTGTGTTCCGCGGATCATTTTCACGAGAAATTGCAAGGCTGCGGAACAATTCATTTTATATTCACATGCCAAATTAATTTGGAAATATGGCTACATGCTGGACGTTTGTTAAGTTTCTTGTTATTAAATATAGAGATCTGATTTAGCAATTCTTACCAACCACATTTTTCACATTACAGTAACAGAAATTCTTCTAAAGAACAGAAAGAGTTATCAAGGGTTAACTTTTTCAGTTTGCTTTCACATTTTACTTTGCTATTTGGCAGACATTTTGCATCACTTGACAAAATATCATCACTTTTAGTTGTGGCATTCTGCTTGTTGTATATTAGACACAACATCTTTTACATGTATGAGAAACCGTAGCGGACCTGAAACAGAACTTTGGGGAGCCCCAAACGCGATTTCTCCCCAGTCGGAGTAATGTTCCCACAATACGCTGGTTATTTTATGAGTTACAGCTTCTGCATTTCTTTGATTAGATCTGACATCATCAATGTTCGACTCATCTGCGGTAAATTATTAATGCCGAGAGTAGTATAAATTGCCTGCGAGAATTGGAAGTTCCGTGCTACGGACTCATTTCTGTGGAATAAGTAACCTAAAATGTATATTGACGGACTCTTTGCGAAGCGATTACAGAGATCCGACGTGTTTTATGCTGGAGAGATTTTGCTATTGTGCGACGCTATTAAGCTCCATTGTGAATGCCTAGTTATTAGATGCCACAATAAACAATTGCAAGAAAATAATACTCATTCAAGGTATGTATTTATCAATTTATAAAAGATTTGACAAACATTCTTTAGATATCACGAGACGTAGATCGATCGGACGTGCAGTGTGGAATGATGGTGCGAGCCTATATCTTTTCACAGTCAATATTCTTCGAGAGAATATCTCAGAAGCAACAAACTTTTCGTTGGTAAAAAAACGTTGGACACATCAACCAATATGCATCATACAACATAGCACCTAGTTGTGCCGAACGATCTTCGTAGCGAAATAAACATTTCAGGTGGAGCTGATCCGACGAGGAGTATCAGCGAGATCGGCGCTGCGGGACGTATGTCTAGCTCTCCTGTGGTAATTAAAAACGAAGACTTACATTCTTTAGCTTTTAAAAGACTGAAGCTAAAACCCAAACGAAACCACTGGAAATCACAACTAAAAATACCAAAAATAAATAAGAAGCAGAGAACTTTCTTAAACAAAATTTCTTAAATAAATTGATTAAAATATAATAAAACACCATGCTCTGCAACTTATTCTGTAATTCGTAGTGATAGACATACATCACAAAAATTACTGTTATTTTGGCACTGAAAAAATTTTCTCCTTTCTCTTCAAAATGCTTGAACTGTGATTCCCACATTGTCAAACATCCATTTCTGTGTTTGTCTGTCTGTTGACTTAGCATTTATCGAACAGAAAAGTTGTGATACTTTAGAGATTGATGGGCGATTCCAGACGTTCAACTCATGCACAATGACGTCATTTCTGGCACTATGAGCGTCACGAAATATTCGCTCACTTGTCTCGGTATTGTATCCGTTTTCTAAACGAACGGCTTGCCCGAATGAGGCAGTGTTTCCCAGCCTCTTCGGGAATAAATAAGTATTACTCTTTAAGTGAGCCATTTATGCAGAATTGACCCTACATCTATTCACTTGAAAAATAATGATAATGTCCGAAGATTTTATGTTTTGTGTCGCTTTCCGTTTCCGCCTTTATTGCGAGGCGCTGGAGAACTTCATGTATAACCAAACTAAGCTATCTGCTTAACGCTTTAGTGATTGTAGAGCTGTTACATAGTGATGATACTCGTATCCTAGATAAGTGCCATAAAACCGTTTAAACTGCTGTATTTTAATACATTTTATTCGTACTTTAGCCTTTACAAAAGATGTACTACTAATGCAAGTTCATGCGTCACTATGCATTCGTAGACGCTTGAGCATATTTGAACTGTGTTCCGAGCACAAAACAAGACGAAACAGCACACCGCCATCACAGTGTCTCCACCCATCCGAGTTGAACGCGTGAAAATGACACAGACAGTTCTCCTCCCGGTTCTCGTTCTATGGAAGCTTATGATTTATCCCTAATTGATTCGTCTTGCCTTTGAAGAGATATAATGGAATCAATGAGATGTAATGGAAGGAGAGGAAGCCGGCCGCTGTAGTCGAGCGGTTCAAGGCGCTCCCGTCCGGAACCGGGTTGTTGCTACGGTCGCAGGTTCGAATCCTTCCTCGGGCATGGATGTGTGTGCTGTCCTTAGGTTAGTTAGGTTTAATTAGTTCTAAGTCTAGAGGACTGATGACCTCAGATGTTAAGTCCCACAGTGCTTAGAGCCATTTTTTGAAGGGGAGGAAGATTTTTGGAGCGTTAATTGTAGGTTTCTCACAATGGGTCTGATACTGGTAAAGCAATGGTAAATACTATAATGACCCAGAAAAATGGTAAGAAAGTAAACTGTTATATGCAAGAAATAGATGAAATCTTGATTGCTATCCAGCGGATACTGACATCATAGAAGTATACATACCTGTCAGTGAAGAAAATCACACACTGTACTGTACTTACTAGTATTTAGAGGCACAGATAATGTCTGCAATGTTCCGGTACATTTATTTCGGCAGTTCTGAAAGTACGACTTAAAATGGACTAGGAATTTTGAACAAGTAAAGCAACTCAGTCTCTGGGTAATAAATCGTAATGAGGTTTGCAATCTCCCCAGACACTCTACACTTTTTCGTGTCATGGATTCAGTGATAGCGAAGAAGACGTCAGGGTATTATTTTCATTCACATCATCTTAGAATCTGGAAAACTAGTGAAAGATAATAAACTAGATGCAACCGGCAGAGCTTCTAGGAAACCAAGTACACTTCAGAACAAGAGATCGAAGAATCTTTGTATTATACATTTAATGTGTCAAACAACAGTTTCGGATGAGCTAATGATCCTTTACTCCAAATAGGGAGCAGCAGGTATAAAAGACCTGTCCAGCCACCCTTATTTAAGTTCTCTGTATATCTTCTGTGACTAGTGCAGGCACTGTTATTACAAAAAGCCAAGATCACTGTTCATTTCGATTAACTCAAAAATTACTTCATCTGTGACGATCGCGACGTCGACTGAAGCAAGCCCTAAAGTACCCGAGAGTTTAATTAGTGAGTTCGTCCATTACTATGCCGATGCACATTTATTCCCATAACAGTAGTTAGGCATCACAGCAGTCAGACATTTGGCTCGAAAATATTAGGCTTCTGCACTTCACTCTTCCTGTCCAAGTATAACGGCTTTATTACAGAATCTACACATGCCAGAATACATAATAGTGCTCCATTCGGGATGATGCAATTCTCCGCGTCACTTATTCACACATTACGTTCTGGAGCTGTTACGGGAGATGCGCAGTGCCTGTAAGTCGGTAGAGAACACAGTTAAAGAGGCCTTCCGCTGGGTAGTTATACTCTACCTCCTATACGGTCGGGTAACGGATGACGATTTTCTGTGAATGTAATTGGTCGTAGAGATCTTTGCCTCTTATCTTCGTTTTCTCAAACCCAGCATAGAATCACGAAATTACATTAGTAGTTCCTTCTATAATAACTGCTACTTCATACCGTGACTGATTAGTTTCAGTTCTGTTATGATAGGAAGTAACGCTGATTTCGGCAAATCGCCGTGTTCGTGATTTTTACCACCTTTACTGCTATTACAGCGGAACTATAATTTTTAGAGAAACAAACACGAAAGAATTTTCAACCTCAAAAGTTTTTATTCTTTAGGGGATAGGCTACAGCCCTGTCTCACTCCTTTCTTGCCACTTCTTCACTTTCATGGCCCTCGAATCTTATGACTGCCGTCTGGTTTCTATATGAGTTGTAAATAGACTTTCGCTCCCTTCATTTCACTTCTGCTACTTTCAGAATTTCAGGGGGATTATTCCGTCCAACATTGCCAGAAGTTTTCTATAAGTCTGTAAATACTTTTATGTTGGTTTGCCTTTCCTTAATCTACCTTTAAAATAAGTCGTAGGCTAGGAATTGCCTGGCGTGCTCCTACATTTCTTCACAATCCAAACTGATATTTCTCGAGTTTTGCGTCCTTCAGTTTTTTTCTATAATTATGTAAAGAATTCGTAATAGTATTTTGCAACCATGAGTTACTACACTGATAGTTCGGTAACACTCTCACCTGTCATCACCTGCTTTCTGTGAAGTTGGTTGTATCATATTTTTCTTAAAGTCCGAGGGCATTTCGCCCCTCTCGTATATCTAGCACACCAAATGGAATAATGTGGTCATTGGTGGCTCTCCAGAGGCTCTCAGCGATTCTGACGAAATGTCGTCTACTCCAGGGGCCTCGTTTCGACTTTCAATGCTCTGTCAAATTCTTCTCGCAGTTTCATATCTCCAACCTAATCTTCATCTACACTCTCTTCTATTTCTACAATACTGCTTTCATCTTCATTTACCTATATACTCATTCCGCCTTTCACCTTCCCCTTCTTTATTTCACATTCATACAGCTGTTTCTCTTTACTCCAAAGGCCTGTTTAATTTTCCTTTCCTTAGTAATAATTCCTTCTAAAACTTTAGATTTGTTCTCTAGCCAGTCCTCCTTGCAATTTCGTACTTCCTGTCAATCTCATATTTTAGTTGTTTGTATTGCCTTCCACTTGCTTCATTTGCTGCACTTTCACATTTTCTCCTTTCATCATATTAATTCAATATAATCTTTGTTATCAAGGATTTGTCTTTTTACCTGTTTGATCCTCTGCTACCTTCTCCATTTCATCTCTCAAAGCTACTCACTCGCCTTTTACTGTAATCCTTTCTCCTGTTCTAGTCAATCTTTGCCTAATGCTCCTTCTGAAACTCACGACAGCTACTGGCTCTTTCAGATTTTCCAGGTCCCATCTTGCCAACTTCCTGCATTTTTGTAATTTCTTTAGGTTTAATCTACAGCGCATAAACCATAAATTATATGTAGAGTCCACATCTTCCTCTGGAAATGGCTTACAATTTAAAATCTGGTTCCACAATCTCTGGCTTATAATTATATAACCAATCAGGAATCATCTTTTTCCTACTATTGAATTCCAGCCACCCATCACAATTAAATTTTTGTCTCCATTAACTACCTGAATAATTTATTTTATCTCGTCATTCATTTCTTCAATTCATTCATCTGTGGAGCTAGTTGGCGTATAAACTTGCACTATTGTGGTGGGTGAGGATTTCGTGACTATCGTGGCTGCGATAATGTGATCACTATGCTTTTCATGGTTCCTTACTCGCATTCCTAGTTTCTTATTCATTATTAAACTTACTCTTGCCTTACACCTATTTATTTAAAACTCCTTATTTATGTGCCCAGATGTTCTGTTCCTCATTCCACCGAACTTCACTAACTTCCACATTATCAAACTTCAATTTATCCTTTTCCCTTTTTAAACTTTCTAATCTACCTGCGCGATTAAGGGTCTAACTTTCCACGTTATGCTCCGTAGAACGCCAGTTTCGTTTCTCCTGATGATTACATCCTCCAGACTATTCCCCGCCCACAGATCCGAAATATTTTACTCAGGCGGATGCCATCACCATTTAACCATGCCCTCAGGAAAAATTACGGCTGAAGTTTCCCCTTGCTAATAGCCGTTCACAGTACGATCACAGCACGGCCGTTTTGGTTGATCTTAGAATACCAGATCTGTCAGTCATCCCTTGCAGTTACTGAAAAGGCTACAGTTCCTCTCCAGGAACCACGTTTTTGTCTGGCCTCTGAACAGATACCCCTCCGTTTTCGTTACACCTACGTACGGCCATCTGTCCCACTCAGGCACGCAAGCCACTAAACTAACGGCAAGATCGATGGTTCATGGGAGAAATCTGTGACAACACGTAGTTTAATACTTACAGCGACAATATAACTACACATTTATGTTTAGTCCGCAGCTCATGGTCTCGCGGTAGCGTTCTTGCTTCCCGAGCACGAGGTTCCGGGTTCGATTCCCGGTAGGATCAGGGATTTTCACCTGCCTCGAGATGACTGGGTGTTGTTCTATCATCATCATTCATCCCAATTACGGTCGGAGGAAGGCAATGGCAAACCACCTCCGCTAGGACCTTGCCTCGTACAGCGGTGCGGGTGTCCGTATCGCCCCCTACGCTCTGTGACGGAGTATGAGACTTCATCTTCATTTATGTTTATATACGTAGGTGCTAATAAATGAGCAAACTTGGCCTTAGAGCAGACTGTTTTGGGATCCGTGTTGGGCGCGGCGCGTAGAAGTGGATGGGGTCACAAACCTTTGGCCACCAAATTCAGTTCATCCGTACCGTATGGAACATGTCCGGGACGCCTTTGACGGCAAATTCCGTGCCCATAAACCACCGCCCTTTAATTCACGGTAACTGCGTGCCTTGTGTGTAGATATCCGTTGCTACATAAATCTGGAAACCAACCAAGGACTAATCGAACCCATTCCAGGCGGGAATCGGCGCCCTATTGTTTTTAGAATGTGTGTCAGCACGCTAATGATCAGGTGGTTGGAATGTTTTGGACCTTCGTTGTATGTCTGCATCGCCAGAGGAACCACAACTTAGTCAGTGTCTGACACCATCTTCGGATGTGAACAAGAGACACTCTTCAACTAACAACCTTTTGAAGACGTCAACCTACATCGATACATATGCTCAATAACGATCGCGTTAGAAGATTTTAGATTTTATATCGCTTCATGTTCTCGTTTTTCATTGCATGGCTCTAGAATCATGTTATTATAATCAAATCAAACAGTCTGAACAATAATTTAATGAATACAGATTTCTTAGATAGTAATAATACCCTTACTACAGTAATGTAAAACATCAGACTCATTTTAACTTAGTTTTTCTATCACATTTTATTCGCGTTTATGCCTTTGTAAAAGATGTATCATAACATTCATTCACACGTTGCTCTCTACATAATTTACAACTTTCTTTTTACGAGAGGGTAGAGGAAAGTTTCTGAATACACTCATATATAATCGCAGAACTGATGATTTCTAATATGTAAAGATACCAACGAGCTGACATCGGTGTCTGCAAGCATGCATTTGTGTTTTAAGCATCATGCCAGATTTACTTAATTATTTCCTTCACTCGTCATTATAAACAGATAATAGGCAATGATTAATCGTTTTATTAATCTTGTTTGTATCTGGAGAAGACTTCATTCAGCTGGGACCGATAATTACGTTAGAACAAGTTATCTACAGTGTTTTTTTCGTAAAAATGTCCTATTATTCAGTCACGTGACCTGTCGACGTTTATAGGAGGGAGAACCGGTGTTTTTTCCCTATGGTACTATAGCACACTTCAATCCAAGGCGACAAAGGGACAACATTATCTTGACAGCATCACACTATTGTAACTGATCCTCTGATTATTTTTGCCAGTGTGACTCTCAGAACTTTCAGCAAGTCACTCTTTTCCTACGTGGATGTCACTTCCATGAATCTACACACAAATTCGTTTACTTGTTATATCCGTTTAAGATGCCCATATTGTACGAAAGGTGGATAATTGAAATATGCTAATTTCAAAACCTTGTCCTGCTCAGAGGAGTTAATACATAAAAAATATTTTGTAGATGAAATGTGCAAGGAAATTGCTTCACAAAAATGGCAAAATCTTATCAACGTCGGGATTTATGCTCTATGTTTCAAGAGACTGCTCAGTGATACGGTATATGATGACATACAAGGCTCTTAATTATAGACGGTATGTACTACCCAATATCCGTCAAGGTGATGTGACTTTGCACAATGCGTGTTTAGCAAATCCATGACTCATCTAAACCAGCCGTAGAGGACCCGTAGTAATGAGCAAATACCACAAGCCCAGTGATTACGTAAGAGTGAACCAGTGGAGCGAGGATGCAGGAAGCGAACTTTTTTTCCCTGCAGGCGTTGGCCGGAGCTGGCACCGGTTATAGGCTGCTTGCCGAACCAATGAGCGTTCACGACAGTCCTTACGAAAACAACGCGCCAGGTCTCGCTGCCTGCGTGCGCTTCTACTGCTTCATCATGCAGAACGCTCCACAGTGTTTTGCCAAGAAACTGGAACAGACAGGTCCGAGTGACCTAGCTTTTAACCTTCTTTCCCTTAGACCAATTTCATGGAATATATTCAAATTATTTTATTTAATAGTTAGTTACATTTTATTAGAACAGAAATAAATGTTTAGAATAAATAAGTAAACATTTCAGAAGTACTTAAAAGAGATAACTTTTATATTGAACTTTTTCACTTATTTCCTTCCATATTCAAGGGTATTGCATAGTAGTAATAACAGTAATAGTAATTATAACAGTAATACTAGTAATGTAATACCAGTATCTTCAAAATATATTTTAAATATGGAATGTCAACAAGAGAAAAACTTTTTTCCCTTCTACACAATTTTTGCAAACAGTCTGGAGACACCTACTGCAAGCAGATTTCTTCACATTTCCTACAATATTGTGAAGATTTCCACTGTGCTATTGGTGGGAAAATGTATCACCTCTTCTTTTAAAGCGTTAGCAACAGAAACAGATAAACGAAGTTCATTCACATACATTTTCTCAATGTTCTCCAAACTGGCCATTTTGACGTACACATTTTGGAATAAATCTGCGGTACTATTTAAATGGAAAATTTCCAGGGAAATGGATTGGTCGTGGAGGTCCATTGTTCTGACCTCCAGTTTGCCCGAGTCTTAACCCAGAAAATTTTTATTTGCGAGGTCATCAAAGGAACAGGTTTATAGAACTCCACCCATGGAAGTACACGACCTAAGAGCTCGTGTACATGCAGCTTCGGCAATGGCAGATGCAAGTATGTTGCGTAGGGTCCAGAAAAATATGATCCAGCGAATGCGAAGTGTTTGCAAATTCAAGGTGGTCGCTTTGAAGATCTTTTCCAAAGTGAACGTTGCTCGGACTTGTATATACCGGCCCTGTGAAGGTAAGCCTGGACGCCAAACATAGAGAATGGTACTACTGTGCGGAACATGATGTGGGATTCGTACAGAAAAGGGATGATAAACTTCATCCAACTCCTTGACGTGTTCGCAAAAATATCACGATAGTGCCGCATCCTTTGCCATGTGCAATTGGCCGTAACCATATGTGTCCGGGACATATCAGCTCCACACCAAGTCCGTGCGACTGCTACGATCGCAGGTTCGAATCCTGCCTCGGGCATGGATGTGTGTGATGTCCTTAGGTTAGTTAGGTTTAAGTAGTTCTAATTTCTAGGGGACTGATGACCACAGCAGTTGAGTCCTATAGTGCTCAGAACCATTTGAACCATCCACACCAAGTAATGACCATAATGGCCGACAAGCCACATAACTGCATTGTTCTTCATTCTGGGAAAGAAGATTGAGTCGGGACGTAGGAAAATCTCTCAGAGTCTCAAAGGAGATTGACGCTTCCGTCGTCCTGACAAGAAAGGCTATCTGTCGGCGGACCCAACTCCAACGTCTGTCCACTGGCGACCAACCAAGACCTAATGTAGGCAGTTCATGGCAACTCCTGCTCCTGCAGCGGGCAGTCTCACTGAAGCCAACGCGAAAAGTCGCACTTTTATGGGAACAAGGTTGTGAAGGACTTGGTACCATGAGGACTCCACTTCCATCGGAAAAATAGATCGGCTGACACTGGACCAAACAACCTTCTGATCCGTTTCTGGCGATAGGGGCTCCACAGAGGAAGCACAACTTGGAAACGTCCTGCGAAGTAACAGCGCTTTTGGGGGGAAGTGGGACTGGGAAAGAATATCAACTCCGAAATAATTAATATCAAACAAAAAATTGACGAATATGTCTAAATTTTGTATTTATCCTACCAATGTATATTGAAAGGGTTAAGCTTGCAGATCGGAGACAGGCAGAAAGGCCAGCTGTAAGTGACTTGCAATTTAATGCAGTCGTCTTCATCGAACTCAATAATAATACCTAACAGTCCATGGCGGCAGACCGCCACAGCCCGTGGAATCTCAACTGCATCAAATCCCACAAACTGAGTAGCAGATACTCGCAGCCGTCAATCTGTGTTCCCGTGACTGACACAATGCATCCAGAACATCCTCAAACGCGGATGTGTCGTCGTGACACACGTGTGACTGATGAACCTTTCTCCGAATAACGTGCAGCCATCCACTCTAGCAACTATGGATCGCAATAAAAGTTCGAGAAATAGCACGAATAACGGCATAGATAGGAGGCGCCTCTGCAGGACACCATGAAAAATTTATAGGGGAGAGTGAGACGACCGTTCACGTCAATAGACGAGAGCGAGGAAGGAGAGCCAAGTAAAATGTCAGATCCCTCATCGCAATAACGCGATGAAAAGCTGCCAACATCTCACGGATAGCTGGCGTAAGAACACTATCACTGAAGGAAGTAAAATCAGTGCACGGTATACCATCTGATGTCACTCCACTGCAAAGATCGTAAATATACTGGGAAAGTTCACGCATTATGTCCAGCTATAGAACGAATGGTAGTGAGACATTTTCTTTGAGATTGCATTCGAAGCCGAATTAGTTGGTACAGAGACGCAAACTCATCCTGGAGAAGCGGACGTGGCTGGGAAGGCAAACGAAGAACACATAATTTTGACTTGCAGTAGTTTCGCCTTCACTGGGTGAACTTCCAGAACTCTTAAAAGGTCTGGAGCACTATCATAAATATCATGAAGGACAGCACAGTAAAATTCGTCTATTCACCCGCTTTATCGTTGCTAAAACTCGTGAGAGCATTGCGAAGCCGAGGTGTAGCAATGTCAATCCACCATTCCATAACCGAGGTATAGCGCACTTGGGAAAGGCTTGCCCGCCCCTCACACGGCAGCAGTGGTATCATCCAGAGGAGGGTGCACCAGATGTAAAATATTAAGCTCCCAAAAAGGGCGAGAAAGGTGTACCCGCTGTGGGACTTGGCTAAGAGTCTGTGAAACAGCACAGTAGTCAATGAAGCTGACAGGTATTACAGTAGTTGACAAAAGTTGGCTACATAGGGAATCAGACATTTAAAAACGGTACAGTCGACTACTAGAAGTTGCTGTTAAATACGTAAACTGCACTAATGTGGGATGTCTGCAGATCTAATCATCTTGCGACTCAACGAGGCTATCATATCATTAAGTTTACGTCAACAGTTATTACTGGTAGTCTGATTCACAGGACGTAAGAGTCAGTTGCAATCTCCTCCATCATAATTCGTTGTTGAGTTTGACGAAGTAAGCAAATGGAATTTTCCTTATGAATGCGCGAGCGGTCATATGTACGACTAGATCCAGATGGAGCATAAAGAAAAATTGCTGTGAGATCACAAAAGCGGTTCTAGGCCCTTCACTCCGGAACCACTCGGCTGCTACGGTCGCAGGTTCGAATCCTGCCTCGGGCGTGGATGTACGTGTTGTTCTTAGGTTAGTTAGGTCTAAGTAGTTCTATGTCTACGGGACTGGTGATCTCAGATGTCCCATAGTGCTTAGAGCCATTTGAACAATCTTCATAAAAGCGACAACCTGTACCCCGAACATCGTCCAGCGTTTCCAAGTCCGTCAACGTAATTCTGTCCCTATAAAACGCGGTCATGCCAGCAGAACGTCCCTGCGCAACATTTAAAAAACATAGAATACGCAGGGAGACAAAACATATCATATAACAATTCCTGCAAACACAAATCAGCTTGGGAATCATCAATAAATTGTCGTAGCGCAGCAGGCTGTAATGGAAGGTTTATCCAACATTTAATGTATGAAACGTATGTGCTTGCATTATTTATCACATGTAAGACGTGAAAGCAAAACTAGAAAAGACTTTATACATCGCGTCTTGCACTCCACAGCGCCGGCAGACGGTGGAGAAGAACAAACAGTATTTGAATCCTCTCCACCATCCCACGTTTTGTCTCTTTCGGAGAGACGCTTCACTCTCAGGTTGAAATGTTTTTTCACATCAGTCCGTGACACAACAACTGCAGAAGGGTATGGGGCTCATAAAGGCCCGTTGCGGGGGAGGGGTGGGGTGATAGGAAGGTGAAGAGTTTCCACTCCACTCAACGGAATGCGAGGAACTTAAGGGGGAACGATTTAAATCATCAGGTAAAGAAGAGATAGGCAACGCAGCGTATGAAGCTGTCTGCGTCATCTGTGTACCCGGAACAGAATCCTGTTGCTCCATCGTATCAGATAGTGGAAGGGATGGCATTTCACTAGAACACTGTAAAGACTGAACTTCAGACGACGACTTCGTTAAATCACCGGAACAGGCGATTTTACGGCTGTAGGAGAGGACGGAGATGTAAAATTCATTTCAACATCAACAGAACTAGCCTCGTCGTCCCTGGCGAAAGAAGAACCGCAATTGTCAGTATTCAAAGCATCACCGTTGGAGGAAGCACCCTCCACCAGCGCCTTCTGGGAGACGTGCAATTGTGGAAGGGCGACTTTGTGATACCAATGCCGGCGCCTCAACGGCAGCAGAGGCCGTGCCTGCACGTGCCGATAGCTGCGGAAACTACTGCGGAGTTTTTTCACTTTGTGATAGATGACGCTGTAATAGTCACAAATATATGGCTCACAATTTTAGACTAACAGTTGGTAACAGGTAGGTTTTTCAAATTAAAATACAGAACGTAGGTACGTTTGAGCATTTTATTTCGGTTGTTCCAATGTGATACGTGTACCTTTGTGAACTTATCATTCCTTAGAACGCATGCTGTTACAGCGTGATTACCTGTAAATACCACATTAATGCAATAAATGATCAAAATGATGTCCGTCAACCTCAATGCATTTGGCAATACGTGTAACGATATTCCACTCAGCAGCGAGTAGTTCGCGTTCCGTAATGTTCGCATATGCAATGACAATGCGCTGACGCATGTTGTCAGGCGTTGTCGGTGGATCACGATAGCAAATATCCTTCAACTTTCCCCACAGAAAGAAATCCGGGGACGTCAGATCCGGTGAATGTGTGGGCCATGGTATGGTGCTTTCACGATCAATCCACCTGTCATGAAATATGCTATTCAATATCGCTTCAATCGCATGCGAGCTACGTGCCGGACATCCATTATGTTGGAAGTACATCGCTATTCTGTCATGCAGTGAAACATCTTGTAGTAACATCGGTAGAACATTACGTAGGAAATCAGCATACATTGCACCATTTAGACTGCCGTCGATAAAATGGCGGCCAATTATCCTTCCTCCCATAATGCCGCACCATACATTAACCCGTCAAGGTCGCTGATGTTCCACTTGTTGCACCCATCGTGGATTTTCTGTTGCCCAATAGTGCATATTATGCCGGTTTACGTTATCCCTGTTTGTGAATGACGCTTCGCCGCTAAAGAGACCGCCTGCAAAAGTTCTGTTATCGTCCCGTAATTTCTCTTGTGCCCAGTAGCAGAACTGTACACGATGTTGAAAGTCGTCGCCATGCAATTCCTGGTGCATAGATATATGGTACGGGTGCAATCGATGTTGATGTAGCATTCGCAACGTTTTTGAGATTCCCGATTCTCGATCAATTTGTCTGCTACTGATGCTCGGATTAGCCGCGACAACAGCTAAAACACCTACTTGGGCATCATCATTTGTTTCTGGTCGTGGCTGACGTTTCACATGTGGCTGAACACTTCCAGTGTCCTTAAATAACGTAACTATCCGGCGAACAGTCCGGACACTTGGATGATGTCGTCCAGGATACCGGGCAGCATACATAGCACACGCCTGTTGGGCATTTTGATCACAATAGCCATACATCAACACGATACTGACCTTTTCCGCATTTGGTAAACGGTCCATTTTAACACGGGTAACGTATGACGAAGCAAATACCGTCCGCACTGGCGGAATGTTACGTGATACCACTTACTTATACGTTTGTGACTATTACAGCGCCATCTATCACAAAGCGAAAAAAGTGGTCCAATTAAAACATTCATATTTCTTTACGTACTATATGAATGTGTAACAAAAAATGGGGGTTCCTGTCTAAAAAACGGAGTTGATATCAGTTTGACCTATGGCAGCGCCATCTAGCGGGCCAACCATAGCGCCATCTGGTTTCCCCCTCCAAGCTAGACGAATTTCGTACTTTGTAGTTTTTTTCATTTGATGCTTATTTCGTGAGATATTTGTCCCGGTCGCTATCAATGGAGCACCCTGCATAACTGGAGCACTATATTTTGATTCAAAGTTTTCTAAAAGTCACTGAGTATAAAAATAAATCAAATCAAAGTGATTATCGTATTCGATAAATTCAGGATCAGTAAGTAGAAATAGGTGTTTATCGTTGAAGAATAACCGTATAACTTAGTTGCTCCATATGGACACTGGTAGATTTCACAACATATATATGGTACACTTAAAGATTGGCCTGAATATATTTAAAAATAGGAAACAACTTGCGAATGTTAATATTACTACTGGGCATAGAATATTATCAATCCATATCAGTCGTTAAATGGCTTCTGGAGCTATGGAACAGTTGGTGGTGATTGGAGAGTGGTTTATACCATTAATAAAGACAACAAAGATAACCGAAATAATTTTAGAAGTTATAGAAAGATATAGCTTTGCGTATGAAATTATGGGGCGAATTAGTGTGTTGATGACAAGTAGACTTGTCAATCGCACTTGGAATTCAAACAAAAGGTGCGACAATGACTGCAATGATACTACTGATTCTGTGCGCTTGTTATATTCAGATTTAATTTCCTACACGCTACAGAAATTGTGTGCTGAGACAGACAAGAAGGCGTTTGGTGTGAGCAGCACTTGAGGGAGAATGCCGATTTCATTTCAGACCGGACAGTAAACTTACAGCCAGGTATGTCGCGGAAGGACGGAGGTATTGTGCACAAGGATGCAGATGGCCGGCTGTCCTGCCGCGAAGCCGCGAGGCAGCACAGCGGGTCCTCTAGAACGATGAGACAACATACCAAGCCTCCGCCGCTGTTTTCAGACACAGCCCACTACCGCTCCACCGTTTAACTTGCTGGCCGTAGTACGTGTCCATGGACTGACGTGGGCGAGGGACTTCATGGAAATGCTGTTGTCTCTAAATTTGCAAAAGCATAGGTTCTGCCCTCAGATAACACCTTGAGAAAGCGTAGCAAAACATCGCCTAGCTTTAATTATTATCACATGGCTGATGGTCCGCCAAACTGATACCACGATAAGTAAGCCGATTCTTTCCTTTTTGTTTTCCACGGTGGTGAAAACTCACCGATGGGAATTACACTATCACTTATTGCTGAATGGTCCGTGACATAGCTTCTCAGTCCCACTTTTTAGATTACGGTTGGCGGTTAGTTAGTTGATTGTAGAAACAGCTTTACATAGAGAGGATAGAAACCATTACAAAAATATACCGTTTACCAGTGTTGGTCTAAATTCATCGGTTGATCGACAAACATGAGACGTGAGGAAAACAGCCACCGGAATGAGGAAAGTTGTGTTTTTGGGGTACGTATGCTTGGTACACTGGAGATAGAAAATGATTTAGGCTGCTTACTCTGGAGGGGCACTAAACCAGAGATCCAGATTCTAGGGAGGGGGTGTCTGCGTTTTTGTCTTATATCTTTGTGTTGGGTCACTGGTTAGCTTTGCTGTGTACTTCTCTTCTAAAGAAAATTATAGTTTTATTTTTGTACTCCTCCATTTTCATTATTACCATGATGTTGCCCTTGTATGATTTGCGATGAGTAGTCCATTGTTTCTGATTTTATTCATTATCTTTCTGGGTGTTTGTCTTCTTCCTCACTGTTTGTCGCTGTCAATACGTTATTCTTGTATTCCTGTATTATGCATCTAATTTCCTCTGGTGCCATCTCTCTCGTTAGGTCTCCATTGTTTTATTATGTGCTCACTTTCTGTTATTAGATTCTCCACAGTCTTGTGTGCATCCTGTGTGTTGGCACTGTATTTAGGTTATCTATCTAGCAGGTTAAGTTCTTGTTCCATGAAGTGTATATGAATGTGGTTGACCGATCGTACATGAAGGGTGTGGTTGTTTTCCTATTTTTATGATATAAGCTGGTGTGTTACTTTCCAGAACTGTGCGTAGCTTTTGTTGTTATTTTCCTAATTCTGTCTCCAGGCCCTTTCTAAGATAACGCATTCACTATTCTGTTAACAGAAGTTTACCCATATTCTTAATTTCTTAAAAAAAATGTTGAAATGTGTGTCAAATCTTATGGGACTTAACTGCTAAGGTCATCAGTCCCTAAGCTTGCACACTACTTAACCTAAATTATCCTAAGGACAGACACACACACCCATGCCCGAGGGAGGACACAGAACCTCCGCCGGGACCAGCTGCACAGTCTATGACTGCAGCGCCGTAGACCGCTCGGCTAATCCCGCGCGGCTTTAATTTCTTAATCATTATTAGACTCACCCTTGTATTTGTATTTATAAGCCTATTCACCTCACCATAAGTCTCCTACGTCACATTTGACTAAATCACTCTTTGCCTAACCTTAGTCTATCGAACATTCGACACATGGATTTCTAGATTGCCAGCTTTGTTTTTATTTATACTTGTAGACATTCGTAATGCTATAAAGATAGTTCTGAAAATTTCTGACTGTGAAATTTGAATACCGATAAAAATGCTTGTAATACTTACAACGAAATACAGGGCCCACATGCAAACAGATTGCATCTAGGAGATGAACAATTATGTATTACATGTATCTCACGTATTTTGTTACAAATTTTACATGTATTTTCATAGCGATAAAAAATTCACAGTCATAAATTTTCAGAACTATGTGTGTGGCTTAGGAATCCTTAGCGGGCTAGGAGAAATTACGTTCTACTTTTTATTCCATGTTGAAAACGTGTTACATCATAAATGTATTTCTATTTGAATAATTGAAACTTCCTGGCAGATTAAAACTGTGTGCCCGACCGAGACGCGAACTCGTGACCTTTGTCTTTCGCGGGCAAGTGCTCCACCATCTGAGCTACCGAAGCACGACTCACGCCCGGTACTCACAGCTTTACTTCTGCCACTACCTCGTCTCCTACCTTCCAAACTTTACAGAAGCTCTTCTGTCGGGCACACAGTTTTAACTTGCCAGGAAGTTTCATATCAGCGCACACTCCGCTGCAAAGTGAAAATCTCATTCTATTTGAATAATTATTTTCAGAATTTTACTGTTGTGTGTGCGTATGTGAAGTTTTTATTGTATTTTAAAAAGATGATTAGATTATCAGAGTGAGAGAAAGGTGGGGGTTGGGGGAATAGGTGTGTTAAATTTCAGATTTATGTCACTCTCTTCCTACGAGATCACTTACAAAAGGGAATAGTGTTATACCTTCCTACTAATTCTTAATTGTTATTTTCATAAAAAGTAAAATAAGTAATCAAGCAAAATAAGTTTTATGTAAATTTCTTGTAGCATTCACAAGCTGCGACACTGTCGCGAATGAAACAGTGACCTGTATATGCAATAAGTTTCCTTTACTTTACGTCTATGGTCATAGACTTTTTGTTAACAGATTACCGGTTTCGGTCTATAATGAACATCACCAGATCTGCAGCAAAAAATGGGAAAAAACATAAATACACTCGCCATTCTTTGCTGCAAATCTTATGATGGTCATTATAGACCGAAATCGGTAATCTGTTAACAGAAAGTTTGTGACCATAAACGTAAAGTAAAGGAAACTTCCTGTAGCATTCTTGTGGTATATCACTAGTACCTGCAGTTTTGCCCTTATAATGAGTGTCACACATATTGAACACATTACGTCTTGACCATCACTCCATCCATATCCTCTGCCACTTTCTCTCCACCTCCTCCCATGCCTCTGTCTGCTCCCATCCTCTCCCTCTCACTATCTATTTCCTCCTCCCCTCTCTCTGCTTAACTGTATGCATCTACATGATACCCCTGAAATGCATTCTGATACTACCAGTATAGTATACCAGGTGAGCAGGGCTGTTAGGATTAAGTAGTTCTAAGTTCTAGGGGACTAATGACCACAGCAGTTGAGTCCTATAGTGCTCAGACCCATTTGAAGCATTTGAACCTGGCTGGCTCTGATAAAAATGCCCACCGTCCAGTCACATAGGCACCTTTACTCTGTAGCCGCACCTTCATCACTGGAGTTGCGTACGTGCCTCTCTCTAGGTGTGAATGAAATCAGTCACGCGCACAGTTGGGAGAGAGTCATGCACCAATATTCGTGGCTCACCTTGTGTGTGGGGCGCTCACAGGTGCCCGGTGACCAGAAGCAAGCCACACAGTGGCAAATGCAGCTTCAGGTGCACCACCGTCGCTGCAACACACTCTTCCGCCGCGTCAAGGAAAGGTCCGACAAAGATCCTCATGCTGGCAGTCCAGGGTGCTCCAGACGTCACGGCAATGCCCGCGTGTGTGCCTGCTTCGCAGCCAACATACACATTTCCTGGCTCAAGGTGCGTGGCTTCGCTGTACGATCCCACATGGCTGAACAATGTTATCCCCTTGGACACCAGTCCGTCCTGCACTGCTACTCACACGCTGCAGGGCTTTGAGTATGGCTCACGTGAATCGATAGATTCTGTATTCACGTGACAGTCGTGAAATGCCGTACAATGTGAACAGCGACGGCAAAACACAGTGTCGAACTGAACAGGTGACGGTGAACGTTTCTCCTTCCTACATCAGGCATAACATGCGTCTTTTAACATAAAAAGACATTCAAGCCAGATATCTGAATGAGAAGCTCACTGCCAATCTGTCCTTATATACACAATCCCTATGGATTTGACCCTTTCAGCAGTCGGGCTGAAAATCTAATCAT
Organism: Schistocerca gregaria; assembly: GCF_023897955.1. NCBI lineage: Eukaryota > Metazoa > Arthropoda > Insecta > Orthoptera > Acrididae > Schistocerca > Schistocerca gregaria. The sequence goes on along the minus strand of NC_064927.1, from coordinate 167,947,389 downwards.
TTGCGATGTAGTACGTTTCTGGCAATCTGACGTTTACTGCATGCTGTCTTTGTGGTGCTGTAGTTTTCATTCCCAGTTGTGTACAAACAAAGTAACATTGTACAGTGCCAAAGATAAAGACAATTTGAAGATCACAGTGCATTAGTAACATGGGCCTATTTGAAATTGCATGGAATTTCTTTTCTCTCTGTTTAGAACTGACTTATGTAGACAATTTCAGGGCAACATACAGCTTAATGTGGGTTGAGGAATACGTCTCAACTCAGCGTTTTCCAGATTTACAAATTATAGTGATGGGTGATGGAAGCGATAAGAGAGGGATAGGGATTATCGTTGAGTCACCGGTTTTCAGTTATACCATTTTTCTTTTCACGCCTCTTTAGCCTGACTGTTTAAACTGATTTCTGAAATAACCGTTTTTCGAATTTTTACTCCTATTATTTCCAGTATAAATGTAGAAATCAAGCAAGATTGAAAAACTCCGACTTTCTAACTTTAAAGTTACATAGAATCAGAGTATTTAATAAATTAGGCAAATAAAAGAAAACTTAGTCCGTCCATAGATCGCTGCTTTTATCGAAAAATGATAAGTGGTAGAATAATGCAAAAATTAGTAACATTCTTTGGTTGCTAATTTTTTTAAATTCTACTCAAAAATCACGTTATAAACGGTGGCCATACCAGTATTTGGGCATTACGAATAGCTAGTGCTAAAAGGTGAAAACTGAGGTTCAAAAAGTCTGTTTTTCGTATTTATATGTCCGTCTCCAAGGGCTGCAAGCTGATGAACGCATATTATGTAGCCGGTTAGTTACTTTCTATTTTTTTTTTTTTTTTGTATTCAATGAAAGTACTGTTGTTAAGGTTTTTAATTTTTACTGTTACTATAATTTCATTGCTCTTTTATTATTTCATAGAAATGGCAGACAAATCTTTAATCTCTTACAGCAATTGAATCACTTTACTTCATTCCTACATCACTTCGTAAAATTGTTTCCAGACTATGGTTGGTGCCAATACGCAAGACAACGGACGTCCGGCGACGGCAGTGAGAAAGTACCGCGTAGACCACGTAGGGGCAAGTGTTGCAGACTCCATGTACACGCCCTATCTTAAGCCCCGACACACGCCAGCAGGGACATCATAGTCTCAGCAGTACTGTAACAGTTCTTATTCCACGTACTTGTTGCTGCTCGTTTCTGACAGCACTGTTATTAAAATAGCACTGATGGCTTTGACCATTATATACAATATACAATAAGGGAATATTTGAAACCAATGCAGCTTTTACGAATAAAAATTACTGCTTTATTTGAAAGAAGGTATATTTAGAACAAAAAAATAGCACTGTAATATGGCTAATTAGTATTTTGGCTTCTTACTCGGTTATAAGTATAAAACAAAAGAAAAGATCATTTATTTCTAATTTATGCTGCCAGTCACTTTTTATTTTATGTTTAATCGAACATAATACAACGCTTTTCTAACATTTTCTGTTCATCTTCAGGAGTTTATACATACATGCATACATACAGAGATATGCTACTTAAAAATAAATTGTCTTAAACTAGATTAATCTAGAAACCTTTGTCCATTGTTTGTTACTGTAGTGGCTGGTGTGGCATTTGGGGGGAGGGGTCAGTCCGCCACCTTGTGTTGTGTGAATAATATTTACACGTATGTCGAAGCAATTTGTGCAGTGCATATACGTTGGCAATCAGTGACAAAATACAATGTGCAATAGTGTAATGTTAATCAACAGCTCCGCCACTACAGCAGTGATGCAAGTGAAGCAGCAAGATGATGAAATCGGTGTGATATCATACATAATCAACCACAAGGAAGAAAACCAGCAGAAGACATCACTGATTTCTATTTCTTGCCATCCACTGCCCCCCCCCCCCCCCCCTGCCCTCCAAATGCCACGCCAGCCGATACAGTAACAAACAATGGACAAAGAGTTCTAGATTAATCTAGACTGTTTATTTTTAAGTAACATATCTCTGTATATATGTATAAACACCTGAAGATGAACAGAACATGTTCTAAACGAGTTGTATTACGTTAGATTAAACATAAAAAAGTGACTGGTAGCATAAATTAGAAATAAATAATTATCCCACACCGTCACACTGTCCACAAACGTAGCCACTATGGCGGAGAATAAACAGAAAAGATGTTGTAACTGAGACGAAACAGATATCTAGAAGTACCGGTTATTCAGCAGTAAAATCCTGGTGTCGGTTTTTCCCACCCCTACCCACACGATTAAACTGCAGCCACAGGTACGCTGCGGGTAGCGGAGGCCAGCAGTTAGCGCCTCCCCCCCCCCCCCCCCCCCCCCCATGGCCGCGCTGTCAGTTCTTGCTGGCGGCCGCGGCAGCGGTCCGCGGTGGTCTGCGACGTCTCTGTCGGTCGGCGTTTCTCCCGCCGTGTTTTGTCCGCTACGCGCCCCTCCACGGCCCACGCCGCCTCCCGCCTATAAAGGCAGCCCTTTGGACGTCAGCACACAATCCTTAAGAAACCACTGGAAATGACTCAACTACAGGTAGGTGGCAATGCCGATTTATTACTTCAGAGCGTAGAAGCAGAAGAGCACTAACACACATTTATATCTATGCTCTGTATTTGATTTCTTAATATACGAGTCTGAAAGCATATGACCTAATTTTTACCACAATTTCGTTTGTTTATAATATGGCCATTTTTTTACGTGTATGATTGTTGCTATTTCACTAATTGCAACCGAGAAAATTTGCTCTTAGTAAATGCCAAAATATACTTTTGGAATATTTGACGGTAATACTGTACCTTTGATGATATCTTAAAAGTTAGGTTTATTTTCTTCGTATCCGGTATTCGGAGTGATTTATCTTCACGTTTCGATACGTGATTGGTATTCTTAATATCGTGGCTCTTCACATGTCTAAAATAGGACAAAGATCCGTGTTGTCTCACTACAGGGTGTTTCGAAATGGCTTTATAACTTTGAAAATTCATATTAATTAATTCATTGCACCTACAGAGGCGACTGTATTGTCAGTTTGTAGCGAAATACATCAAGTTTTGTCTCGGGCAGTTCGCAAGTGCCGAATCGCACCGCAAGGAGCGCTAGCGGCAGTTGCAAGAAAGAAGGCTGCCTTCACTGGACCCGAGCGTGCTAGCTGTGTGTTTTGGTTCGAAGAATCGACTTCGGCGATAACAGCTCAGCGTAATTTCCGTATAAAATACACTAAAGATCCTCCTAGTAGGTTTACAATTCAAGAGTGATATAAATGTTTTGTAGAAACAGGGTGCTCGGTAAGACGTGGGAAATCATCAGGTCTTCCAAGCACACCTAACGACGTCATTGATCGAGTGTGACAACGTTTTGTCAACAGTCCTACGAAATCGGCCAGGCGCTCATCTCACGGACTGCATAGCCCACATACGACTTTTAGGCGTGTGTTGAGGAACTGTTTGCATAAACTGACGGTCGTACAAGCAACAAGAGGCACTGGTAAAATTGCTCACAAAAAATTCTGTGCGGATTCTTGGACAAAATCATCTTTTCTGACGAGTCGACGTTTCACTTAAGTGGCAAGGTTAACATACATAACTGTAGGATTTAGCGAAATGAAAATCCACATCAAACATTGTAACATGTTCGTGACAGCCCTAAACTGAAAGTATTTTGTTCATTGAGCACGAACAAAGTGTACGGCCCCCTTTTTTCCGTGAGAGAACCACCAACGGGATAGTGTGCCTGGATATAACAATTTCTGATACCACACACCGATGACGATGACCAAGAACGAAATGTTTACTTCATGCAATATGGTGCACCACCCCATTGCCTGGCTGACGTCCGGGATTTTCTCACCGACCGCTCTCCAGGTGAATGCACTGGCCCTGATGCGCCAACTGCATGACCTCCACGTTCCCCACATCTGACACCACTCGATTTTTTTGTGGGAATTCATCAAGGATATAGTATTTGTACCTCCTGTGACGGCTTCTCTACCTGAACGTAGAGCAAGAATTTAGGCCGCCTCTGAGCAAGCTACAACTGCAACGCTAAGGCGAATTTGGGAAGAAACTAACTTCAAAAAATGGTTCAAATGGCTCTGAGCACTATGGGGCCTAACTTCTGACGTCATCAGTCCCCTAGAACTTAGACCTACCTAAACCTAACTAACCTAAGAACATCGCACACATCCATGCCCGAGGCAGGATTCGAACCTGCGACCGTAGAAACTGACTTCCGATGGGATGTGTGCAGGATAACCAGCGGTTTATATGCATAATTACTTTAACGTAAAAAAATTTGATGTGTTTCTCTACAAAATAACACTAAACCCAGTTCTACATCTTTTTGAAACACTCTGTATATTTCCATTGAGCTAGAATTTTCATGCAGGGCAATCTAATATGAATATTTACAAGAATGTCTATTTTGTTTTGTGGATCAAACTTTAGCCAACGAGACTCAGAGCAAAGCATGAAAAATAAACAGAACTTTAATGGTGAACTATGTCTTGGGAGACGTATAGTGTTGTACACATACTCTGAGGTAACGAAAGTGATGGGGTACCTCCTAATGTCCTGTAGAACCTCCTTTGCCCCGGCTTAGTGCAGCACCTCGAAGTGGTATAGGCTCAACAAGTAGTTTTAAGACTCCTGCAGAAGTATTGAGCCTCTATAGACGTCCATAATTGCGAAAGTGTTGCCGGTGCAAAATGTTGTGCACGAACTGACCTCTCTATTATGTCGATAAATGTTCGATGGGATTCCTGTCGGACGACCTGAGTGGCCACGTTATTCGCTTAAATGTTCAGAATGTTCTGAAATTGCCATCCATAAAAATTCCATCGTTGTTTGGGAACAAGATGTCCACAAATGGCAGCAAAAGGTGTTCAAATAGCCGAACTAAATAATTTTCAGTCAATGATCGGCTCACTTGGGCCGGACACCCACTCTATCCCACATCAACACAGCCCACTCCGTTACGGAGCCACCACTAGATTAAATTGTACAGTCGTGGACAAAACGAGCGAGACCCCTCGCCTTTATGTTATGCTGATCCGCACAGCTTTAAAGTCTGCTACACAGCATAACAGGCAAGGCGACGAAGTGCTACCAACAAACTATGCACGTTCGCTCAGCTGATATCTTGAGATAGCTAGCACTGGAGAAACTAGCGCTTCGAAGATGCCGCAGCATCGTCTGCCACCACTTCGTGGGAAACGAAATACCTCAGGTATAACCAATGTGTTGTATTCACATATCTGTGACTATGACTTGGATCTAAAGTGTGGTTATGGATAGTACGTATGCTCAGATTGCGAAGCTAACATCATCAATAAAGACAAGGGGAAGTCAATTAGGCGTCCTTCCTCTTTCGCAACATCAAATATATTTTAGTTACTCTTTCTTAAATGGACTGCGCAGAAAATCATTCATCAGAAGTGAATAACTTTTTAGTAACACCAGATGACATTAACAGCTTGCTGACGCGGGTTAGCCGTGCGCTCAACGGCGTCATATCACGGACCGCGCGGCTCCTTTGCGCCGTTAGTTCGAATCCTTCCCCGGGCATGGATGTGTGTTAGGTTTGGTAGGTTGAAGTATCTCTAGATATAAGGGACTGATGACCTAAACAGGTTTGTGGCATAGTTCTTATAGCCATTTTTTGACCTTTCGCGTAAATTTTCTTTACATAAATGGCCGTATCTTTAGATTGAGTTGGCATAGCTCACTTTTTTACACCACCAAGGGACCGTATACCGCAGGAAGTGTGATACATTTCCGTTTATTATGTCCATCCGTACTAGAGGTAAACGGGTTTTAAGGGTTGGGTAGACAAATAGATGGTCAAGAAAGTGAGACCAGTAAGGTTCCATTATTACCGATTTACGTGACGAAATCCTAACAACGAAAATAGCTACCACTGTTACTGAAGATGAGGGCCGCATAATAATTTCCCCTACTCTTTATTTGAAATGTTCCAGTTACAGTCGATACATCAGCATATTAATCATAGCTACGTTTACGATCCAAATCACGTTTACAGGAATGCAAACAAAATCCATTTGCCTATACACGTGGTAATTCAGATGCCACTATTAATGCCACCGAGTTTTAGATGTGCGAGCATTTCCATTGCTAGCTACCTTAAGAAAGACTTAGGCTAATGAACGTTTTCTGGCTGTGGCACGTCTAATGGAGAATTCAAAACATTGTATAATAAGTTTGGCACCTGCATCGCCGTTCATTTCCTGAGGTGGTGCAGAATTATCCTTCTAAATTTACTCGCTAATAACAGTTTTTTGTTATTTACATAAACATCCCGAATGATTGTCACATAAGCGGCGACATAAAGGTAGACAATTCATGTTTTTCAGTCCAGAATGCTCTATGCAACAGAAACTGCAGATCATTTTGCCATTTTCATTGTGAAATTGCCGGCTTATGCATGTCCGGGGTAATAATAGAGAGCTGTTTGCCTGGGTTGTCTGCTAGCGTAGTGAAAGGTGTTTGCTACTGCAAGGGAGGTATGGTTTGTTTTCGGTTCTAATCTCGATAGAGGCAGATAGACAATCAGTAAAAGAATTTCAAGAAATTCTCGCGCCCCCAATACGTTTTATTGCTACCTTTATTCTGTACCGGCGCCCTGTGGATGTCGATATGAAACTCTTGTAGAATTTCATACTTGTTACTGCCTACTTTTTCCGTTTCTGTCAATAATTAAATTGAATTAAGTGTGGCACTGAATGACTTTTATCTGAATTTCGTTATGAATCTTCACGCATTGCTAAATTTGCACACTTTCATGGTAGGTCAGCAACGGTAATTCAGTATGACTGGTCTCAACGGTGACACAGACCATTTCGCGGCCGAATGCCCAAAATATTTTATTAATTCGTAACGATCTGGGGTACTCTGTCTTACTAAAACAATCTCGATAAGCTGAAATTTGTTTTTATTAGTACAGTTCATACTAATTAGCGTTTCCTCTTTCATTTATATCTTATATTTAGGTGTTGCAGTTAACGCACTAATCAGCATTAATATAGTCTTACACATGGTTGAAAACAGTCTGACAAATTTCGGAAAGTTTTTCAATTTCACTCCTGTGCATAGTATGTTGGTAGCACTTCGTCGACTTGCCTGTTATGCTGTGTAGCAGACTTTACGGCTGTGCGGATCAGCATAACGAAAAGGCGAGGGGTCTCTCTCGATTTGTCCACGACTGTACCTTAATGACAACTTGGATCCATGGGTACGTGGGGTTTGCGCCACACTCGAACCCTACCATTAGCTCTTACCAACTGAAGTCGGGAATCAGCTGAATAGGTCTCGGTTTTCCAGTTGTCTAGACCCCAACCAGTATGGCCACGAGCCCAGGAGGGGCAGTGCAGGCGATATCCTGCTGTTAGCAGAGACACCCGTGTCGCTCGTCTCCTGCCATAGGCAATACCCGAAATTTCGCCGCACTGTTCTAAGGGAGACATTCGTCATACGTTCCTGTGTTCCTCGTCTATTACCAGTGACAACTCTACGCAGACGCCGCTGCTCTCGGTCGTTAAGTGAAGTCCGTCGGCCACTGCGTGGTCCGTGGTGGGAGGTAATAACTAAAATTTGGTATTCTAGGCATACTCTTGACGCCGTGGATGTCGGAATATTGAAGTCCCTAACGACTTCCGAAACTCAGTGACCTATGCATACAACATCAACTCCCATTTCGTGTTCAAAGTCTCTTGACTCCTGTCCTGCGCCCGTAACCATATCGAAAACCTTTTCACATGAATCACCTGAATACAAATGACAACTCTGCCGATCCATTGCCCTTTCATATCTTGTGTACGTCATACTACCGCCAACTGTATGTGTGCGTATCGCTACCCCACGAAAATGTCAATAAATTTACACACGCTCCACACAGCACGATGTAAGGCAATAAATATGTGATTATAATATTTGTGAATACAGAGCACTTATTTTTAGCCGCCTTTTTGCTCGTTAATAACAGTAGCTTACGTGACAAAAATTCACTTCTTTACGCGTTTTGAAAATAATCTTTTACAAGAAGATCAACTAATACGCGTTTTGGTAATAATCTTTTGTAAGAAGATCAACTAAAAGGACTCAAACATTGTGTCATATTAAGTATTTCTATCTGAAGTTCTGATGATAGGCTACGTCTAGAACGCGTAATTAAGTAAATATTATCAAGTGCATTGTTGTCGTTAGCGACCGAAAATAACGATGAAATAAGTGCGTTCAGTATTTACGCAGTGGCTCTGGGATCCTGTACGACTTTATACCGCAACTCAGCTTTGAAACATTTATATTCAACAATTCTAATAGCATATACTGAGTGAACGCCTTATTTGTAGACCTATTTAGAAGCTACTAGATCAAGAAGTGTTCATACAGCACATACATAAAGAACATAGTGTTTTTCTTGTCAATAATGCCTATTACTTATTTCTTTACCTACATTAGTTGGAGTCCAAGAGAACCTAGTACTCAGTTAAGAGGTTATAGCACTGTAAACCTACAACGATTACATTCATAGATGGTACAGATTGATAGTTTCTGAACGAGCGAGGTGGTGCAGTGGCTAACACACTGGACTCGCATTCGGGAGGACGACGGTTCAGTCCCGCGTCCGGCCAACCCGATTTAGGTTTTCAGTGATTTTCCTAAATCGCTCCAGGCAAATGCTGGGATGGTACCTTTGAATGGGCTCGTCCGACTTCCTTCCCCTCCTCCCCTAATCCGATGAGACCGATGACCTCGCTGTGTGGTCTCCTCCCCCAAACTACCCCCTAACTTCCTTCCTGACAGTTTCCGATAAGGGAGTTTCTACTTTAAAATCAGAAAACTACTTGTATATTCCTATGCGATTTAAACTGATGGTAAGGAAAATGGGAAAAACTATTTTCCGTAAAGTTATTAATGCTTGCTGTCTTCAGTAAAAGTGGAAAGAAAATTAGAGTTTAACGTCTTGTAGATGACGAATCCTTAAGATGGAGTGTTGAAGCTCTGATTTCGGAAAGATAAGGAAGCCGCGGTGTTTCAAAGGAACTATCTCGGAATTTTGTCTTCAAGTCTACTTATAAAAAAATTCGTTCGTAGTTCATCGAGGGAAGCATGTTGAACATATGGATTACAGAATGCAGACTATGTACTTTGTGTTGTATAATAGAGCCAGATGTTCTATTGCACCAGCAGGTGAATTGTCGGACTCCTAGGTTACTGTTTTATCATGTTAAACAGGGAGGAACGGAGACAAAGGTTAGCGCTTAACGTCCCCTGAGATACGTTCTTGTACAAGGAGTATTAGCTCAGGTAGAACAATATAAGGAAAGAAACCGAGCTAAGGAATTATTTTTGAAATCACGTCAATTGATTCAGGAAAATTTAGGTGAATTCTCGATGGGAGATGGAGGGTAGAATGCAAGTTCTCCCAAAAGCAAGTCGACATGTTAAGAGAGGTTTTAGGACAACAGGTACAGTAAAGAAGGCACAGTTCATTCCCTGCTAGGATTTCGATGATGTGAAGCTGCAAGGGCAGTAGTTCTCCTTCCTAGATCTGCATCGGCAAGGATGAGGCGTATGACGTTCTTGAGACGACCGAGAGAGGAGAGTCGTACTTCTCGCCGCTTTAGAGTTTCACAGACCAGTGTCTCCTGAGGCAGCCCGAGGCCGTGGCGACAGTGGCCTGGTGTCGCGTTCCGCATCTCGCACTCCCGTCCTGTTGTTTGATGACGCCCACGCCTCCGGAACGGCAAGTGTTGACGCACCGTGTGCTGCTACTTTCACAGCCAGCGGTGGCAGGCCACAGGCGCTATCTGTGTGCCTCTCGTGTAACTGCCACCCAACAATTACACTTCGCGAACTTAGCTGTCACCCGCGTTCGCCCCATTAGCTGAATGGCCAGCGCTTTGGAGTGCCATGCACGACAGTCGGGTTCGATTCCCGACCGAGGTAGTAGATTTTATCCCATCAGGCACTGCGTGTTGTGCTGTCATCATCATCATTTTATCCTCATAGTCGACGCGCAGGTCACCCAATGTGGCGTTGCACTCAATAAGACCTGCACTTGGCGGCCGAACTTCCCACCTGGGAACTCCCGGCCACTGACGCCATATGATCATTTCCATTTGCTTCACCCCTGTGGTGTGGTATCGTGCGTGGTTGCCTGCAGGCACAGGGAATCCAAGCTCGAGTAAACTGGAACCAGTATCACAAGATTTAATATACTCGTGCGATGATTCCTTCTCCATTAAAAGATCAGCCGTTAGGTAGGAAAACATAAGTGAGAGTATCCAAATCTGGCTGGAATTCATGCCCAATGTATTTGATCATACCAAGAAACTTTGTGTGATCTACTTCATGCGTCATGCCCACTGTAACTTTTTCCTCGAAACCATTGTTTATAATTTGTTTCGGGTAGAATACGTTTTAAGCGAAACGATAAGGCCGAATAGATGGTAAAACATTTCATTGCGTGAAAACAATAATAAAATTAATAAAAAGAATTGAAATTCAAAGTTTGAAGTGAAACCACCTTACAAAATTGGTAAAATTCATTAAAGCACTGTAAACTGAGCATTTTGGTAGTAGGCTACCCATTGTGACCATAGTAGCACTGAGATGGCACGCCATTCTTAGGCTTCTGGTGTCTAATAAACACAACCCGACCCAATTGCAGTGAGTACGTAGTGTCACCGGCGTTTCGTCTTTGTCCAATGTGAACCTGTCCTGTAGTGCTGGACACATACGTACTATCCCCTATCGTGTTGACAGCAGTCTGGGAGCCTGGAATGTGAGCGGCACAGATACATGCATATCCGTTCCCCGTAAGTTCACAGGTGGGTGCAGATGGTACCAATTTCCTCCTCTCCTGTTCTATTACCAGTTAGCACGTGGCAGCAAGGTCAGAAGGAGAGAGTTTGTATGAGTTCCAATTTCTCTGCTGCTCCTGTTGTGGACATTTCGTAAGACATTTGTGTGAGGATGTAATATCTTTCTTCTATTTGGAAAAAACAGTCTCGAAATTTTGACATTTCTGCGGTGCACAACGCCTCTCTTTTAGCGTCTGCTCCGGAGCTCTGTCAGTTAACGAATCCGTGACGAAAGGACCCGCTCTTCTTTGGATATTTATCCTCTTTCATGTGTTTACTAGATCAGCGAGAAAATCTCAAGAAGCCGTCTAACGTGCGTTTTTCAAGTCAATACCTCGGTGTGTAACCCACATTTCATCTCATTTCTACCCATGAATCTCAGTATGGTACGTGCCTGTACTATATTTTTGTGGTCGCCGTTACATACCACTTGCACTTTAAAGACATAGATATAAATATTGTGAACTAACGAAACTTTCTTTCCACCTCTGTTACTGGACTTAGAATTCCCAGAACACAGACTTCAGCAAGCTGTTTCCGATAGCGTGAAAACGTGAGACATAAAGGGACTCAGTGCATATCCCAATGGGTGCGGTATTCATCAATCACCTGATAGATTGCTTTGGAAACCCCGTGGGACTTTTCTACAGGGTGGTTTACAATTCATGTTACACACTTCTATAAGTTGCAGTTTTACTTGGAGACCCATGTCCGGAAACGTCACCCAACAACGCTACAAAGGGTCAATATTATAGTCGCAGTCGCCTGTAAATGTATGTATATATTCAGGGTGATTCCGTGACGATGTTAGAAACTTTCTGGGGTGATGGAGAAGGAGGAATGTATCAATTTGAGGTAAGGGTATCTGTGCTGCAAACGAAGTCACAAGCGAGAACTGGTGTGACATCTCTGACACTGCGATCTATGTAATGATACTGTTGTTACTATGACTGTAGGGTAGGCAAGTTTTAGAGGTGCTGGTACGGACCACAGTAAATAAAAAGTCTAGTATCATTCTGCATACCTTAAGAGCTATGCATATTTCTTCAATAGAGCAGATGTGTTTCACAGTAACGAAGATAAACAAGTGCTCGTAGCTCCTCAGGTATGCGTTTTAGAACTCATTTTTACTGGACAGTTTTTCCTTGTTTTGGTCCATACTACCAGCTCAGAATATTGGCATCCCTACAGTCTTAGCAACAGCAGTAACGGTACATGGATCGCAGTGTCAGAGGTGTCACAACAGTTCTCGCTTATGACTTTCGACTCGTTCATTTCCGGTAGAGCGACCTCTCGAAGCGCTTAACATGAATTGTGAAACAGCCTACGTACAAGAAAGTTTCAACGCCAAAAACACACAGCGCAACGCAAGATTACCCTCTGAGGACCGATACTTATAACGTGAAGTGGTAATTGTACATCAAAGAAAACCAATCTAACGTATTGCTCGTAAACAGTCAGGACTCTCATACTTTTCAACTGCGATAGTGGTGGTAAACTATGAGAAAGTGGAACAGTGGCCGTTGATAGACCCTAATCGACAGGTACCAGTTCCGTTAGCGTAGGGGAAACTTACCTCTCCACCTTTTCTGCGAAGTCTGAACATTGTTTCTCCTTTATAATCTTGTATATGAGCCTTTAATTAGTGGTGAGGGGAACTTACGGTTTAACGTCCCGTCGACGACAGTGTCTGTATGGACGGAGATGAAGCTCGGATTCATGAAGCATGGAGATAGTAAGTGGCGCGCCATTTCAAGGGGAATACCCGGTATTCCCCTTGAGTGATCTAAGAGCAACTGTGGTTAATACAAGTCCAGTACCTTACCGTGCGTGTACTCTCTGACTAACTTATAGCTTAGCGTCTGTCTTTATAAATAAGAAGAAAAAATAATTTATTTCCGATATGGACGCTAAATTAAACGACGATGCGTTTAGTGCCCGACACGACCCGCCAGTGTAGCCGAGAGCGCTAACGCGCTGCTTCCTAGACTCGGGTAGGCACGCCGGCCCTGGATCGAATCCGCCCAGCAGATGTGGTTTTTAGGCGGTTTTCCACATCCCCCTCACATCCGCCTCAGTTACACGACTCAGAGACATTTGCAACACATTCACACTATTCCATGGCTTACATTAGACACAGACAGCTGGGGTACACTAATTCCTTACCGGGGGGTACGGGGTGGCGGCAGGAAGGGCAGCCGTCCACCCTTTAAAATTACCATGCCACATTCGATTAACCATGGCCGAACCTGCGTAACTGCAGGACAAGGCTCAGACAAAGAAAGGAAGAATGTTTAGTGCACGACACGGATAAGGCTAAGGTAACCATGTGATTACAATTGAAGAGTTCTCATGCTATGTGTTTTCTTCTTCGTTACGTGGTATGTGAACGGCGCCCACACTTACTAAAAGGACTGTCTACAATTATATGGCTCATGTACGTGCTGCTAAGACCAGTGATGCCGTAGAGTTAACTCCTATGACTTGTTCATGTTAAACAGGATAAGTGCAGGACATGTTGCAAAGGCTGACTGTACTGCACGTAGGTATCATACACTTCCGCTTGCTCGCGCCGTTTTGTAGCCGGTCTCTTGTGTGTCTTCATTGGCGGTACAATGGATAGCAGAAACAACATGAAAAATTCAGAAAAGGGAAGAACAGAAAATCTGGCAACTCTAAACGAAAGTGTGAACAGTGATGAGGAACTGTTTTGTTCTTGATGATGTAATGAACACCACAGCAACAGCTCATAATAAGCAACCATTCGAAGTTATTCAAATGAAAGGCAGTGATTTTAGGGACTTTCTGAAACAGAACTGAGGTTAACATAAGTTCCGGATTAAAACCACCATACTTGGGGTAATACGACTAAAAAAGACTTCGATGACATAGAGGGATGGGAAATGAAAGGAGTGTTGTGAAAAGAGTGGCGAGGTGATGATTTCAAAACCATCAAGATCGATGAGATCACTGGCGCAAAGGGAGTGTATTGAGAGAAGAACAGAGACATGAAAAGTATGATAGGATACTTACTTGAAGTGCATAAACAGTTTTGCAGTGAATTGTGCCAATGATAACTAGTGGTAGCAATATTACAAAACTTGTTTGTTGGACTTCACCCGTTTAGCTATTCAGTGGAACTTTATTTAGAAATGTTAGTGTTTGTTATTATTTTTTCACCATGCCAAGTGATAACTTGCTTTCCAAATCAATGAGCAAGTGATAATGTGGAGTTAGTGCAGTTTTATGTTCTAGTTATTTAAATAAAGTTTATTCCCACTAGCCTAGAAAGTAAATTTTGTTACTTATCCTCTTTAGTACTTCCGCAACATCACAATTCCTCCTCTTACGGAAATCGACGTGAAGCCGCCAGTAATTAGGCTAATGAGAAGGGGCACTACAGCAGTATCGTGTGATATTAATTGCGAATATGAGTCTAACTGGAGGCGTACTGGGGTAGTCCGTTGGTTTGTGGTGACTACTGTGTCTGGATTGTGTACTGGTCAGCGTATCTGCCTATTATAGTAAGCGGGAGACCGCGGCTCGAATCGCTGTCCAGCACAATTGTCAAATTTCCCCATTGACATAAACCAGTGCCCGCTGACAGCTAATGTCTTTAAATATTTTGTGTCTTTATAATGTCTTCTAGTCGTAACGTCACAGTGCAAACAGTATTTGTTGTGTAAGCCGTGCACCTCTGGGTATTCTAGATGGGATCTTTGCTGACATTCCTTGTTGGTAACTCATAGGAATAACCTTCGCTTTTCTTCGATAATCCAGCATTAATATGGCAAGTGGTAACTTTCTTTCCAAGTCAAGGAGGGAGTGATGATGCTGAGTTAGTGAATATTTATGTTCCAGTTACTTCAATAAAGTTTATTCTCAGTAGCCTACAAAGTACATTCTGTTACTTAGCGTCTTTAATATGATAACCGGGGATATGTGAGCTATACCAGATACGACGACTCGTCTGCGAGCGCCACCAGATGGCAGGCGTGCAGCCTTGGCGACTGGTCACTCTAGTAACAGCATCTTAAGATTCAACATCGTAGGCAGGATTGTTAATCAGAATAAAAGCATGGCTTTCATTACCATCGTAATTTACATGGCTAACTGTCATTAAAAAAACAACAGAAAAAGGCATCTATCCGTTGCTACGCGTTCTATGTGTTGTGGTCTTCAGCGCTTTTCAATTCTACAGGTTTGTTTGTGAACTTGAATCTCACGCCTTCCACCTTATGGCCTATCGAAAGCGCCGCGTTTCTCCATCCTGAATCTTATTAGGGATTCTTCTAAGTCTACTTATTTTGCTACCCTTTCTTAATTATGTGCACGCATTTGTATTTTCAAACCATGATCGAATGGCTGTTTTGTCATCCATTAACAGACTTGACGTTGCTTCGCTCCACCGATGTACCTCGGCGCCATTGTCATAACTAACTTCGACGTCGAGTTTTCGCTACACTGACTAACGTTTGACTGCGTCAAATCTTGACGTTAGTGCAGATATACAACCAGTATTGAGGCAGCAAGAAGACAATTTCATCATCAGCAGACTTTGCAGCAAATTTCTAAATGTACGCTTATAGCCCAGAACGTACTTCGTACAGTGTAGCGCAGACTACTATCCGCCATGCACCATGACTCCCTCTCTTCCCATTCCCATACATGAATTGTGCGTGGGAGTAACTACAATCTGCAACTGACTGAACGCTAAATGAGCCCTTATTTATCTGACTTTCCCGCCACAGTCATTTCGCGAGATGTTGTTGTGGCCTTCAGTTGCAAGACTGCATAGATGCAGCTCTCCACCCTAGTGTATCCTGTAAAAGCGTCGCCATCTCTGCATAACTGGCATAGCCAACATCCGTTTGAAATTGCTTAACGTACTCAAGCCTTCGTCTTCCTCTACAATGTTTACTCTCACACTCCCTTCTTTTATCAAAATGACAAATACTTGATATCCTAGCACGTGCCTTATTCCTCCTTTCAATAAAGCACGATAAATTTCTTAGCTTCCTCAACTCAATTCAGTACCTTCTCATTTGTTATTTGATCTACCCACTTGACTTAAGCATTCATCCATGGCACCGCATATCAAAAGGTTCTTGTCTGGTGTGCTTATCGTCCATATTTCAGTAGTCAAGGCTATCATCAGAAAATACTTTCTAACACATTCACAACAGACGTTAATTCGGTTACATTCCGTTAGCCTTGTTTTACTTTTTTTTCGTGTTCATCTTGTAATCTCTTTTCAAAACAATATCCCTTCCGTTCAACTACTCCTCAAAGTCCTCTGCTGTCTCTGACAGAATTAAAATTTCACCAAATATTATTTTTTGGTCCCCTGAACTTTAATTTTCTTTCCAAATTGCTCCTTCATTCCCATCACAGCTTCCTAAATGTGCTGATCGGCTACATCATGTTCTGCGACTCATAACTGCCGTGTGGTTTACTTACAAGCTGAATATACCCTTTTCCTCCCTGTATTTGTGTCAGAATTTCAAAGGTTGTAGTCCAGTTAGTATTGCCCATCACTGTTTCAAAGCCTACAAATGCTATAAATATAGGTTTGCCTTTCGTCAACCTATGTTCTGGAGTAACTGATAGGGATCGTACTGCCTCGCATGTTCCTACATTTCTCCGGAGCTCCCGGAGGTCACTTTCAACTAGTTTTTTTTTCATTAAATAATTCCATTCAGTATTTTGCAATCACGATTTATTAAGCTGATGGTTCGATAGTTTTCACATTGGTCAACAACTGGCTACTCTGGAAATGGAATTATCACATTCTTCCAAACGTCCGAGGGTATTTCGTCTGCCTCACATGTCTTGCACACTAGATGCAATATTTTTGTCGTGTCTTATTCTCCCAAGGATCTCAGAAATTCTGAGGCACTATCGTGTTCTCCAGGGGTTTACTCTTAAATATTTCAGCACTGTGCTTCCAGCTTTATCACATCTCTAACCTCATCTTCACCTGCATTTCCTTTCCATAAAACTGTCCTCCAGTTAGCTTCTCTTATATAGATCCACTGTGTACTCAGTCCACCTTTCAAACTTCCTCTCCTTCTTTAGTACTGGCTAGCCATCTGAACCCTGAATATTCATAGAGCTACTTCTCTTTTCTCCAGAGATCTCTTCTATTTTCTACAGCGGCATATCTTTTCCCCTAATTCAACATGCTTCTATATCCTTGTATTTGTCTACTAACCATTCCTGGTTGACCATTATGCACTTCTTGCCAACCTCATATTTTGGATGTCTGCACTCTCTTTTGTCTACTTCATTTCCTGCCTGTTTTATATTTCCTCCTTTTGCCTATTAAATTCAGTACCTTCTATCTTACTCAGGAAATTCTACGCCCTCTTTTTATCTGCATTCGCTATTGCATCTCTCAGGTCTGTGCAACTGCCTTATATTATATTTGTTTTGCCTGTTTCAATCTACCATTGCCTAATGCTCCCTCTAAATTTCTCGATAACCTTTGATTCCTTCATTTTGTCCAGGTCTCCTCTCTTTAATTTCCTACCTACTGCAAATTATTCACTTTAATCTGCAGTTCATAAACTATATATAGATATCAGCATCCACATCTTCTCCTGGAAACGTCTTTAGTTTAAAATCTTGTTTTGAAGTCGTTGTCTTACCATTATAAACTCAATCTGAAACTTTCCAGTGCCTCCAAATTTCTTCCAAGCATATAGCCTTCTTCCGTGATCCTTAAACCAACCGTTAGCAATGATTAAATCATGCTCTGTGCACAATTTCTCTTTCATTCCTTTATCTCAATCTACGATCTCCTACTCTTTTTCTTCTATTCCTTTTTCTTACTTCCTGATTCCATTAAACCAACACAATTAAATTTTTATTCTTAACTATCTGAATAATTATCTTTCTCTAATCACGTATTATTGCAATGTCGTCACTATCTGCGGAGCTAGTTGGCATATAAACCAGCACTAGAGTATTGAATGTTGGCTTTATTTCCGTCTTGCCTATCATCATGCATTCGATATACTCTTCATACTGGCTTCTTGTTCATTATTAGGCGTATTCCTACATTGCCGCTACTTGATTTTCGGCTGAGAACTATGCACTTACCTGACCAAAACTCCTGTTCTTCCTGCCACTGTACATCACATCACTAATTCCCACTGTATCTAACTGTACCGAGTACAACGTCTTTAAATGTATAAGAAATGGTTTCACAGAGCAATGTCGACTTTTCCATGGCTTACCTTTCAAGATCAGTGAGTACATCTCTTATACTTTCGATCGTGTTGGTATGCATACCCTATAAGAACTGCATATATGCTGCTACAGCATCCATCACACTAGGATCTTACATGTTGTTTCCTTTACAGATACAACGCACTTTGCTAGAACTCTGCCAACAAGTCTCATTCTTCCCTCAGAAACAAAACTAAATTATTATTTAACCATAGGGCAAGAGCAGTTTCGTTGTAGTATGAGAACCACAAAAAATGGCTCAAATGGCTCTAAGCACTATGGGACTTAACATCTGAGGTCATCAGTCCCCTAGACTTAGAACTACGTAAACCTAACTAACCTAAGGACATCACACACATCCATGCCCGAGGCAGGATTCGAACCTGCGACCGTAGCAGCAGCGCGGTTCCGGACTGAAGCGCCTAGAACCGCTCGGTCACAGAGGCCGGCGTGATGACCACAAATGGCCTAGATTGGCCTTTCAACAACAAAACAACCGCCTTGAACAATAAAGGTTTGAATATTTGCTGAGTTAATGTTGTTACACAGTTCCTCGTTATTAACATACCAAAAAAGTCTTATTGTTAGTTATAATTATTTTTAATAACCATGTTTCGAGACTTTAACCATAATACTGTGATACGTAGAAACAAGTTGTTTTACAAATCGCTGCTGGTGACTAAATAATACCCAGATGCTACTTTCTCCTCGGAATAAATAATTTACATTCAATCAAATTATGTTTTGATTCTACAGAGATGAATGTAGTAAAGTGATTATTTTAACTAAAAATGTTTCACGAATTGAAAATGTGTGTTTTATCAAAATAAACTTTGTATCTCTTAACTTTTTCCTTTTGTTTCTTGAATCCCCCGAATGAACGTTTCACTAATGTGAGTTAGAATGACTTTAAACAGTTGGTGGGGTTTCTTGAATGTGTCGCGTAGATTAATCTCACGAAAGACAAAGAAGACTAGAATGCGTTTTAAACCAAATAAATGATGCTAATGTTATGTTTCAACGTCAAGTAGTTTGGCCGTTGGTTTGAGATGAAACTTTTAACAGGGTATGATTTGTCAATTGGAACAAAAGTGGGTTGTGGCAGAAGCAAAATTTTAACTTTCAGAAAATCGCATATAGCTAAGGGCCACCCTAGCTGATCACTTAATGTATGGATATGCGGTATACGAAGAGGTATAAAATGACAGCCAATCTATTATGCCACATTTCTGACACGTATGCTAGACTTTTCTTCTACAACTCTTCGTCGTACCCTACCCATGGGGAACACAACGCTGTAGATTGTGCCCTAATGTCATAAGAAACTCTTTCCTAGGTGAACAGTTCAAATTTTCTCAGTCTGTGTTTATATTACATACTCTTCTTCGTCTTTTCGTGAATATGTCAGCTGGCCGAAGTGGCTGAGCGGATCTAGGTGCTACAGTCTGGAACCGCGCGACCTCTACGGTCGCAGGTTCGAATCCTGCCTCGACCATGGATGTGTGTGATGTCCTTGGGTTAGTTAGGTTTAAGTAGTTCTAAGTTCTAGCGGACTGATGACCTCAGAAGTTAAGTCCCATAGTGCTCAGAGCCATTTGAACCATTTGATTACTGTGTCCCGAGGACATCTGGGAGATAAGGTAGGACTGGGACTGAAATCCATGTCCTCTCTCATACGCGTCTGGTCTGTCTGGCTTGGCCTCTTCCTCTTGAAATCTGATCGAAAAATTAGACATGAGAAACTGGTTAATTGTCGATCATTGCACAGCGTCACTTACACTGTTGTTGTCTGGGATCGAGAGATAATTTGTGCAATTGGGAACTGTAATGAGGGCTAAAACAGCGTTCCTTCAGTAATAGAAAAATCTTATTGGTATTGTTTTCTTCATCCTCTGACAGCGACTGAGATTTTATTTCACTCTATTTTTAATAATCCATTGCCGTTTTGAGTAAACACCATGCAGCCCCCATCACCATAACATCTACTGATTAAAAAGAAGTATTGCAATCACATGTACAGCAAATTGTCGTTGATGAAATGCCACCAACTTGAAACTTAGTTGGAACACCACAGGCACGGTCATATTGCCGGTTGTATGCCCTGTCTCCCACCCACCTTTGGAGCGAGTTACCCAGCCACTTGTAGGTGGAATCTACACAGTGCAACTCGGGATTTACGCTAATTTGTTGTGAAGTGATAATGTGATTTTGCTAAAAACGTTCTAAAGCCAAGATGGCATAAATATTTCTTCACGTAAAAAACTAGTTTCGAAAGACTTTGCTGTCATCTTGAGGTCTTAAAAATTTTTTGTTATGAAATGTGTTCATTTTAAGTTGGACCTCAAGACAAATGGCCATGTGGATAAAAAAAGAGCACGTAATGACTGAATTTTCTCATTTTGAGAAGACATTTGAAGCGATCTACTTTATGTGTTAAAAACATTTTAAAGCCAAGACCACGTAAATATTTCTTTATTTAAAACAAGCGGTTTCGGCAGACTTTATTCTCATCTTCAGGTCTTAACAAATAGTTTTGTTAAGAAACATGAGACAGCTACTATCTGGTGAAGATTAAGGAATACGGAGAATCGGCAATGTCTGCTGACCGAAATTCGTGACGCTCTGATTTGGAACAGATATTCAATTATTATACGTGGTAGCAACAATCTCGTAAGGATTTCGTGCTAATTTTGTAAGTGGTTCTATTTTTTTAACCAAGGGTGGTGTCAGTGTGACGGTGATGTGTCAGTTTGCTTCGACAAGCGATTTTCTGAATCCGGTATCATCCATGCGATTTGAATCAAATGCTGATGTCGAGTAGCACGAACAAGTTGGGGAGTCGCTGACTTCATTC
Organism: Schistocerca gregaria; assembly: GCF_023897955.1. Classification (NCBI taxonomy): domain Eukaryota; kingdom Metazoa; phylum Arthropoda; class Insecta; order Orthoptera; family Acrididae; genus Schistocerca; species Schistocerca gregaria. The sequence goes on along the minus strand of NC_064927.1, from coordinate 167,926,407 downwards.
CCGTGCACACGACTGGTGAAGTTCCGAAAACGGCAGCGCATATTTATCGAAGAAATTTGCTGCATACCGAGTCCGAAATCGGCAATCTTAGGGGGACAACAGGTTGCGTACTGTAGCACTGGAGGTCTCTCCGACAACAATTTTCTTCACACTCTTCTTCTTCTGCGTTTTGTCCTCTCATATTAAGTTCAGAAACATTGTCGAATGCGTTAGAATTCAGTTATGAGTTACTTCCTTAGTTAGAGAATCCAAGAATGTGTTTTTTGGAGGCCTTCGGGTGATGGTACCAGGAGAAGGTTCATTCAAGTTCCAACAGTTTCTCTTAAAATGAACGTATTTGTCTCTCTATATGGGTGATAGACATACGATTTTACAGTTAAGGAACCAAGATGCTCTAACTGATCAAAAGTTCCCGGACACGTATTAGTGGACATTAACACCGGGTGTATGTCCATATCTTCCTTATGACGGCTTGAATTCTGCCTGGGGCACACCCCATAAGGTGTTTACTTGTCTCTGGAGGAATGGCAACCTATGCTTCCTCAGGAGCCGAAAATACAGAGGGTACATTCGACGCTAAGGTATCATCACATGGGTGTTACACAGAGATCAGGTCGGAAGACTGAGCAGGGCAGTGAATTTATCCACATACTGTTGTTTCACAGAAAGGTGTATTGCCATGGGATATAGTCATAGTCTGCGAACAGTTTCTCTACTGTTCACTCTACACAACGCTGTAAAATGTGTCTATATCCATCCGAATTTTGTTAAGTGCAATAAAGGGACCATATCCTAACAACTAAAATCACTTGCATACCATACCACCACCTCTTGCTTCACTGTTGATACTATATGTGACTCCTGCTGACATTTCCCAGACATTCACCAAACCCAAACTCGCCGTCGCGTTGCCTCAGGGAGATTCGTCACTCAAAAACGCTAATTTCTAGTTGTCTACTGTCCAGAGTTGTCACTCTTTGCATCCCCCCATGCCTCGCTTAACACTGACTACAGATACATGTGGCTTATGAGCAGCTGCTCAACCATTTCATCCCATTCTTTTAACACCCTAAGCACAGTCATTTTACGAGCAGAACTGCTAGCAGCAACTGGAACTCACGTGTGATTCCTTGCACTGGTTACTTCCGACTTTTTACAACTACCCTCCGTAATGCTCGACTTTGTTTAACTGTTAGTCCCTTCGTGTTACCGCTTATCTTTCATACCACCATCCATCGATTTGGGTGGCTTTAGTGGGGTTGAAAAGTTCCTAATGGGTTATTAGTCATGTGATATCCAGTGACTAGTCCATTTTCGAAGAGCTGCGCTGACCGACGCATTTTGTTGTTAGTACCTCTCTGCTGACAACACAACATTCCCCAGCACCCTTAACAGTGGATGCGCCTCTAGTGACATCTAGTGGTCAATTCAGAATTACATAGGGATGTTCCGATACTTTGTATCAGGCAGTGTATGATCAAAATTTAGTATAGTGTAAATAGCCTGTCAAATTGGAGAGTTTTCGTAATCGTCATTGGCACTCTTCTACACACTGAGGGTAATCTCAGATCGGAAAGGGTGCAGGAAGGTCTACTTATCGGCCAACCTGAATTCCCCAACTTGCCCTTCAGGTAGACAAACATGTTACCCATTAAACGGGTGCATCTGGCTAGGGCATCGTGAGGCCAGGTAGCAGCTTGTAGCTAGCAGAAGAGACGAACATACTAGCGTCGAATCTAGTGGCAAAGAAAGAAGTTACAGAAAAGTGACATTACATATCTTTGATAACGGCATCAATGATGGAGAATAGTGTGAACGTAATGTGCACTTTATGAGATTTTACCTTCAAACATTACTGGAACGTGCAGTCTACTGCTGAACGGGGTCGGAGGTGCTCGGAAAAGAACAATACAATGCCAAATATTTTAGTATGGGAGATGATCATGTTTTGTCTTGGCGCATGGAACACTATAATCATGATCCAACTTCACTGCAAGAAATATATAGCAAATCGTTAACAACTGAAATAAAAGAGAGGAAAAAGTTGAATAAGTAGGACATGCGTTTAATTACCTAAGGAGCAACATACCAGAAGATCCATTGCTCGCACAATTCGCTATCTCACAGAAAATTATAGTGAAGACTAAAATGCATCTTTGTTTCATCATATGGGAAGACAATCCTTCTGCCGTTTAGAGAAAGACGGACATGTGCGTCTTAGAATGGGTTCATCATAAAAGTTCCATATTTATGAGAAACATGCGAAGAGCACGCATAAACTTTTACAGGCGATGAATAATGTCAGCTTTGTTCCCGTACCAACAACTTACAAAAAGAAAGAAGTGTTCATCTACGACAAAATTCTGGAATTGGCAATTACTGAAACGGACAGACTGTGCTTTCTGAAGTGTGTTTCTCATAACCGTTAGATGCTATTCTTAGCTTCAAAAACACTTTCAAATGAAACTTGTTACTAAATAATTCCTTTTATATAATGATCTTTTTCGCCCTCTATCTGTCAGTTACTGTATTTTAGTTAATAATTTACTTTTATAAATTTTTTAAAAGAAATGTAATGGGGCTCTTTGGCTTAACATTGCAAAGCCCTTAGTATGTAGCTTATTGAATTGTTGCGTGAAGTGTCCAGGCGATAATCACATGTCTGTTGCTAGTTGAGAAGGTCTGGTGTTGGTGATAAGGAAAGTTTTGGACCGCTTGCGGAGTTCCTGTGTTGATCATATAGAGGTAGCAGAGCTCGTGTGAAATGAACGCTAACATATTCTGAAGGGAGGAAAGGACGAAAGGCTACGTATTGCCAGACACAGGTGTGATCTTCATTACAATGGCGACCCCCCGTTGGACTACTTTGTTAGTGACTTGTACAAATGGACAAAATGAAATTGGCTCGGAAAATAGTTGGGTTGATTATCTTAATAGAAAATACACTGACAGTAAAAAGGAGCACCACCAAAAAATAATTAATATAGAGGAGTGAAATTTTGGGAACACATTTGTCTAGGTAACGATCACAGGTTAATGTAAGCCAACGTGTGTAGTGCAAGACCACACCATAACACCACCGCCTCCGAATTTTACTGTGACAACAGCAAAATTCGGAGGCGGTGGTGTTATGGTGTGGTCTTGCTTTTCATGGAGGGGGCTTGCACCCCTTGTTGTTTTGCGTGGCACTATCACAGAACAGGCCTAGATTGAAGTTTTAAGCACCTTATTGCTTCCCACTATTGAAGAGCGATTCGGGGATGATGATTGCATCTTTCAACACGGTCGAGCATCTGTTCATGATGCACGGCCTGTGGCGGTGGTTACATGACGATAACATCCCTGTAATGGAATGGTCTGCACAGCATCCTGCCCTAAATGCTATAGAACACCTTTGGGTTGTTTTGGAAGGCCGACTTCATGCCAGGCCTCGCCGACGAACATCGATACCTCTCCTCAGTGCAGCGCTCCGTGAAGAATGGGCTGTCATTCCTCAAGAAACCTTCCAGCACTTGATTGAGCGTATGCCTGTCATGACGGCTAATGATGGGTCAACACCATATGTTGTTGTTGTGGTCTTCAGTCCTGAGACTGGTTTGATGCAGCTCACCATGCTACCCTATCCTGTTCAAGCTTCTTCATCTCCCAGTACTTATTGCAACCTACATCCTTCTGACTCTGTTTAGTGTATTCATCTCTTAGTCTCCCTCTACGATTTTTACCCTCCAACGCTAAATTGGTGATCCCTTGATGCCTCAGAACATGTCCTACCAACTGATCCCTTCTTCTTGTCAAGTTGTGCCACAAACTCCTCTTCTTCCTAATTCTATTCAATACTTCCTCGTTAGTTATGTGATTTACCCATCTAATCTTCAGCATTCTTCTGTAGCAACACATTTCGAAAGCTTCTATTCTCTTCTTGTCCGAACTATTTATCGTCCATGTGCATGGCTACACTCTATACAAATACTTTCAGAAATGTCTTCCTGACACTTAAATCTGTACTCGTTGTTAACACATTTCTCTTCTTCAGAAACGCTTTCCTTGCTATTGCCAGTCTACATTTTATATCCTCTCTACTTCGACCATCATCAGTTATTTTGCTCCCCAAATAGCTAAACTCGTTTATTACTTTAAGTGTTTCATTTCCTAATCTAATTCCCTCAGCATCACCCGACTTAATTCGACTACATTCCATTATCCTCGTTTTGCTTTTGTTGATGTTCGTCTTATATCCTCCTTTCAAGACACTGCCCATTCCGTTCAACTGCTCTTCCAGGTCCTTTGCTGTCTCTGACAGAATTACAATGTCATCGGCGAACCTCAAAGTTTTTATTTCTTCTCCACGGATGTTAATAGCTACTCCGAATTTTTCTTTTGTTTCCTCTACTGCTTGCTCAATATAAAGTTTAAATAACATCGGGGAGAGGCTACAACCCTGTCTCACTCCCTTCCCAACCACTGCTTCCCTTTCATGCCCCTCGACTCTTATAACTGCCGTCTGGTTTCTGTACAAATTGTAAATAGCCTTTCGCTCCCTGTATTTTACCCCTGCCACCTTTAGAATTTGAAAATGAATATTCCAGTCAACATTGTCAAAAGCTTTCTCTAAGTCTACAAATGCTAGAAACGTAGGTTTGTCTTTCCTTAATCTTTCTTCTAAGATAAGTCGTAGGGTCAGTATTACTTCACGTCTTCCAACAGTTCAACGAATACAAACTGATTCTCCCCGAGGTCGGATTCTACCAGTTTTTCTATTTGTCTGTAAAGAATTCGCGTTAGTATTTTGCAGCTGTGACTTATTAAACTGATAGTTCGGTAATTTTCACATCATTCAACACCTGCTTTCTTTGGGAATGGAATTATTGTATTCTTCTTGTAGTCTGAGGGAATTTCACCTGTCTCATACATACAACACCATACAGAATTCGGTAATTCTGCAACACCATATAGAATTCCAGAATTACCGATCTAGGGCGCCACGAACTTGTCATTTTCAGCCAGATCTTCGATACTTTTAATCACAAAGTGTATGCGCGAGAGCCAAACGCCGAACGATATGGTCCACCCTCTCTACAGTGCCACTTGGCCCGGTCTTCTTGCTACCGTTCATTCTTGTGGCCATCTGTGCCATCGGTCATGTACCGTGGCTACACTCCTGCGAAGTCTCTCTGAAGGGACATCCAGCTTCTCGTAGACCTATTACACAAACCCAACGAGTTTCAACCGTGTATTTACTTTCAAATGTCTTCTCTTAAAGAATTTACTTTAAGTACTAGCGATTTATCAAGAACATTAACACATTTAATCACACTATGTGAGCGTGGAAATAGCTGCCAGTGGGCAACTGATGAAAACAAATTTCTTTCAACAAATGTAAATTTATTCCTAAAACCTGTTTTTACAACAACCTCTGAAAGACTACACTGGTGCAAATCTGCAACACACCAGACTACTTTAAACTAAAAATTTTAACAACTCACACAAGCACGTAAACTATGTACCCCGTAGGAGGGATGAAAATGGTACAAAACACTCACATTAAAAAAAAATTACTTGCCATAGGAAGTGCAACTTGTTTTTAAAAGAAACTCTTACGGTGGGAGGGTGGTAAATGACCATTTAAATAAAAACCCATGAAATGAAGTATTACTTAAAGTGTACAAACATGCTCTACAGTAGACATATACCGTCTCTCAAGATGATAGGCAAGATAAAAACATATTTCAGGAATTCGGCCTTTACACCCTTAAGTAATAAATTCGTTAACACCGAATCCGACAAATATGACAGAAGCAGCTATTGACGTACGGCAAACCGACTGACAGACAGACAGACACTAACTGCCTAACAAATGCGTACGAGAGACAGGCGAGCAAGCTGGGGACGAGAGAGTTACCAAGAAAAATTTATCAAGTAAATTAAACAACATATGACGAATCACCTAATTTCTAATAATCTACGATGCCTGGCGAAGATCTGTCACAGCACCCCCAAAACGCTCTCCCGAACCGTCCGCTGCCAGCCGCTTCAACGGACGCAGGAAGGTGCGCCGTGTCACGGCGTCGCAGCTCGCACCGGCCCGACCTATGTCGTGGCTTGGCTCCTGTTGCCCTCGTGTCGGCCTCGAAGCCACTACCTCTCGCTATACGGCGCGGCCCACTGGACTCACGTGGCGACCTCACATGCAGCGACACTCAAGATGGACAAGTCATCTTGTGTCCCAGTGCGCGATCGACCAACCGATCGATCCAACCGCCAATGACCATTGCCTGAACAAACTCGAGCAGACTGGCGGCCTAACACATACTAGCACTCTGGACGACAGACAGACACTGACGCGTCTGAGCAACTCATGACGAGAGACTGACCCACACTCACACCGACTGACCAAACGCCCAGAGACTAACTGCCGAGCTCATAGAGCCCCTTAAATGCACGTGAACAGGTAACCTTTCCCCTTTGCCACCAGAGGGAGACACCAAAGCTGCGATTGCCACAGCGGCGCCACCGGCAGAAACGGAGGGCGACTGCTTCACACTACGCGCTGCTCAAAACAGCAATTTTTACCACGGATCAGAGGTGTTGTTAACGGTGTCGTTGTCGCCTTAGAGGCTTTCTTGAGTAACATCAGCTCACCATGTCCTATCTCGAAGGCAACTAACGGTTACAACCGACACAGCGTATATTTAAAGCAGAGTTGATATGGATCCCTATAGTGGCACTTGTAGAGCCACTGCTATGCGAACGGCGCGAAATATGAACGGAAACGATCTTTAGCATGTAGAAATAAGCGCGCCAACTTTAAATTACGTCGCAAAACTCCCTCTTGGTATTGAGATTTTTCTTCCGTCGCTGTATTTTCCGGGCCAGTTTACGCTTTTCTACTTGTGGGCGGACGGAGGTTGAGGCACGTGCGTTGCGCAGGCGGCCGGAGTGCTACTGCCCCTGCTGGCGGTCGCTGTGGGCGCCGGGAACTTCGAGTCCTTCGGCGACTTTGGCGGCGAGCGCGGCATGACGCTCATCCCGGACGTCGGCGCGCAGTTCGACTCGTCGGGCGCCTTCCGAGGGCGACAGCAGGCAGGTATGTCACGTCCACAGAGTAAGAAATCTTTGGAATAACACACTGTTCAGTGCTGAGACTGAAACTGTAAGATTTCATATTTATATATTACTGACTCTACCGGCACACGCTTTACTGCCTGTCAGTTTGCTTAGACGGAAAAAAAGAGAAGAGAAAGCACAAGCTTATAGCATGTATGGTAATTGTATATACGTCCTAATCTTCTTCTCCTCCCTGCCTCTGTCCATCTCCCCTCCTCCTTCCTTTGTCCATCTCCTCCTCCTTCTTTGTCCACCACCTTCTCCTTCTCTCTCTTTCCATCCTCTCTCCCCCCCTCGCTACTTCAATCTGCCCTACTCTGTCCCCCCTCCCTCAGTCCAGCACGTCCTCCTCAGTTTCTCTGTTCATCTTGTCCTCCTCCTGCAAGCATGTAATTTATATGTGCCTAAACGTCGATTGCAGTAACGTGTAAAGGTACATTTTGAGATTATATATATATATATATATATATATATATATATATATATATATATATATATATATATGTGTGTGTGTGTGTGTGTGTGAATTAGGTACCTTAAAAAAAAAAAACGCGTGATATAATTCAACGTTGTGTCGAAATTTTAAAGCAGTAAGTCAAGAACTTTCGGATATTAACGATTTTGAACGAATCAACGATTTTATTTTTATGACGTTTTGTTTTTTATTACATGTCATTCAACTAGCTATATAAAAAACATATGAGAAATCGAATGTAACGTTACTTCAAAATTTCAAATCAATTCGTGAAGAGCTTGCAGAAATTTGAGATATTGAAGAAACGAAAATCTATGTTTCTACTCGCTGAATTCCGAAAGTTTTTGACCGAATGCTTTGAAATTTTTACACAACGTGCACTGTAATACGCGTGTGTTTTCAAGTACCTTTTTTAAATATATTTAACATATAGATTTTTAAATAAATATAATTGTCAAAAACTTATTTACATATATATATATATATATTTATATATCCATCGGAAATACACCGTAATACTTGCAAGAGGAAAGCAGCTTCAACAAGTAAGCACCGGAAGATTGATCTAAAGAGGGGCTTAACTTGTTGCAGCTAATAAGACATGGGTTACCGGAGAATTAGCTGACAGGCGCTAGACAAAAGTGACAGAACGCTTCGAGAAATGCATGGTTGACCATAAATGCAGATGCTAACGAAGTGTGCAGGTTGCGCTGTTGTATCTGACCACAAACGGCACCTTTGCCTTGTCTCCAAGTGTTGCAAGTGTCTGTCGAGGTCAGAATACTGCTCTGTGTAGTTGCCAGTGAGTTATTACGAAGCAAAGCGAATTCGAATGTAGGCAAATTGTTCGTGCTCGTATGGTGTCTGCTTGAGTAACCAAGGTAGTCTAAGTATCTGGTGTCTCCAGAGGCACCATATCGAAGATTTATGCCACATACAGGGAAGGCAGAGGATCGTCATAATCTAAGTCACAATGCGCACGAAAATGTGCGTAGAGTGTTCGCGACAGACGGTCACTGAACAGTGTTCTGATGAAAAATAAAGGAACGGTAGCTGCAAAAGACACTGCAGAGTTGAATGTTGCACTTGCAGCCCTGTTCACAGAGCTCGCTTCGCGCTCAACTGATTTTGTGTGCACAAGGATGATTGTAGCATCTCCCGGGCCACCAGTCACCATGTTAGGGAGCCTTTATGGTCTACTCTTGAGAGAAATGTGCGTGGCCGCTACCCACGTCCATCAACGTTAACCGTTTATCTAACTATAGTGCAGGGGAATAGTGTAAGGTACCTTTGAACAGCATGCATATGTATCCATTCCGAGACGACTGGAAGCTGTTTCCGGTGCCAACGGGTTTTCTACACCGCATTAGGCATGCTAATGTGCCGTGATTTTGGTGTTTCCATATTTCGCTCCATTCTCTCTATGTATCAAGTATTACATTAAATAGATAGCGTGGGAATGTGCTGCCTATCAATCCGTCGAATATATCAGCACTGCGACCAGCTTCCTCCTATCGATAAGGTTTATGTATGAGTGTCTGTGTCATTAATTCCAAACTGTAGGTATCTCCAAATCATTGTGCTTGTTTTCAAGTAGTCACAATACGAAGCTGGAGTACTAGGACCGATGTCATGGACAATGAGTGTGTACAGTTAGTGACTTCCTTTTCATAAAAAGAATGAATATTAAATATCCTGCAAGTAAAACCTGAATTGTATCGTCCTTAGAAATCCGTCAACGAGTGATAAAACGCTAATTGGCTGGACATATACACTACTGGGTATTAAAATTGCTACACCAAGAAGAAATGCAGATGATAAACGAGTATTCATTGGACAAATATATTATACTAGAACTGACATGTGATTACATTTTCACGAAATTTGGGTGCATAGATCCTGACGAATCAGTGCCCAGAATAACCACCTCTGGCCGTAATAACGGCCTTGATACGCCTGGGCATTTCAGTCAAACAGAGCTTGGATGGCGTGTACACGTACAGCTGCCCATGCAGCTTCAAGACGATACCACAGTTCGTCAAGAGTAGTGACCGGCGTATTGTGAGGAGCCAGTTGCTCGGCCGCCATTGACCAGACGTTTCCAATGGGTGAGAGATCTGGAGAATGTGCTGGCCAGGGCAGCAGTGGAGCATTTTCTGTCTCCAGAAAGGCCCGTACAAGACCTGCAACATGCGGTCGTGCATTATCCTGCTGAAATGTAGGGTTTCGCAGGAATCGAATGAAGGGTAGAGCCACGGGTTGTAATACATCTGAAATGTAACGTCCACTGTCCAAAGTGCCGTCAGATGCGAACTAGAGGTGACCGAGATGTGTAACCAGTGGCACACCATACCATCACGCCGGGTGATACGTCAGTATGGCGATGACGGATACACGCTTCCAATGTGCATTCACCGCGATGTCGCCAAACACGGATGCGACCATCATGATGCTGTAAACAGAACCTGGATTCATCCGTAAAAATGACGTTTTGCCATTCGTGCACCCAGGTTTGTCGTTGAGTACACCATCGCATGCGTCCCTGTCTGTGATGCAGCGTCAAGGGTAACTGCAGCCATGATCTTCGAGCTGATAGTCGATGCTGCAAACGTCGTCGAACTGTTCGTACAGATGGTTGTTGTCTTGCAAACGTCCCCATCTGTTGACTCTTGGATCGAGACGTGGCTGCACGATCCGTTACAGCCATGCGGATAAGATGCCTGTCATCTCAACTGCTAGTGATACGAGGCCGTTGCATTTCGTATTGCCCTCGTGAACCCACCGATTCCATATTCTGCTAACAGACATTGGATCTCGACCAACGCGAGCAGCAATGTCGCGATACGATAAACCGCAATCGCGATAGGCTACAATCCGAACTTTATCAAAGTCGGAAACGTTATGGTACGCATTTCCCCTCCTTATACGAGGCATCACAACAACGTTTCACCATGCAACGCCGGTCAACTACTGTCTGTGTATGAGAAATCGATTGGAAACTTTCCTCATTTCAGCACGCTGTAGGTGTCGCCAAGGGCGCCAACCTTGTGAGAATGCTGTGAAAGGCGAATCATTTGCATATCACAGCATCTTCTTCCTGTCGGTTAAATTTCGCATCTGTAGCACGTCATCTTCGTGGTGTAGCAATTTTAATGGTCAGTAGTGTAGTTCCAGATTAAATATTTTTTCTGTGCTCTTTGTCATAGGATGAAGCCACTCAGAGATTCTCCCGCTGCATAATTTATTAAAACATAGGTCATGAGCAGTAAAAAGTAAATAAATAAAAAATAAACAAAAATAGCAGTGGCTATCCCTTTTTTTCATAGAATGAAGCCTTTCACGACAGTATATCATTGCTGCTGACAAAACTTTCTTGGTGTGTGGCCATGGTCCATGGAACTTCTCCGTTCCTAACGTTTCGTCGAGAGCAGAGCTGGACATGGTCACGTGTGATTCTGGATCCGCTGAGTCTTGCCAACCGACGGGTCGGACGTCAGAGATCTACGTAGACTTGGTAGAGATTTGCACATGATGGATAGAGATAATCCTTCCCAGAGAAAACTTGTTGCCTGCCAAAAAGTTTGTTATAGATTCTGTATAGCTACTGTCGATATATCACTAAATTTAATGGATCTTTCTGTTAAAATTATAACCATTTTAGTAAATTCCGATGGATTTTCTATACTTCCGTCGATAGCAATTCGTCACTGCAGATAAAATCTTTGTTTCAGGAAGTGTACTTCATGATTTCCTGACTCAAAAAATATTCTCCTATTGTGGATTTTTTTATTTTCTCCAGCTAGCGAAGACTTTTATATTCCTTCAGCTGTATATTCGCGGCTCTTTTGTAGCTCTATTGAAGGCCTATCCCTCGCCACACTTACTCATAATTTCATACACCCTGCGCTTCGACAGATGTGGACACTTAACCTTTATATACCGAAGCATTTGACATGTTTTCTTTGTTAGTGTAAAATCCGGTCTCGAGCTATGTTTCTGTAAAATTTTCCCCATCTAGCCAGCTAATTTTTTAATGAAACGGGCAGAAACCATGATTTTCCATAAGTCTTTAAACCTTATCCGTTTCGCTGCGGTTATTTGTTTGTAGACCGCTAATCGTTTCTTTTCATTAATAGCCATATATCTCGAAAGCCTACTCAGATATTTTAACTCAGCGTCCAGGTGTTTCGTCTTGCCTGTTCTTTTGGCTGTTTCGAAGACTCTTAACGACACTCTTATTTTGCCGCAGATGATGGCTGATGTTCTTATATAAATATTTGTCCGTATGTGTGACTTTCCAAAAAACTTCATTTTCCAACCTTCCAGTATCCCAAGAGAATATTCCATTTCATTTTCTATTTCCGGGATAAACTGTTTTTACTTTTCACTTTATGTTATTTAGGTAACAAAAAACTCTTGTAAAGTTCTTTTACCATGTTATGGGACCACAAATACATTATCCACATACCAATCCTATCGAGGTGATTTCTTATTTGCTTCTTCTGTAGCTGATAGTTCGAATTTTTCCATGTAAAATTAGCGATCAAAAAAATGGCTCTGAGCACTATGGGACTCAACTGCTGTGGTCATCAGTCCTCTAGAACTTACAACTACTTAAACCTAACTAACCTAAGGACATCACTCACATCCATGCCCGAGGCAGGATTCGAACCTGCGACCGTAGCAGTCGCACGGTTCCGGACTGCGCGCCTAGAACCGTGAGACAACCGCGGCCGACAATTAGCGATCGTAGGACCTAATGCGTTGCCACTGGGACACCATCAATTTAAAATGTATCGTATCATTGGAACTGCTTAAAAGTAAAGCAATGTCTAAAAAGAACAGTCAAATCCCCGGAAGAGACACCTGCTATAAAATCGTTAACTGGAATTATAGTGTTTAAAGACTGGTTGTCGAAACATACAAAAATATCTTCAGGACCCAAAGTCAGCTCTTCAAACTTTTCAATGAAACTAGGTGAGTCTCTTGGCCATGAGTCTGTTTCCTCAATATATGGTTATAAACAAGTCCCTAGAATTCTCCCTATTTGATATGCGGAAGGATTGATAGCACCAATAATGGGCGTCGGTGGAAGACCAGGCCAAAATATCTGGGAGAAATAGCGTCAGCCATCAATATGGGTTTCTCACCTATTTCTTGAAATGAAGCAGATTACTTTCTCAGAAAATTATTTTTCTTCATTATGCCAGCTGTAGGACTTTTTTTCACTTGCTTCTACTGTCCTGGCATTAAAAGACCAACATAGTGTTCCGATAAAAAAAAAATTACTGCTGGAAACAAGCAATAGTCTTACAACCAAGTAACAGTAGCGCAAAAGACAAGATTTAAACACAACGATGGAAGAACTTAGTTTCTCTCCATTTTATTAAAAATGTAACTTATCATCTAGGGAATATTTTACAGAAACATGACATTAGACTGATCTGTCAAACGTTCTTATCTTTACGCCCTCGTGTGTCGGCATGTAAGATACATGAAATTCCATGTTGATGATTTATGGTGGAGGGTTCTAAACAGCTAGATCATTAGCGCATGAAATTCCATACGCAATTGGTATTACAACTACTTAGAGAAGTTTAAATAGACAGCTGAAGGAACGAAAGGTCTTTGTCAACTAGGCAAAATAGGAAAACCAACTGTAGCAGATCATTTCTTGAGTCAGGAAATCATGAAGTTAGCTTTCAGCATTCAAAATAATATATACATTCACAAAGTACTATCCATGTCCATATGGAGAAGCCGAGAGATATGTAAACTTGAGTGTAATTTTACCAAAAAAGGAAGAATCCTTGAAACTTTGTGATATATCCATAGTGACTTTTCAAACGAAAAGTAGTTCATTTTTATTTCTGGGAAGGATTATGTTTACCGATCATTTGCAAAGTTCCACCACACTCCGTATTTCACAATATTTATATTGCTTTACGACGTCCGACCTGTCAGTCGGCAAGACGTCTGACAATGTTGAGCTCAGTTCTGAACGAAACGTTAGGATCGTGAAAGTTTCGAGGACACGACCATACAACCCGGAAGATTTAGCAATAGGAATCAAAAAAGTTGGACCTATGCTGCGATGGTTCTCGGTATGAAGCCAGTTCTCCTCGCATTAATTTCTTTAGAGCGTTAAGCAAAGTTCATTCGATATACTAAATGCAAATTTGTATAAAGCTTATGAGGCCTATGTGCATAATCCTCAGCGCCTATGTTATAAAATCATAAAACTTAGAGTGCCTATCAGTAACCCTAAACCACACTATAGTCACATGATGTTTGGAGTCATTTTTGTGCTCGCGATAAGAATCCTGTTATGTACATCTGAATGGTCTCTCCAAAGGTATTCTTAATATATATTCTTTGTGCATCCGATACTAATTCTGCAGAAACTCAATGCACGACAAATGGCATCTGCATCTTCATCCTGTCATATTGATTTCTTGATCGTCATATTTACGTAGTTTCTGTACTTTAATGTCGTGTTCCTTTCAACTTCTATACCACGCGCCTAATTTCCTGTAATGATATCGTGTAGTTTGTGTAAACTTAAACATTAATTTTAAAAGTCATTCCATGATGAACTCAAAATTTTACGTTACTGATTACTCCAATTAGTTCTGAATTTTTTTGAACCATCAACAATAAAATATAAAATAACCCCTAAAGCAGGATGGGCTTTTAGAGAACTTCTTTCTTTGCAGCTGAAGTCTTAAAATATTGGAGTGGGGTGTCGTAGCGGTCCCTTATTATTAGAGGGACCGCAGAACCGACGCGCTAGGTGGGTCGCCGAGCCCTTTTCAGGAGATCGGAGAGAAACATTGCCAGCGGACAGAAACAATATCAGACTTCCCAAACAAACATGGAACTACTTCGCCAGAAAACATGCGACGGTGTTCCACCAATAGGAAATCATATGACTCATGTAGCACTCCACCGACCTGGCTTTATAAGCACACCTAGGCCGTTGGACCGGCAATTTTTACCAACCGCTAGGAAAAGCCCCGGCCAGTACTTACGCCGGCCCTAGCATTGAATTCACGCGCCGTAGCATTCCAGCAGCACATTCTATTTCGTATTTTGTACAGTAGATTTTGGTCAGTATTTCTTCCTTTGTCTTGTTTCCTTATATGGTTTGCCACCACATGATTTGTGGGGTTTTTCTGTTTGTTCTTGCGTTTTACACTTAGTGTATGCCAAGAAGGCGTTTTCTTTGATTATAATAAAGTGTAATCAAACTGACTGTTAGTTCTTTCCTGCCGACCGCAGTACACTACAGGGGAGAAAGGTCTAAAGAATTTTCTTAACTATATGTGCATACTTATAAATATAAGTACCCTACAATTAGAACCAAAGAAAGGGAGAACCGTGGTAGCAATTGACTTATTGCCTCGAGTTGTCACAGAGCTTGACCAAACTGCAGCCTTGCAAGATGTGTCGGCTTCCACAGTGCTATTGCTGCGCGTGCGCCACACAGTTTCAGGTGTGGATGACCTGGGTGCCTCAGTGTTCCCGCCCCCTGCAGCCGCAGCCCCTGTGCGACGACCAGTCGTCCAAGCGCCAGCTCCCAGACCGCTGCCTGTCGCCTACGCCGCTGCTCCGGTAGCAGTACAGTACTATCCTGTCCCTCAGGCTGTGGTAAGTCACTGCAATAACTTGGTCAACCGTACAGAATGTGCAGCAATATATATATATATATATATATATATATATATATATATATATATATACTCCTGGAAATGGAAAAAAGAACACATTGACACCGGTGTGTCAGACCCACCATACTTGCTCCGGACACTACGAGAGGGCTGTACAAGCAATGATCACACGCACGGCACAGCGGACACACCAGGAACCGCGGTGTTGGCCGTCGAATGGCGCTAGCTGTGCAGCATTTGTGCACCGCCGCCGTCAGTGTCAGCCAGTTTGCCGTGCCATACGGAGCTCCATCGCAGTCTTTAACACTGGTAGCATGCCGCGACAGCGTGGACGTGAACCGTATGTGCAGTTGACGGACTTTGAGCGAGGGCGTATAGTGGGCATGCTCAACACGTGGGGCGTAAGGTCTCCACAGTACATCGATGTTGTCGCCAGTGGTCGGCGGAAGGTGCACGTGCCCGTCGACCTGGGACCGGACCGCAGCGACGCACGGATGCACGCCAAGACCGTAGGATCCTACGCAGTGCCGTAGGGGACCGCACCGCCACTTCCCAGCAAATTAGGGACACTGTTGCTCCTGGGGTATCGGCGAGGACCATTCGCAAGCGTCTCCATGAAGCTGGGCTACGGTCCCGCACACCGTTAGGCCGTCTCCCGCTCACGCCCCAACATCGTGCAGCCCGCCTCCAGTGGTGTCGCGACAGGCGTGAATGGAGGGACGAATGGAGACGAGTCGTCTTCAGCGATGAGAGTCGCTTCTGCCTTGGTGCCAATGATGGTCGTATGCGTGTTTGGCACCGTGCAGGTGAGCGCCACAATCAGGACTGCATACGACCGAGGCACACAGGGCCAACACCCGGCATCATGGTGTGGGGAGCGATCTCCTACACTGGCCGTACACCTCTGGTGATCGTTGAGGGGACACTGAATAGTGCACGGTACATCAAAACCGTCATCGAACCCATCGTTCTACCATTCCTAGACCGGCAAGGGAACTTGCTATTCCAACAGGACAATGCACGTCCGCATGTATCCCGTGCCACCCAACGTGCTCTAGAAGGTGTAAGTCAACTACCCTGGCCAGCAAGATCTCCGGATCTGTCCCCCATTGAGCATGTTTGGGACTGGATGAAGCGTCGTCTCACGCGGTCTGCACGTCCAGCACGAACGCTGGTCCAACTGAGGCGCCAGGTGGAAATGGCATGGCAAGCCGTTCCACAGGACTACATCCAGCATCTCTACGATCGTCTCCATGGGAAAATAGCAGCCTGCATTGCTGCGAAAGGTGGATATACACTGTACTAGTGCCGACATTGTGTATGCTCTGTTGCCTGTGTCTATGTGCCTGTGGTTCTGTCAGTGTGATCATGTGATGTATCTGACCCCAGGAATGTGTCAATAAAGTTTCCGCTTCCTGGGACAATGAATTCACGGTGTTCTTATTTCAACTTCCAGGAATATATATATATATATATATATATATATATATATATATATATATATATATATACTATGGATGGCCTGCTAGAGGGCGTTGCCATAAGCGAAACGAATATCAACTGCGTTTTTTTTAATAGGAACCCCCATTTTTTATTACATATTCGAGTAGTAAGTAAAGAAATATAATGTTTTAGTTGGACCACATTTTTCGCTTTCTGATAGATGGCGCTGTAATAGTCACAAACATATGGCTCACAATTTTAGACGAACAGATGGTAACAAGTAGATATTTTAAATTAAAATACAGAACATAGGTACGTTCGAACATATTATTGTTCCAATGTGATACATGTACCTTTGTGAACTTATCATTTCTGAGAACGCATGTTGTTAGAGCGTGATTACCTTTAAATGTCCATCAACCTGAATGCATTTGGCAATACGTACAACGACATTCCTCTCAATAGCGAGTAGTTCGCCATCCGTAATGTTCGCACATGCATTGACGATGCGCTGGCGCATGTTGTCAGGCGTTGTCGGTGGATCACTATAGCGAATATCCTTCAACATTTCCCACAGAAAGAAATCCGGGGACGTCAGATCCGGTGAACGTGCGGGCCATGGTGTATGGTGCTTCGACGACCAATCCACCTGTCATCAAATATGCTATTCAATACCGCTTCAACCGCACGCGAGCTATGTGCCGGACATCCATCACGTTGGAAGTGCATCACCATTCTGTCATGCAGTGAAACATCTTGTAGTAACATCGGTAGAACATTACGTAGGAAATTAGCATACATTGCATCTTTTAGACTGCCATCGATAAAATGGGGGCCAATTATCCTTCCTCCCATAATGCCGCTCCATACAATAACCCGCCAAGGTCGCTGATGTTCCACTTGGCGCAGCCATCGTGGATTTTCTGTTGCCCGGTTTATGTTACCGCTGTTGGTGAATGACGCTTCGTCGCCAAATAGAACGCGTGCAAAAAAATCTCTCACCGTCCCATAATTTCTCTTGTGCCCAGTGGCAAAACTGCACACGACGTTCAAAGCCGTCGGCATGCAATTACTGTTGCATAGAAATATGGTACGGGTGCAATCGATGTTGCTGTAGCATTCTCAACACCGAAGTTTTTGACATTCCCGATCCTCGTGCAATTTGTCTGCTACTGATGTGCGGATTAGCCATGAAAGCAACTAAAATAGTTACTTGGGAATCATCATTTGTTGCAGGTTGTGGTTGACGTTTCACATGTGGCTGAACACTTCCTGTTTCCTTGAATAACGTAACTATCCGGCGAACGGTCCGGACACTTTGGTGATGTCCAGGATACCGAGCAGCATGCGTAGCACACGCCCGTTGGGCATTTTGATCACAATAGTCATACATCAACACGATATCGACCTTTTCCGCAATTGGTAAACGGTCCATTTTAACTACACGAATAAGTAATAAAAAATGGGGGTTCCTATTTTTAAAAACGCACTTCATATCCGTTTGACCTATGGCAGCGCCATCTAGCGGGTCAACCATAGCGCCATCTGGTTTCCCCCTTCAAGCTAGACGAGTTTAGTTCTTTGTAGTTTTTTCGTTTGATGGTTATTTCGTGAGATATTTGGCCAGGTCACTATCAATGGACCACCCTGTATATATAATCTCAACCAGAATATTATGACCACATACCTAATAGCCGGTATGTGAACCTTTGGCTCAGGTAACAGTGGCGTGGAAACAGTGAGGCCTTGGTAGGTCGCTAAATGGAATTGGCAGCACATCTGCATACACAAGACACCTAATTTCTGTACATTTCCGGGATTTGAGCGAATATCACTGACGTCACTTTCAGTCACATATCAGATCTGTTTCATCGGGTTCAGATCTGGCGACTTGGGGGGTGAGAACATCAACTGGAATTCTCCACTATGTTACTCGATCACACTCATGGCATTGTGACATGCCGCATTATCTTATTGAAAAATGCCACTGCCATCGGGAAACGTGACCGTCATAAAAGGGTGTACGTGTCTGCATCCAACCTGCGACACACGTTGGCCATTCCGGTGCCTTGCACGAACACCATTTGGCCCACGGATTTTCACGTGAATATTCCCCAGAGCATAATGGAGCTGACACCGTACCGCATAACAGGTGTCAAAGAACTGTTCTCCAGGTAGATAACAGATTCGCGACCACCCATCGGCATAATGAAAAAGATATCGGGATTCATACATTTAAGTCCGCCACTGAGCCAAAGTCCAGTGCCGATGGTCACGTGCCCATTTCGTCATAGTTGCCGATGTCGTGATGTTAACATCGGCATATGCCTCGGTTGTTGGCTGTGGAGGCCCATTGTTAGGAGTGTTGCTTGCGCTGTGTACAGACTTACTTGTACTCTGCCCAGTGTTAAAGTATGTTGTTAGTTCCGTCACAGTTCGCCACCTGTCCTGTTTTACCAGTCGACCAAGTTTACGACGTCTGACATTTGCAATGAGGGGTGGCTGCCTAACCCAAAGACGTCTCGACATGTTTTCACCACATGTTGAAGATACTCACTACAGTACTCCCCGCACACCCGGCAACTCGTGCAGTTTCCTAAATGCTCGTACAGAATCTCCGGGACATCACAATCTGTCCTCAGTCAAACTCATATAGATTGCGTGCCTTCCCCATTCTACACAGAAACATCTCGCCTACTTACACTACATGCACCATGTGTGTGTCTAACAGTCATTACTCGTCAGGTGACGCTCGTATCGCCTGGATAGGTCCCCTCCAATAGTAGATCGGTTCTCATAATGTACTGGCTGATCAGTATATACATTATGTGTGTATGTACCGGGTGATCAAACAGCCAGCATAAATTTGAAAACTGAATAAATCACGGAATAACGTAGGTAGAGAGGTACAAATTGACACACATGCTTGGAATGAGCTGGGGGTTTATTAGAACCAAAAAAATACAAAAGTTCAAAGGGCTTTTCATCTGATCAGAATAGCAATAATTAGCATAACAAAGTAAGACAAAGAAAAGATGATGTTCTTTGCAGGGAATGCTCAATATGTCCACCATCATTTCTCAACAATAGCGGTAGTCGAGGAATAACGTGGTGAACAGCACTGTAATGTCCGGAGTTATGGTGAGGCATTGGCATCGGAGGTTGTCTTTCAGCATCCCTAGAGATGTCGTTCGATCACGATACAGTTGCGACTCCAGGTAACCCCATAGCACGGACTGAGGTCTGGGGACATGGGAGGCCAAGCTGTGCACACGATCATCACCAAACGACGCGCGCAAGAGATCTTTCACGCGCCTAGCTATATGGGGTGGTTCTAATAAAACCTCATGTAATTCCAAGCATGTGTGTCAATTTTTACCTCTCTATCTACATTATTCCGTGGTTTATTAAGTTTTCAAATTTATACTGACTTTTTGATCACCCGGTATGTGTCTGTGTTCCGATCTCGTCGGAAATCACTGGACTGATTTCAATAAACATGACACACATATCCCTCATCGTCAGGCAACATTTACCGTGGGACAACAGTAATCTGCGTCTCATAATTCAGGAGATATGACGTCACAAATAATGAGATGCGAGTAAAACTGCCGCGTCATGCAGCACGTTTAAATGTCTTACTGTTGTGCTACTAACCCCATTAGTAATAAATGTCGCAGACAGTATTCACATGTGTCTCTGAATGCACCCACAAAATTATATCTAGTATTGCACATAGTTCGGGAGATATATATGATAAACACTGAGATGCGTGAAAAACTGCCATATTGTGCATGGCGTTTAAATTTATTACTTCTTTGTTAGTATCTCAATTTGCAACTTACACAGGAGCCCAAAATTGAAGCAGTTGACGTCTATTCCCCATCCTGTGTCTAATCCATGATATAATCACACTAATTGTCAACCAGATGTCCGCATGTTAGTGTTCTGAAGATGGCATTCCGGTCAACGAAAAACCATGCCAATGATTACGTTAGGGCCACTATGAAACGAGATAACCCTACATCCACAATAGTTGTGTAAATGGCAGTATGTCACAGAGAAGATGCCTATCACACTCTTCACGGTGGAGGGCCATGGAAAGAAAGGAAGCAGGACAGCCGCAAACTGATCTGGCTTAATGTGAGTCATTCTTTTGTTTCTCGCATGTTGCGACACTTTATACAGATCGAAATTGTATTCCGAAGACCAGAGCAGGTCCGAGCACGTGTGACCTCAGAAGAAAGGACCTGTACTTGGCTGTAGGGGCACATAACCGCCTTCATACTAAACGGCATGCCGGCCGAAGTGGCCGTGCGGTTCTAGGCGCTGCAGTCTGGAACCGCGAGACCGCTACGGTCGCAGGTTCGAATCCTGCCTCTGGCATGGATGTGTGTGATGTCCTTAGGTTAGTTAGGTTTAACTAGTTCTAAGTTCTAGGGGACTAATGACCTCAGAAGTTGAGTCCCATAGTGCTCAGAGCCATTTGAACCATTTGAACTAAACGGCAACTGGCGTGCGAGCCCGCAGCACTCACTGGACGTATTGTATCTAGTCAAATGGTGTGCAGAAGGCTTCGGCAGAGTGGCCTTTAGTGTCGGCGACACGCTGTATGTCTACCCCTAACGCGAATGGAACGTCTAGACTGGAGTCACCAACATGTCACCTGGGCATTCGAACAGTGGCCGATGTTCTTTTCACATATGAGTCTCGATTTAGTTTGGAGAGTGATTCTTGATGTATTCGCATCTGGAGGGTACGTGGAACACGATTTAAAGGTAGAGTACTTCGATACATTACAGATAAGGAAATTAGTAAACGCTAATTACATTTTGAAAACTACTTTCTTGAGTTAATAATCGGAAATTACAATTTGATTAAATGTACGGAATCCTATGAATTAGTAAATAAATCAAGAAAAAATACTGAGATATTTCTAGTAATAAAGAATAACGACTCTGAAATTTCGTTAAATATCAATAAAAATAAGCGGCAAGAGACCCTACACATATATATTCTTTAGATCGCTTAACAAACACAACAATTAAAAACGACTTTTCAGTCTGATGACATCCATACCACAGTTTGCCTACTGTCCTTCACTTATCGTCATGTTAATGGATGTAAATCTATACCACAATTCGCTTACAACCTCCACTTATCATCATGTTAATGGAGGCAAATCGATACCGCACTTTCCTTACAAACATCCACTTATCATGTTGTCCGCTAAATGGTCAGCGCGAACATGGCAATCACAAGGACCCGGTTTCAATTCCCGACAGGGTCCGAGATTTTCTCCGCTCAGGGACTGGGTGCTGTGTTGTCCTAATCATCATCATTTCATCCCCATCGACGCACAAGTCGCCGAAGTGCAGTAAAATCCAAAGGCCTGCACCCGACGAACGGTCTACCCGACGGGAGGCCCTAGTCACATGACATTCATTTATCATGTTAATGGATGTACAGGCAAATTAGTGTCATCATCAAGCTGAGTGGCAGGAGGAAGGTATGGACTTGGGGGAATTTGGTTAGGTAGTTACACGGATAGCTACACTGCTGGAAATTGAAATAAGAACACCGTGAATTCATTGTCCCAGTAAGAGGAAACTTTATTGACACATTCCTGGGGTCAGATAATCACATGATCACACCGACAGAACCACAGGCACATAGACACAGGCAACAAAGCATGCACAATGTCGGCACTAGTACAGTGTATATCCACCTTTCGCAGCAATGCAGGCTGCTATTCTCCCATGGAGACGATCGTAGAGATGCTGGATGTAGTCCTGTGGAACGGCTTGCCATGCCATTTCCACCTGGCGCCTCAGTTGGACCAGCGTTCGTGCTGGACGTGCAGACCGCGTGAGAAGACGCTTCATCCAGTCCCAAACATGCTCAATGGGGAACAGATCCGGAGATCTTGCTGGCCAGGGTAGTTGACTTACGCCTTCTAGAGCACGTTGCGTGGCACGGGATACATGCGGACGTGCATTGTCCTGTTGGAACAGCAAGTTCCCTTGCCGGTCTAGGAATGGTAGAACGATGGGTTCGATGACGGTTTGGATGTACCGTGCACTATTCAGTGTCCCCTCGACGATCACCAGAGGTGTACAGCCAGTGTAGGAGATCGCTCCCCACACCATGGTGCCGGGTGTTGGCCCTGTGTGCCTCGGTCGTATGCAGTCCTGATTGTGGCGCTCACTTGCACGGCGCCAAACACGCATACGACCATCATTGCCACCAAGGCAGAAGCAACTCTCATCGCTGAAGACGACACGTCTCCTTTCGTCCCTCCATTCACTCCTGTCGCGACACCACTGGAGGCGGGCTGCACGATGTTGGGGCATGAGCGGAAGACGGCCTAACGGTGTGCGGGACCGTAGCCCAGCTTCATGGAGACGCTTGCGAATGGTCCTCGCCGATACCCCAGAAGCAACAGTGTCCCTAATTTGCTGGGAAGTGGCGGTGCGGTCCCCTACGGCACTGCGTAGGATCCTACGGTCTTGGCGTGCATCCGTGCGTCGCTGCGGTCCGGTCCCAGGTCGACGGGCACGTGCACCTTCCGCCGACCACTGGCGACAACATCGATGTACTGTGGAGACCTCACGCCCCACGTGTTGAGGAATTCGGCGGTGCGTCCACCCGGCCTCCCGCATGCCCACTATACGCCCTCGCTCAAAGTCCGTCAACTGCACATACGGTTCACGTCCACGCTGTCACGGCATGCTACCAGTGTTAAAGACTGCGATGGAGCTCCGTATGCCACGGCAAACTGGCTGACACTGACGGCGGCGGTGCACAAATGCTGCGCAGCTAGCGCCATTCGACGGCCAACACCGCGGCTCCTGGTGTGTCCGCTGTGCCGTGCGTGTGATCATTGCTTGTACAGCCCTCTCGCAGTGTCCGGAGGAAGTATGGTGGGTCTGACACACCGGTGTCAATGTGTTCTTTTTTCCATTTCCAGGAGTGTAGTTCCAGTCCTGTATATCATACGACAAACGTCATGATGTGAAATATGGAGCAATTATCAATCAGTGTCACGGCTTATTACATCGCCTCCTTAGCTCCTTGGTCAGCACATCTGACTGTCCAGCAGCGGCCCCGGGTTCGATTCCCGGGCGCGTCGGCGATTTTCTCCATTTGGTGACTGGGTGTTTGTTGCCTTCATCATCATTGCATCATCGTCGACACGCAAATCGCGTCAACCGGAAAGACTGGAAACTCCGTGGGGACTTCTGGCCTTCAATGCGTCATGATCATTTCATCTTTATAGCTGAGCATTGCAATCCTTTCTGTGCTAAAATCAGATTCACTACGTATAAAATCAGATCACTTTTCCTTGTAGTGTCGTATTGGTGAAGGTCCATACTATTCTCAAATTGAAAACAACTTTCACAAGTGAATAAATGTACTGCGAGGCTGCTGTTAATATTCTTAGTTGCGTTAATATTCTTGTAAGATATACGTGCGTGATCATACAATGTACGTTTTCACGACCGGATGTTTCAGCTGCCGAGAATTCTTTCAGGTTGTATGGCCGTGGTCCATCGAACTCTTCTGTCCCTGACGTTTCGTCCAAAGCTACGTTGGACATCTTCAGCGGTGCTCCTGGTTTTCTGTCGGCAAGACTCAGCACAACCAGGAGCACCTCCGAAGATGTCCAACGTAGCTTTGAAAGAAACGTCAGTGATAGAAGAGTTCTATGGACCACGGCCATACAACCCGGAAGAATTTCTCGGCATGCGTGTGTGAGTTCCACATATAATTCTAATTACTTTTTTTTGCACAATGAATACCTATTTAGCTAAGTCAGATGTTAACCTGGTACAATCACAGCCAAACGTGCTATGTAGGCAGCACGATGCAGCTATGGAGAATAGACTGGGAGACTCCGTTTCGCGACTCATCTGTGAAGGCCCAAATCCATCTTGAACGCGATTCAGTGTGGGGCAATGTAATTGTTCCCCAATCAAGCAAACCGAAGTTATACGGCGATTGCAAAAATCGTAGTATTTGTCTTAGAGCGATTCCAGGCTCAATGTGACTTAGTTGAGCTACTGAGAATAATTTCTAGAAAACGAGAGAATTTTGTAGCGAGAAAACAGTATGTATCCCAGATTTCGGGAGAACCAAATGCCCCTCACGCCCTATGGTAGACGTGTGAGGTCGTGACTGGTGTTGTGGTGTTGCAGGCGCCTCAGCAGCCGCCGCTGGCGGCGGTGGCTGCCCCCGCCGTCTTCCGCAGCGCCGCAGCCGCCCCCCGTCCCCAGGCCGGCCCCCGCGGCCCGGCCCCCATCTTTGAAGCTCAGCCAGCAGCTGCCTACCGCGGACACGCCGTACCAGTGCCTGCTACAGCACCAGGCGTCACATCCTACCAGGTACTGCTGGCACGTACGTCACCACTCACCGGTAATCTTCGACATACGGAACCTGGGCAAGGTTAGAGAGTTGATGGCTAAAGCACTTAGGTGAACAAAATGCACTCGGTCTTCCGTCCGTGTGCGGCTGGTGAAACCCCACGAGTTTTCGTTCAAGTACTCTTCGGCCACTGTCAATTGGAATGAATGCCTAGGGGCTGCTGTTAATACCTTATATACTCTGATTTTTTTTCCTTTATCGTAATTTTGATACCCGTACATACAACAGGTAGGCTGGCAGAAGCATTCTACGCTCCTCTTCAGCCCTAGACAAGGAGAAAACAGAAATAATACTCATATTTGACATAATGGCGGGTAAAAAACAGTAGACATAGAATACAAAAACACGGAGCCGTTCACACTCGACGATAATCCACACTACAAACTGTTGACACGACGCACAAACGCTGATGATTTCGATGGCACATGTGAACGATGGAGCGTGACGTTGAAAACAAAACACGATGGCACACACGAGAAATGGATAGCGATGATCTCTGGCGCGCGAATGTCCACGTAACGTGTGCGTGTCTGGGGACCTGCCAAGAGAGAAAGAAAGGGGAGGGGGAGGGAGAGGGGAGAGCAAAGATGCCAATGGCAGAGGAGATGGTAGTAGGAGTGGAGGGACGGGGGAGGGGAAGCCCGGGGGAGCAGTGGAGAGAGAGGGAGGAAGGAGGGAAGGAGGAGAGAAGGAAGAGAGGGTGCCCAAAGGAACAAACATGGGAAGAGGGAGGGAGGATCAAAGTTGGTAGGAGGGGTAGATGGAGTTGAGGAGGGCATCATCAGGGAGGGTGAGCTGGCGGAAGCCACCTTGTGAGAGGGTGTGGACAGTGGAGAGATGGAGAGCAGGTGTGACGTGGAAGTACAGGCGCAGCAGCCGACAGGTTCGGGAGAGGATGGGAGAGACCAGTGGGTAAGGAGGATCGAGTTAACGGGAGGTGTAGAGGATCCGTATCCGTTCGAGGAAAAGGAGGAGGTGAGGGAAAGCAGTAAGGTTGTACAGGATACGGGTGGGAGAGGGGTATATACTCTGACTGCCGTCTATGAAGTCATTGGAGGGCACATTACGCCATATATGGGAGTACATTGACTCCACGTTCGATGCGCCCGCTTCATTCTCGACATTACTACATGACACGGCGCGCGTGAGATGACTGCGCTCCAGAAGAGACATGAGTAAACTTTAGTGACCCGCGGGCCTGGCTCACATGTATACATAAGTTCGCGAACCGTCTAGTCACGTGACGCGACATCACCGCTCCTAGTCAAAACTATAGCGTCAGTGAGGTTAATGCTTATTGGGTAATGCACTGACATAAACGGCACTCCTTTCCTGGTATTCCACGCCAGCAAAATTACACCTCAAAAAACGCATTTCGAGAGTACATTCGTTTTGTATTGCCTTCATCTTCAGATGTTTACATTTATTTACGCCCCGTGAACATAGGTTCTTTACTGGTGACGTCCCCCATAGCTGACTTAAAAACTTTTGTTCTGCAACGCTGTTAGTATGGAAACAATGTTTATAAAGCGTACATAAAGGAAAACGTCCGAAGGTTAAATGCCAGGTATCTTGGAATGTCATCGTGCATAAATAAACAGGTATAAAAGAAACTGGTTGCAGCTAGTTCATTAAACTTATTACCGTTTAGACAGTGACATTGTTATAAAACTCACAAAATGGGCAAGAATTATTTATAATGTTAACTTTTACTTATTTGTTTATCGACAGGAATTACATATAATGTTAATATGAAAAAGTAAAGAAAAGCGAAATATGCCAATAAGCTAGGCAGTTGACAAGGAGTGATTTTTGGCCACAGTTCGTAGTAACTGCAAGCATTCACATTCAATAACAAAATCAAAAGCAGCACAAATCAGAAGCCGTATGTAGCTATTCAGAACCAGAACATGTGTGACACTTGTTGATCTATATTAAAGAATAAGCTGAAACAGGAAAAGATATCACAGTAGATACAAAATGAAGAACTAAAAAAAATATTTTCAAATGAAATTGGGTAAAATTATTGAAACCGGAACTTTATGCAGGTTGATAAAACAACCGGAATTTTCGAAAACGGTGTTGGTAGCCATGAATAGTTGTCAGCACTGTAGAAAAGGGGTCTGGAACTGTAATCAGTCTCGCCAGTTAGTAATCATGGATCAGTAGAATGGTCGACAACACGCTTCTGCCGTAAAACTGTTTTACAAACACAATGATTGGAAGCGCACAGAGGGGGTTCCGACGTACTTTCAATTTAGGTCGTCATGGTACGATTCCCTCGAAATACACGATACAAACATACACGAAAAATTTTGAAGAAACTGATCTGCTCGAAAAAAAGAAATCACAGGGTTGACTAGAACCATTCGTATTCCACAGAATATCGAAACTGTAAGTGTTCCAGTTGTGCGGACGCCTCGGCGTTCAGTTGACAAGAAAGCAATTTCTGGCAGAGTATCGCCAGATATTGTTCACCGAATTCTAGCTTGTGATTTAAAATTTAGTCGATACAAGCTGCAGATAGTGCTATAATAAAGGAAAAATATTACCAGTTGTGATTAGTACTCTGTAAGCAACTCGTAATAAATATTAACGGACAAGGGCAACGGATTTCTGCCAAACCTGTAGGTGAGGAGCATTTTCATCTCACAGGCTATATGAATTGGAAGCACTGCTATTGCGCAGACACTAGCCGTAATGAACTTCATGGACGCCCTTTGCACCCCAACAAGCGGCTTATCCCGGCAGGGGTTCGAATTCACCCTCGAGCATGGGTGTACATGTTTGTCCATAGGATAATTCAGGTTAAGTAGTGTGTACGCTTAGGGACTGATGACCTTAGCAGTTAAGTCCCATTAGATTTCACACACATTTGAACATTTGAACACCCCAACAAGACGACAATGTGGTCTGCAGTTTCTTCACACCACCTTAACGATACTTACTTATTTGAGATGTTACAGTATTTTGTTGCACCTGCATGGAACAGTATTCCACAACGAGGCCTGGATTCAGCGAGATGGTACGGCGTCGGACCCTGCAGCATATTGGTCCGTTTGTGACATTTTCTTGCGGGTCTTCGTTAAGAAACACGTGTGTACACGACTCGGTCAAGAACACTGAATGAACTGAAACAGAGAATTGAAACAAAATTCCTGGTATCTCTGCTTTCATGTTGCAACAATCAGTGGGAAAACTTAAGAGCAAAAATGGTTCAAATGGCTTTGAGCACTATGCCACTTAACTTCTGAGGTCATCAGTCCCCTAGAACTACTGAAACCTAACTAACCTCAGGACATCGCACACATCCATGCCCGAGGCAGAATCCGAACCTACGACCGCAGTGGTCGCGTGGTTCCGCTCTGAAGAGCCTAGAACCGCTCGGCCACAGCGGCCGCCAAAACATAAGAGCAGATCGGAAGAATGCACTCGTACAGGAGGACACCATTCTCAGAACGTAATTTTCAAACTTGCGTAATTTGGTTAACTGTCCCTAAAAAGGCAAGTCGCAGTGGTTCAGTTGCTGTCAATAACTTTTTTTTAATATCGTACTTTTGTTGGGCGTATCAAACGTTTACGTTTTTCTGTGTCACCCTGTGTATTATGTGAATACTGGGACCAACTCTCAAGCCTCGAACATGTAGTTTAAGTATCATAAAAGCACATTAGTAACAAAATTCTGTACGTTTAAAACTTTTAGAATAGTTGCACATTCACATCGTTGACGACAACGTCGTAGTATGCCCTTCCTCATGATGTGAGCGTAATAGGTTTGACAACTATAGTGCTGCTACGACTGCATCTCTTGAATACGTGACGGCTGGAAGAAAGAACTATCCTTATTCATTTAGCTCTCTAGCAGCATGAAATATTTTCTTCACATTACTAGTTTCCGATAATCATACTCACACTGGCTAAATATGTGTCTGTGACCCTCAGGTTCTCAACCATTTGGCGCACGTTTATGGAGTCGCAGCCTAGCTTGTCACAGAACTTTCACAACAGCTC
Organism: Schistocerca gregaria; assembly: GCF_023897955.1. NCBI lineage: Eukaryota > Metazoa > Arthropoda > Insecta > Orthoptera > Acrididae > Schistocerca > Schistocerca gregaria. The sequence continues at coordinate 167,897,280 of NC_064927.1, read as the reverse complement.
TGGTTCAGGCCTTGTAATCGGCCGCAATCAGTTCTGGGGGCACTGATGCAGATTGTGAGATTCCCAGGAATTCCATGAACACGGCTGGCATTCTCAACTTACTACGAATCTCTGGAGCGTTCTATGTCTTGGAGTCCAGACGATAGTCACCTTTTATTCACGTTCTGCATTTATTTGCACTCTGTCCGCTCAACGCCTGACGGAACAGCCACCTCAGAACGTTTAATGGGACCTCGAGGACACCCACCCTTCCCATCTCTTGTAACGTTTTTCGTAGTGAGTAAAATTATTCGCTATACGTTTGAAAATTTGGCTATTAAGAGCCCCACACCCATCTCTCTTCACTTTTGTCTCCTCTTGACGCAGGATACAGCAGATTAAAGGTCGTCAATATACACGAAAATACGCAAAGGTCATAAGATGGAGCCATGTGGGACACTACATGTAATTAGTTCCTAGGTGCACGATGACAGCTTAACAAATGACTCTTCCCTATTGACGCACTTTGTATCCTCTCAAATACATCCGATTTGAGGCATTTTGTGGTATTTCCTGTAATCTCCAGGTGCAGCATGACCGGCCTCTGGTGTCGCCCCCGCGGGCCCGCCTCTCTGGAGCCTACGCCCCCGTTGCCGCCGCCGCCCCCACACGGGGCCTGGTGTCCCGGGCACCTGCCCACACGGCCAGCAGCGGCCGCGCGCGCTACGACAACGAAGACATCCAAGGCTTCGACTTCGGCGGACAGGGATTCGGTTTCGGCGCGGACCACAGCTTCTGAGGACTCTGTATTGTGTTAGCACTAGGCGCCAAAGGACCATGACGAACCTTCCGTATCAGACCGTATTATTACTCATTCTAATTAACAAGGAAGTTGAACACACTGTAGCATATCAAATCTATCAGCTCCATGTAAATGGCAGCTGTTTTATGAAAAGTTAAAACTTGTTCTGGATCAGGACTCAAACGCAGGAGCCTGTATCTCAATGTCAGAGTGCTCATTCGTTTAAGTACCACGAAAATACGAGGGCATCGTACTGACTGACGCCTCGCTGCAAGTTCTCACTTAACCTTCTGCAATCCTTCCATATCCCAGTTACTGCAAGAGGAACGTGAAGTTAACTGACAAAAATTTCGGAGTATTTCGGTTTAAGCGACCAGTGGACAGCTGTCCCTCTTTACAGAGGAATAAATTCATTAATTGTGATGTATTAGGTTTGTTACCCCGAATTACCCTTGTTTTGGTGAAAATACCTTCACAATAGTGAAAGTGCCTTTTGTATACAATCAACAATACGTACAACTTAAACCGCAGATTAGTGAAACAATCGTCGGACAATGAAAAAGTACTGTGATGCGGTTGCCATCAGTGAACATATACGCGAGTCTCATACTCTTCAACAGTTAACCTCCTACGATGTATCACTGTTAGCGTACAAGTAACAAGGCCGCTAACCCATACCTGAGACGTAATCGAGCAGTACTGAAGGGAGGTATCAGAGCGAAGATTAAAGTGGTCATAACTGTTATCAACAGAAAGTACCGTGAGTGAAAGCAATACATTTGTTTACAGGCAGGATAAACAGCGCATACCGTCGACTGCACAGTTGTGCTGGTACTGACAGTGTACTACACATAAATAGATGAAATGTGGTAAGAAATCGAAGGAAATGCAATTGTGTAACAAGCCATCGGTAACAATATACAAAAATATTCACACCAACTTCTACATTTTCTTCATTGGAGTTAGGCTTCACCCTTTACAATTTACTACTGTACAGCACCTCCTACGCATCCTTTCAAAGAGATAGCTGTATAGTAAGATATCTGAATTAAAAAAGAAGGCCTTATGGACAGCAACTAATACTCCAGTGAAGTACAATTGAAAGGTCGTTGTTAGCTGAATCTTATACATTAATGGGGAAACGCTGGGTACAGTTTTTAGCTCACTGTAACCCAGAGAGTTTTCAGCTGACGCTAAAGAGTGACAGATGCAGGGTGTGAGACGTAGTGAGACAGACAAATATCACATTCTGTCTGTAATGAAACGGGGAAAATGGCTCTAAAGTCGTCTTTTCAAAGGTAACGAAGATGCGCAATCTTTTCCGGCTCTTCACGATAATGGATGTTTACAGGTTCCATACACAAATCATACCTAGCCTACTTCATTCTTTGAAGTTCATGTCAGTTGGTTGCAGCTCTATCCCAATATCCAAACGAGGCACTCCTGGTCGTTAAATTGAGAGCAGTGTGAACTGTTCGTGGTAGGCAGAGAACGCCGCTATTAAGATAACTCTGTGAATTGTTACGTTCGTAGTGACGAAAACATTATTACTATGGCAACACAGTGCGATGACAGAACCGTAATGATTTGTTCAACCTATCGCACTTCTAGTCACAAAGAATCAACTCACGTCTAACAGCTATTGAAGTCAAGGGGCACCTGTTCGAACAAGGTTCGGGAATCACAGCCCTCGGATAGCTTAGCTGGAATAGCATTCTGAGTTTATGTCCTGATCCAGTACGTGGTTTTACTCTGGCAAGAATTTGAACTGGCTCTTACTATCGAAGTTTATTCTAGCATTCATTTTTAATTTAATTTCTGTGTAAGAAAACTATTACCTTCGCGGCATGTTTCTAGGTTAGAGTTTCTCATTCAGAACATGAATCCCAATTACGTAACCGTTGTTATCTCCTTTGTCCAGATGGTGTTATGTATGTTTCTTCACCACTCTGACAAAACGAGTGGGTCCAACAGTAACTTACAGATTCTCTTTTGTTTCTGTTATTCTGATTCTAACTTTTCCGTTGACCTGTTTTTGTATTCATTAGTTATAGTTTTTTTAATAAAATATTGTGTCACTCAAACTTTTTTTTAAATATGACCCATTCATTATTTTCAATTTCATGTACCCGCATCTACTATTACCTGCAACACGTATCCATTAAACTGGTCATTTATCATCCACAAACTAATGCTATCAGTGTTCCGACATCTGGTCAGTGACTGAATTCCGTGTATGTTTGACAACTATACACGATTTGAAACAAAGGAAAATCCCGTTATCAACACATCAACACAGCTTACAGCAAATTACTAGAATCTGAAAATAAACTGCTTCAGAATACCGCAAATGTTATTATTTTGGGACAATCTTTTAAAATCTACTACTGAAATGTCCCACCTTCAAGGGGCTACAATAGATTTTTCGCTTGTTGTTACGTTATAGAAAATGGTCATGAAAGAACTGAAAAAAATGGTTCAAATGGCTCTGAGCACTATGGGACTTAACATCTGAGGTCATCAGTCCCCTAGAACTTAGAACTACTGAAACCTAACTAACTTAAGGACATCACACACATAAATGCCCGAGGCAGGATTCGAACCTGCGACGGTAGCGGTCGCGCGGTTCCAGGCTGTAACGCCTAGAACCGTTCGGCCACTACGGCCGGCAATCAACTGAAACAAAATTACCTTGGGCCTATACACTGGTGTACAAAGTTAAAGCAACAAACTTCTATTTCCCCTTCCTGTGTCTAAGTCGCGATATGATCATACGGCTCGTGTTCTGTACAGGAGATGGCGCTCCTGTCAACGGACAACTACGCCAGCAATGACGTTACGATTTCCATCAAACTAGGTATTATTGGTCGGTTGTCCCACATCCATAATCGCTGTGTACACAGTCACAGAGGGTGCAGTGTGGCACAGAGAAGACGCCACCACTTTCTGCAATAAAGAGATGTAGGAAGAATGGAAGCAGGACAGTCGCAAATTCATAAATAGTCGAAAACAGTAGCTGCAGCGATAGATAGTAAGAAACATGTGCTTCAATAGAAAGTGAGACATTCTAGCACAGACAATAGCATAATTAAGTTATGATTTTTAATATTGTTAGAATTACGTTTTCTCTCCAATGCAAGAGCACAGGTGGCGGATACATCGTTGACAAGTTGGTTCTGACCCAACAAGTAAGTGAATGGATTGTCAGTCTTGGGTACAATAAGTGTCAAGTCGTGTATGCAAAAAGTTTATGAAGTGCGTGAGATCGTATAAGCGCATGTTAACGCGAAGTAGGGCGTGTGAATTGCTTTTAAAACAGAAAATAAGAGAATCGGAGAGATTAGCAATGGCAGATCGAGATTAACCAAATTGAGATAGAGACCCAGCATGAAGACGGACAGAGAATAGAGGACAGTACAAGAGGACAGTACAACCGACGATCCAGTATCACAAAAAATAGAACAGATAACGCACCATAACGAGGATAATGTAAGCCAAGCACACGAAACGTAGGTCAGCATACTTCAGAGGAGCAGGAAAGTGAGACAGTCGATGAGGATTCCAACTTGCGTCTTGAATATGTAGAACCCATAGTACAAGTAATCAGAGCTCACTCACAACAGAGTACAAGGAATTCGAGCAGAAACGTGTCACAGCACAGTTCAATGCAATGGGTGGCAAACAAATACTTGGGCGAAAATACAGAGCGTAGGACGTCGGAATAAAACGTAATAGGACCCACCAATCTGGCAGAATGACGGAATCCATGACAAGGCAAAATAAAGAAGTTGCGAACCAAATTAAAATTCAGACTGCAGAAACGAGGAAATGAATTGCAGAAACCTCGAAACAAATGCGTGAGATTAAAGAACAAAACAAAAGAATTCAGTTGCACCTAAGTCATACTGAAGACGAAGCAAAATAATCTCGAGAAGTGATAGGAAACTTAATAACAGGTCACAATCAATTGAGTACAGACATTGACAAGTTACAAGTGAGCATACAAACAATGCGTAATGACACTCAGGACGAGATCAAAACATTACGTAACAACACCCAGGGAGAAGTCAAGAAACTAGAGAAACAGATAAACGTAATTACTAGACAAGCAGCAGGAACAGTGCGTGAAATTGTTGAAAACATCGCTGAAAAGATATGATAATCGCATAGTCAAAATACAAGCGCAAACGAAGCATCAATTTCAGAAATTGCGAACAGAGTTGTTGCAAACCATTGAAGAGCGTAGTGAACAGGATCGAACAAGCACTGAGTCAGTAACCACATCCGTATCTGTAACAGCACCGGAAAAACAAGCAATTAACGAAGATATCATGCATTTGCGATTCCAATCACAGGCAGAAAGTAACATATGTGAAATCAGACAGCCTGCACCGCAACAAACACGTTTCGAAACTCTTGGTGAACAAACGGCACCACAAACACATGCGGAACCACAAATGTATGTTTCAAGACAGTGTAGATCGTGCAATGAAGCGGCAAAGTTCGCCAGACAAGATACCGAATCAATACGTGACAATGCAGAAATTATCCAGGATGATCCGTCGATCTTCACGCATGCTTTGCTCAACCTTCAACACTATCTCCTCAGAAATCTCCCGCTCTCTTGTTCGTCATGTATTTCGGTCGGACCAGCTGCAAACTCTATACCACTTGCGAACATTTTTGACATCCGTGCACTACTCTCTATACTCTTCCGTCAATTGGCGATGGATTTCAATCGGAACAGTGCCCTTTGCGTTCAAAAACCGAATAACTGCTCGCTGTTCGCAACGGAAGCTTCATTCTCAACGGCTGCCAAGCGAAGGTTGAGCGTCTCACCGAGGCGTGCGCATGTTTACACACAGCGCGAGAAGCACTCTTCATAACAGCGTGACCAACTGCCACACAAACAGAGTTTTGTACTTATAAAAAAATAGGAGACCTTACTTTTAGGATTACCCTCGTACATACTCGTTTGATTCCATTATTTATCACCCTTAAATAAATACCTATATTTATCAAAATAGTTTTTTATTCCCCTTATTATACGTAATACAGGATGTATAAAAAAATCATCCGATTCGGGACGTCCATATTTCTGAAACTAATAAACATGCACAATGAATTTTGTTTTTTGATGAACAGGAAACTCAAAAAGATTTATTTCATACCTTTTCATAGATGTTCAATATGCGCCTCCTGAGATGCAGGGCATATGTCAGTGTCGTATTCAGATTGTTCCCACATTGCAGCGAGCATGTAGAGTTACAGCTTCCACAGCAGCTGTTATGCGATGTCTCAGTTCATTCATTGTTGTTGGTAACGGAGGCATAGAAACAGACTCTTTTATAGACCCCAACAAGAAATAATAGCATACAGTAAGGTCCGATGACCTGTAAGGCCAGTAATGTAGGGCTGAATCATTTGGTCCAGTGCGACCAATCCATCGTTCAGTAAACCTTTGATTTAAAAATTCCATCGCTTCCAGATGCCAGTGTGCTATATACCGCGGACCATGTAAAACTCGAGAGTTTGTTCTTTCCGACAGTACGTTGTTCATGTACGTATCTCAAATGGTAATTATTTTTTTTAAATTGGATGATTCTTTTTTGTATGTCCTGTATAATATTAATAGTCTATTATCTCTCACCACTACTTTGCAAACAAGCTCAAAAGTTTGGCAATAGGAATACAACAAAAATTATTTACAAAAATGAATCCGTGATAAAATCACCACAACCGCATTTCTGGTAATAACATTTGAAGAACTATCGTTTAAACCTTAAAACGTATTCTCTCGTCCATGACAGCCTTATTCAGCGTATCCTGTTCCATACCCCCTATGGCACCACTGATGTGTGTATTTAAACACAATCGCCCGACCAGCTACAACCAGTGGCCCTTAATTCTACTCCTATCACTCAATAACATTTTCTCAAGGAATGGTATAACAACGATGTTAGGGCTCGTGACCCTATTCCCACCTATGGTGCCTCATTGCTTTGCTGTTGTGTGTCGAGCAAGAGTTGCACAACGAGACGATTAAAAACATGAAGTGTAAGACACTGCAGAGGCACTGATCTAGTTTTTAGGCCATTCGCATGGCTTATCAATACCTCACTAAAAACACAATGACAGAAGCAGGAGTATGGCACAGAAATGGAAAATAAGAGAAAAGCTCCAGTCACATGACTCACGTACTATGTGAACGTCAAACCACAGGTCAGCTAGCATAGATCTTTTAAGGGCTATTAAATTCATCTAAAGGAAAGTATATATAACTTTGCTACCTCAAATATCTCTGGAACAACAACAGATATTGAAAGACGGTTTTCATCGGCATGAATGTACGGCAGGGACTCAGGAAACCAAATACAATATGAAATTTTAAAACGTAAACAAATACTATTTTCAAGACAAAATTGTGTATTTTTAAATGAACACTCCTATTATTTCGCACGCAATCAATAGTATGAAAAATCACGAAAATCATGGCCTTCGTTGCATCGCAATACGTCAATTACATCCCGAGAAATTACGAAGCGAAGTTGACACTTGAAATAAATGAAGCGCACAGCTAGAGCACGTCATGAGACTTAAGCGTGCACCTCACGCTGCCTGTGTCAGGGGCTCACACAATGGGAAGGTATGCACTATCCACAAAAATAAACAAGTAACGCATGCGGCGCAATGTTACGTTTTTCAAATTGTAAATGTGTGTTTATTCTATCGAAATGACAACTAGAGCTACAATTAGAGATAACACACTTGAATTCACTTTGCTAAACACATTTACTTGTGCCTTGTCGCCCATATGTATTGTTGTGCATTATATCCAGCATAGAAAATACACCCACATCTCGACCAATGAAACTGTGTCACGTCAACATATGTTCGAAGTGCCCTCTCTTTGCATAACATACGTTTCGAGACGCTTAACGAGAGAGTGTTGCGCAGATTGTAGGTTTCTACAGATATTGCAGCACACGCCGCAGTTATACCATGGTGCATATCCTCAACTGTCGTTGGGGATTCTTGATACGCTCTGCCTCTCACTGCGCCCCTGAGAAAGACGTCTAATGGCGTCAAGTCGGGGGACCGTGCTGGCCATCGCACAGTACCTACACGCCCTAACCACCTATTTGGAAATGTCGCATCTAGAGCGTCTCTGGAAACTTTTGCGTTGTGTGCGGGACATCCATCATGTTGGAGCCACATTTATGGACGTGTTTTCAAACCTAGATCCTCCATGAGGAGGTCTAGTGTGTGTTGAAGAAATGATGCATATCGCTGTCCATACAATGTTCCACGGTAAAAATAGAGACCTACAATACATTTAGCAATGATACCGCACCAAACATTGACACTCCAATGTTGTTTATGAGCAATTTGGAGAATCCAGTGGGGATTCTGCACGGACCTGTGATACATGTTCCGCAGATTCACATTACCATGATCTGTAAATGAAGCCTCGTCCGTAAACAAAGTATTGCTTAGGAATACTGGATTACCTTGCAACTGCTGACGTGCGAAACGACAGAATGTAATAAGGGATTCAAAGTCATTCCCGTACAGTTCTTGATGCAACAGATGCCGATGCAAGATTCTGCACACACTGCTGTGGCCTATTCCTACACCTCGTGCAATTCCTCGTACACCCACCTGAGGACTGCACGCTACAGCAGCCAGAACAGCAATTTCGTTTCCATTGTCAGTCTCTGGCGTTGTACGTCGACGTTTTGTGGGACCCCAGCTTCCTGTTTCTGTGAATTTCTTGCAGAATTGCCAATGGTTCGACCTGACGGGCACCACCGATCTGACTAGCGTACAGCATACTGCTGTTGCATTTCCGCGACATCCGCCATAAATCAAAATAATATCTAGCTTTTCTTCATTACTGATGGCCGACATATCGACTATATGACGGCAAATGTAACAAGCTACAAGAAAACAGGTTTTAATGTGGCAAAGTATTTGAATTACGTTACAGTATGAGAGAAGTTCAGCAGACCAGGTTAGGAGACATTTGTGCCGTCATGACATTGGTATGTTTACGACAAGATACAGGCGCCAGGGCAGGCAACCCCTGCTCCGAGCACAGTACTACATGAGATGCATTGCGCAAAAAACTGTGACGCCACATATTTCAGAACTTATGATGTTTAGAAACGTGAAACCAAGTGTCTTACCCCTAATTGTACCGGTAGTTGTCGTTTCGCAACAATAAACATTATGTACAGGATACTCATCATTTTACCGGCCGCGGTGGCCGAGCGGTTCTAGGCGCTTCAGTCCGGAACCGGAGGTTCGAATCCTGCATCCGGCATGTATGTTAGGTTTAAGTATTTCTAAGTTCTAGGGGACTGCTGGCCTCAGATGTTAAGTCCCATAAAGCCATTTGAACCATCCATCATACTGATACCGCATTATTTGACGTATTATAAGACATGTACTGGTTCAAGTAAGGTACAGCACAAGAAGGGGCTAAACTATCCCCCTTTAGGAGTGACATCAATGAAATATTGGCCAATGATGTGTTGTCATACAATACCACACGATACATTAACACTCCACTGACGTAGTACGTCAATCACATCTCGATTACTGGCAGCGTGACGTGAACACTTGTGTCTCGGGACGCACACTATCCGTGGGCTTCATTTATTTCAAGCGTCAATTTCGCTTCGCAATTTCTCGGGATGTAATAGATGTATTGCGACGCAACCAACGGCATGATTTTTCATGCCATTGATTGCGTACGAAATAATAGGTGGTGTCCAATTAAAAATACACAAGTTTGTGTTGAAAATAGCATTTGTTTACATTTTAAAATTTCGCGTAGTATTTGGTTTCCGAAGCCCCTGCCGTACGTTCATGCTGATGAAAACGGTCTTTGAATGTCTGTTGTTGTTCCAGAGATATTTGAGGTGGTAGAGTTAGGTGAGACAAATGTATGTTGCATGTTTGCACCTGTTACTCTCCTTCAAAGTAGTCACCAGCGTTGGAGGAGGCTCTGCGCACTATAGGACTTAACAGCTATGGTCATCAGTCCCCTAGAACTTAGAACTATTTAAACCTAACTAACCTAAGGACATCACACACATCCATGCCCGAGGCAGTATTCGAAACTGCGACCGTAGCAGTCGCACAGTTCCGGACTGCGCGCCTAGAACCGCGAGACCACCGCGGTCGGCCACCAGCGTTGTGTAGAACCCGTTGCAGCTATGTGGAAGGCGTAGTATACCGTTAGCATAGCCTGTTCTGTTGATGGTTGGAATGGAGCTGTCTACTGCCTGTCGAATCTCTGGAACAGTTCTGAAGCGAATACCACGAAATGCTTCCTTCATCTTCGAAATCAAATCAAAGTCACAATTGTCCGGGGAGTATGGTGGATGGTACAGTACTTCCCAGTCCTATCGACCGAACAGAGCAGCATTGTCGTGCAAAATGATGAGTGGGTTGCGCAGAAAGTGTCGCCACTGCTATCGCAAAGCTAGTCGCAGGTGATGCTCCAAAAACGAACAGTAATACTGTGCACTGACGGTCTCCGTAATGCGCTAGGATAACACAATCACAATCGTACTCGAGAATCACCATAACCTTCACCCTACTTGGGCTCTGACGCACTTTCGACTTTCGCGGCGATCCATAATGACGCAATTCGTTGGATTGGCGTGTCAGTTTTGGCTCGTACGATAAGGCGTAAGAAAGCCTCTCCTTCACACTCATAGCGCTCCAAGTGCGTCTGAGCAGCGTCGCAACGCATCTGTTTCTGCATTTCCGTCCAGTCATGCGGAATCCATCGTGATGCAATTTCTCGCATGCCCAGGCGTTCCTTCAGGATTCGAAGCACAGTCGTATGCGATAATCCGGTTTCGTGGGCGAGCTCACGGCTCACGGCGTCGATCACTGTCAACTACCTCGGCAACAGCATATACTTTTTCTTCAGAGACGCTAGGACCACCTGCCCGATGTATGTCTGCCACAGTTTGCCGATCTATATTGAAGGCTTTTACCCAACGTGCCACTGTTCTGTACGGCAATGCCGATTCTCGGTACGCCTCTTGAAGACCTTGATGACACCATCATGCTGTACAAACTCAGGCATATTCTATCTTGATCCAACTCCATTGGTCCAGTTTCGAAAACATAGTGACCCCGGTACGTTAGAACGCTCGCTCAGAAGTGACTGTGTTTCGCTCAGTTGTGCGTACGCTGGTGATGTGGGACGGACAACTCCATTTGCTCAGAGGTAAGGTAGGTATGTCAACAACATGTGCTATCAGCGACAATAGTAGATTCCATTGCATAGTGTCTCCACAGCAGTGCTGTCACTGTTTAAGTTCCAACCTACATATATGTGTATACACTCCTGGAAATTGAAATAAGAACACCGTGAATTCATTGTCCCAGGAAGGGGAAACTTTATTGACACATTTCTGGGGTCAGATATATCACATGATCACACTGACAGAATCACAGGCACATAGACACAGGCAACAGAGCATGCACAATGTCGGCACTAGTACAGTGTATATCCACCTTTCGCAGCAATGCAGGCTGCTATTCTCCCATGGAGACGATCGTAGAGATGCTGGATGTAGTCCTGTGGAACGGCTTGCCATGCCATTTCCACCTGGCGCCTCAGTTGGACCAGCGTTCGTGCTGGACGTGCAGACCGCGTGAGACGACGCTTCATCCAGTCCCAAACATGCTCAATGCGGGACAGATCCGGAGATCTTGCTGGCCAGGGTAGTTGACTTATACCTTCTAGAGCACGTTGGGTGGCAAGGGATACATGCGGACGTGCATTGTGCTGTTGGAACAGCAAGATCCCTTGCCGGTCTAGGAATGGTAGAACGATGGGTTCGATGACGGTTTGGATGTACCGTGCACTATTCAGTGTCCCCTCGACGATCACCAGAGGTGTACAGCCAGTGTAGGAGATCGCTCCCCACATCATGATGCCGGGTGTTGGCCCTGTGTGCCTCGGTCGTATGCAGTCCTGATTGTGGCGCTCACCTGCACGGCTCCAAACACGCATATGACCATCATTGGCACCAAGGCAGAAGCGACTCTCATCGCTGAAGACGACACGTCTCCATTCGTCCCTCCATTCACGCCTGTCGCGACACCACTGGAGGCGGGCTGCACGATGTTGGGGCGTGAGCGGAAGACGGCGTAACGGTGTGCGGGACCGTACCCAGCTTCATGGAGACGGTTGCGAATGGTCCTCGCCGATACCCCAGGAGCAACAGTGTCCCTAATTTGCTGGGAAGTGGCGGTGCGGTCCCCTACGGCACTGCGTAGGATCCTACGGTCTTGGCGTGCATCCGTGCGTCGCTGCGGTCCGGTCCCAGGTCGACGGGCACGTGCACCTTCCGCCGACCACTGGCGACAACATCGATGTACTGTTGAGACCTCACGCCCCACGTGTTTAGCAATTCGGCGGTACGTCCACCAGGCCTCCCGCATGCCCACTATACGCCCTCGCTCAAAGTCCGTCAGCTGCACATACGGCTCACGTCCACGCTGTCGCGGTATGATACCAGTGTTAAAGACTGCGATGGAGCTCCGTATGCCACGGCAAACTGGCTGACACTGACGGCGGCGGTGCACAAATGCTGCGCAGCCAACACCGCGGTTCCTGGTGTGTCCGCTGTGCCGTGTATGTGATCATTGCTTGTACAGCCCTCTCGCAGTGTCTGGAGCAAATATGGTGGGTCTGACACACCGGTGTCAATGTGTTCTTTTTTCCATTTCCAGGAGTGTATATATAATGTCCAGAATCTTGCTGCATGGATACAACTAAATTTGGCACTAAAATGTAAGGACTCATGATTATCAAAGCAGGGTACTTTATAATCTCCTAGCTCCAATAGGAGATGAGATACGGACAGAAACATGTTTCTTCCAGATCCCGTCATAGAGGCTGCCATTCATAAGAGTGATGGTCTGCCAATCCAACCCACTTTGCAGTGCAGCCTGCGTGTCAGGCGCAAGAAATGATTTTGTAGGCTCTGACATGTAGGCGACCCTTCATGACAGGTGTGTTGTGTTGTAAGAGCAGTGATCTGCTTCACTGACGTGCTTCACATGGTTGTCTGTGTGACAGGAGGGAAATAAAGCATTTTGAGGCCCACGATTTTTAGCATGCCCTGCATGTTGAGTGTGTTGTTGTAGTAGTATATAATTGCTTTATCGATATGCTTTGCATAGTGGCCTGTACATCAGGGGTAAATAAGTAATTTGATGCATAGCCTGTTTGAATACCATTTATGTGGGGCAATTGTATCAGCCTGCTTTACTGAACTGGACTGCAGGGGCTACATTTGCCAGTCATCATGGATGAGGATAAATGTGGAAAGAGTAGGGGATGGGCAGAGGAAAGGGATAGAGGAAATGAACAGAGAGAGGCGAAGAGGGGAAAATGCTCAAGGAAGGTGTAAAGTGTAGAGAGGTAGTTGTTAGGTTCAAAAATGGTTCAAATGGCTCTGAGCACTATGGGACTTAACATCTGTGGTCATCAGTCCCCTAGAACTTAGAACTACTTAAACCTAACTAACCTAAGGACATCACACACATCCATGCCCGAGGCAGGATTCGAACCTGCGACCGTAGCAGTCGCGCGGTTCCGGTCTGAGCGCCTGAACAGTTGTTAGGTGGAAAAGGAAGAGAGGTAGGCAGAGATGGAAAAAGAGAGGGGAATGAGTATATAATCGAGTGAGGGAGAATGGGAAATATGATCAGCGAGAGTGATAGGAGAAAATGAAAAATAGAAAGGGGAGGAAAAGATGGTGAGAATGGAGAGGAAGCGACAGAAAGAGATGGGAAGATGAGGTCGGAAGACGGATGGAGCAAGAAGTGGAGAGAGAATAGGAGAAGATGTGTTCAATACATGTGTCAAACACGTACACAGGGAAAGCCATGGGGGGAAGGCTAGTTATTCACTAATTACAATAAATTGTGCCATACGTTGTGCCCTATTTGCATATAGCTAAATTTTAGTGATACCAGTGTCTATCATATCTCTGCCAACCCTCTCCTTACATTACCTCTCCTTACATTGCTCTCTTTGGCAGCTCATCCAACAAACGACATGGCACTCTCTACATGGAGCCACATTATATGGTGGGTTAAATTATATATATATATATATATATATATATATATATATATATATATATATAGTGAGTCATATCAAATGGGTCTCTGAGAAGAAAATGGAACAAAAGACACCAGAATTCCATGAGTGATAATAGAATACATATGCTGCTACTTACTCTCAAATGTGCTGATGACATTAGCACTTCCACTGATCGCATTTACGATGTGCCCTTTAATTGCGTGGTGGGTGTTCTCCGGTGGAAGAAGTTGCATCAAGGTAAGTCAAAAACAGCTCAGTGTGAGTAGTAGCATTTTATATACTGAAATTAGAAGGAAGGTCAGTGTCGGCCGTAATATTCATGGTTTATTCATAGCAAAATCAATTTTCAATCACATAGCGATCATCTTCAGTGCTGTGGTGTACAAATTAAACTCATAGGCACTGGTATCAAAATATTATCAGTAATCAAAGCTAAGAAATAATCACCTGTGATCGTTTCTTAGCTTTGGTTACTGATAATATCTTGATACCAGTGCCTATGAGTTTAATTTGTACACCACAGCACTGAAGATGATCACTATGTGATTGAAAATCGATTTTGCTATCAATAAAACATCAATATTACGGCCAACGCTGACCTTCCTTATAATTTCACGTATATGGTCGTTGTGTACACAGCACTCTCTGGAGTCGCCAATCAATTTAACGTATTTCTTGCAATACTATGCTTCATCCTCACATCTGGTGGGTGCTTGCTGGCGGATGTCGACCCATGTTCATCGAGAGTGAAGCGGTGTCCTCAATATGTCTGCTGCTGCTATACTCAGTGTGGTCTGTGTGTTGACTGACACTGTATCTTAAATAATCATAGAAAATTTCTGAGCTCAGTCATGAACTGATGTGACAGACTGGCGCAGCCGGACATACTGCAGAAAATGCTGTAAACTTGCTCCAGATGCGGCAAAGAACAGGAGCGGAAATATCCTAACACTACAGTAGACACTGACCCGATGTTCAGCAATCCACGACTAGCTTGGCTGTGTGGTCACTATTTATATACACGAAAGTTTGGTTGTTTTGATGTTGCTGCCGCACACGTCAAGCACGTTATATGACGAAGTATCCCTGGTTTTTGTAATGTGCTAGTCGCCAACGGCCAAGTGGGCAATGGCGCCTGATTGATGATATATGTCAATGCAGTACCAGCTCTATTCCTAGTGTCTGCCTGTCGGAATGAGGCTTCTTGTGTTACTCACGCCATAGTATTAATCTTTGTTTCCTATACCTATCCTCGGTTCTCCTAGTCTCTTGAACAGTGCATGAAAACATTTTGCAGACGTTCTATTAAAACTGATAAACGTCTCTTTATATTCAAAATGTTCGAAATAAGTAATTAACATTAGGCTTATAGTGCACTGGTATACCACAGGGTGTACACAAAGCCATTTGTTATCTACGTCTCATGTCACAAAATCAGATTTAAAGGTGACAACTTCATCAACCAACATAGCAGTGGAAGTGCAGTTAAGGTGTGACACGTCAGCTGCCAGCTTCCTTATGTTAGCAGGTGTGTGCTGTGATCAGCAGTACTTTTGGGTCGTGGCTGCTTTGATGTGCCTATTTACTTATCAGAACTGCACAGTCAGGCCAGCTGTATCCAGTATCCGATCTACCTGGGTTCTGGAACAGCAACAGCAAATTGCAATACAGTTAGTGACACACCTAATGCTCTTGAGAAACGTGTCGTCATACCTGGTCATAGGCTATTGACCCCGCCTCTTTGATAAAACTGCCAAATATATGCAACCTATTTGCAACCATACTGGCCAAAATACTCCTCTCAGATGCGTTTTGTTGTACTGGTTGGTCGATCGAAAAATTTCTAATTACATCCCTTCGACGATGATATCATCAGAGATAAAGCATAAGCTCGGGTTGGGAAACAAAATCGGCTATACCGTCTTAAGGGAACCATCCTGGCATGCTTTTAGTCGATTTGTAGAAATCACCTGAGTTTGGATAGTCCGAGCAACTACACTCCTGGAAATTGAAATAAGAACACTGTGAATTCATTGTCCCAGGAAGGGGAAACTTTATTGACACATTCCTGGGGTCAGATACATCACATGATCACACTGACAGAACCACAGGCACATAGACACAGGCAACAGAGCATGCACAATGTCGGCACTAGTACAGTGTATATCCACCTTTCGCAGCAATGCAGGCTGCTATTCTCCCATGGAGACGATCGTAGAGATGCTGGATGTAGTCCTGTGGAACGGCTTGCCATGCCATTTCCACCTGGCGCCTCAGTTGGACCAGCGTTCGTGCTGGACGTGCAGACCGCGTGAGGCGACGCTTCATCCAGTCCCAAACATGCTCAATGGGGGACAGATCCGGAGATATTGCTGGCCAGGGTAGATGACTTACACCTTCTAGAGCACATTGGGTGGCACGGGATACATGCGGACGTGCATTGTCCTGTTGGAACAGCAAGATCCCTTGCCGCTCTAGGAATAGTAGAACGATGGGTTCGATGACGGTTTGGATGTACCGTGCACTATTCAGTGTCCCCTCGACGATCACCAGAGGTGTACGGCCAGTGTAGGAGATCGCTCCCAACACCATGATGCCGGGTGTTGGCGCTGTGTGCCATGGTCGTATGCAGTCCTGATTGTGGCGCTCACCTGCACGGCTCCAAACACGCATACGACCATCATTGGCACCAAGGCAGAAGCGACTCTCATCGCTGAAGACGACACGTCTCCATTCGTCCCTCCATTCACGCCTGTCGCGACACCACTGGAGGCGGGCTGCACGATGTTGGGGCGTGAGCGGAAGACGGCCTAACGGTGTGCGGGACCGTAGCCCAGCTTCATGGAGACGGTTGCGAATGGTCCTCTCCGATACCCCAGGAGCAACAGTGTCCCTAATTTGCTGGGAAGTGGCGGTGCGGTCCCCTACGGCACTGCGTAGGATCCTACGGTCTTGGCGTGCTTCCGTGCGTCGCTGCGGTCCGGTCCCAGGTCGACGGGCGCGTGCACCTTCCGCCGACCACTGGCGACAACATCGATGTACTGTGGAGACCTCACGCCCCACGTGTTGAGCAATTCGGCGGTACGTCCACCCGGCCTCCCGCATGCCCACTATACGCCCTCGCTCAAAGTCCGTCAACTGCACATACGGTTCACGACCACGCTGTCGCGGCATGCTACTAGTGTTAAAGACTGCGATGGAGCTCCGTATGCCACGGCAAACTGGCTGACACTGACGGCGGCGGTGCACAAATGCTGCGCATCTAGCGCCATTCGACGGCCAACACCGCGGTTCGTGGTGTGTCCGCTGTGCCGTGCGTGTGATCATTGCTTGTACAGCCCTCTCGCAGTGTCTGGAGCAAGTATGGTGGGTCTGACACACTGGTGTCAATGTGTTCTTTTTTCCATTTCCAGGAGTGTATTTGAAGTATGACTGCAGTGTTTTATCCCTGCGCAATTTCGTGCGATTGATGGTCCATACAATTGGCTGCTAAGTGATCAGTAGCACTTCACAAAACTGTTATAACGGTTAACAATGGACTAGGCCAAAGAGAAATGTTCTGTTCTAGGAGTAGAAGATTTTTATTACCGTCTTTTTTTGTATGAGTTGCACAATAATGTAAGCTATGTGTTACCTTAAAATGAGAAAAGTTTTCTTTATACACCTTTATAAACAAATTTTATTCTGTGTCTCGGTGGAATACATTCGATTGGAATATTATAATGTCATAAAATACTTTCTTTAACACGATTTATTACCCATGTAACTTCATCCAGACTCAGTTACTTCTTTTGTCTCTGTCTTGTCTCTGTCACTACTTACTCGATATAATTTAGCTGGGTTTTGTAGAACTTGTTTCGAACCAGACGCTCCAGTAGACAGTGACTGGAGCAGAGGGGTCCGCGAACGGAAATGTTTGGTAGCGGATTTATAGTTCCAGCATTCACCCTAGATCCAAGAGAAACATTTCAAAAGATTTGGTCGTAACTGGGGAACTGGAATTATTTCATCCATTTCTTGAATAGTGTTACCTGTCCTCTCAAGCAAAAGCTAAAATGTTTGTGTATGTGTACAAAATGTTATTTCGTTTCTGATAGTTATGAAACATTGTAGGTATTTCATATCTGTCTTTGCATCGACTAAAATTGCAAAATCATATTTCTTAATTGAAAAGAAACTAAAGGCACTATGATCACACTAATAAAAAACTTAAACACACCTTGACAAATATTTCAAGCAATCTCTTCTCTTCTACTATAAGTTCAAGAAACCATATCTGAAGCTGCATAAACCGACTGAAACCGTAAGGTTGAATACGTTTTTGTGGGTTACAATGACGAATTGGGAATATTCATCACTACAGTCAACAATAGGCATGACTGCCTTTTTTATAATTATTAAACTTCTCATTCAGTACTCTAAAACATCGATGTTTTAAACAAGCTGAGTGCTACTTTTGTTTATTAGTGACTAAAAGCAGCGTTTGCTAAGTTTACAAATAAATCCAACTCATTTAAGGAATAAATGCAGGGATTGTTGGCCCAACAACTGAACGACCCATTTCATTGGCCAGAGGTATTGTGGCTAGTGCTTTGTGATGTGCAAAAGAGATATATTCTTCTTATCGATAAGCTCAAGAATGATAAAACATTAGCTTGTGAATACTATATTAATATACTGGATCAACTGGACGAAAAGTTAAAATGAACCTATATTGTGAGAAGTATAGTTAAACTTTCTCCAGCTGCACATTAAGATGGTTAGGCAAGGTGAAAAAAGAAAATGGTACAAATTGTTGGCATTTTTGATATCTGAACAGGATTTTGCATCCTTTGACATCTATGTACTCCTGTGTCTTAAAGAAAATAGTTTTCGGATGTATGAGGAGATTGTGAAAGCCGTACATAATTATCTCAGATACTCCAGAATTGAAGTTTAGAGAACTGAATCATATGTTAGAATGCTAAACAGTACGTATTGATCCAAAATAGTACGCGAGGCTGAAATATTTTCAATTTGTTCTCGTATTCGTAATTTTTTCCAGTTCACATTCAGCAAACGAAAATCACAGCTGATGAGTGTTTCAGTATACACCTTGGAACGACGCAACGAGTGACGTGTCTTAATATGGTGGACGAGAAAATTCGAATTGTTAACTCTAGTCCACCACCACCTGCTACTCCTAACTATGAGAATTCAATTCTGAACATGTTGATGACTTTATATGTGTAAATGTTGCTTTTCTCCAGCAGAATGTAATCTAACTTTCAGAGAGAGGAAATAAAAAATAAGAATTGCACTCAGATTTCAGTTCAGTAGGTAGATAAGCAAAGATACGGTATAAGGTGTACCAACAGACACCAAGTCAAGACTGGAGACATGGGTACACAATGATGGTACCATCTCATGTTACAGAGAGAGTGATTGGCATCGAACGCTGATGGGAATGTAGCAACAGATGTAAGTGTTCCCTTAGTTAATTTCCTATCGATACCAGCAGTCGAATATTTAATTAAAAAGAATCAGAACTTATTCAGTACAGCATGAAGAATTCCCATAACAGAAAACAAAGGAAGGGTAGGAGCTGAGACCGTTTGCCTATCTCGTTGCTCGTGTCCATGTTTCGATTCCTTGATACAGAATATTGAAGTCTTAAAACTACGGGGCTGGCGGGCCGTGGTCTGTATGTAAAACTTTCCTCTAGTTCGGTGTGTGGCTCCGGGAGACATCCTTGGAGGTGCATCGGTGAACTGCACTAAGGATTCGAGGGAGCGCCGCATATGTAAGCAGTAGAGAAAGCACCTGAGTCCGTCAAATGACCCTGGCCGTGAGGCTATCTCTGGTAGTGCCAACATTCTCGATTGAAAGTAATCGATCGTTATCCTGTCGGTGCAAGGCCGATATCTTTATTTTATCTAACTTGGCACCTTCCTCTTTCCTGTTAAAATTCTCAAAATCTCAATAGCTCTTCTATACACGTACAAATAACTCAATGTCTTCGATATGACGCTCGTCTCACTGAATTTTATTTCATGATTATGCTCTTCGTATGCATGCTCAACCCCCCCCCCCCCCATGAACCATGGACCTTGCCGCTGGTGGGGAGGCTTGCGTGCCTCAGCGATACAGATAGCCGTACCGTAGGTGCAACCACAACGGAGGGGTATCTGTTGAGAGGCCAGACAAACGTGTGGTTCCTGAAGAGGGGCAGCAGCCTTTTCAGTAGTTGCAGGGGCAACAGTCTGGATGATTGACTGATCTGGCCTTGTAACAATAACCAAAACAGCCTTGCTGTGCTGGTACTGCCAACGGCTGAAAGCAAGGGGAAACCACAGCCGTAATTTTTCCGAGGGCATGCAGCTTTACTGTATGATTAAATGCTGATGGCATCCTCTTGGGTAAAATATTCCGGAGGTAAAATAGTCCCCCATTCGGATCTCCGGGAGGGGACTACTCAAGAGGATGTCGTTATCAGGAGAAAGAAAACTGGCGTTCTACGGGTCGGAGCGTGGAATGTCAGATCCCTTAATCGGGCAGGTAGGTTAGAAAATTTAAAAAGAGAAATGGATAAGTTAAATTTAGATATAGTGGGAATTAGTAAAGTTCGGTGGCAAGAGGAACAAGACTTCTGGTCAGGTGACTACAGGGTTATAAACACAAAATCAAATAGGGGTAATGCAGGAGCAGGTTTAATAATGAATAGGAAAATAGGAATACGGGTAAGCTACTACAAACAGCATAGTGAACGCATTATTGTGGCCAAGATAGATACGAAGCCCACACCTACTACAGTAGTACAAGTTTATATGGCAACTAGCTCTGCAGATGACGAAGAAATTGATGAAATGTATGATGAGATAAAAGAAATTATTCAGATAGTGAAGGGAGACGAAAATTTAATAGTCATGGGTGACTGGAATCCGGTAGTAGGAAAAGGGAGAGAAGGAAACGTAGTAAGTCAATATGGACTGGGGCAAAGAAATGAAAGAGGAAGCCGCCTGGTAGAATTTTGCACAGAGCACAACTTAATCATAACTAACACTTGCTTCAAGAATCATAAAAGAAGGCTGTATACATAGAAGAAGCCTGGAGATACTGACAGGTTTCAGATAGATTATATAATGGTACGACAGAGATTTAGGAACCAGGTTTTAAATTGTAAGACATTTCCAGGGGCAGATGTGGACTCTGACCACAATCTATTGGTTATGAGCTGTAGATTAAAACTGAAAAAACTGCAAAAAGGTGGGAATTTAAGGAGATGGGACCTGGATAAACTAAAAGAACCAGAGGTTGTACGGAGTTTCAAGGAGAGCATAAGGGAGCAATTGACAGGAATGGGGGAAAGAAATACGGTGGAAGAAGAATGGGTAGCTTTGAGGGATGAAGTAGTGAAGGCAGCAGAGGATCAAGTAGGTAAAAAGACTAGGGCTAGTAGAAATCCTTGGGTAACAGAAGAAATATTGAATTTAATTGATGAAAGAAGAAAATATAAAAATGCAGTAAATGAAGAAGGCAAAAAGGAATACAAACGTCTCAAAAATGAGATCGACAGGAAGTGCAAAATGGCTAAGCAGGGATGGCTAGAGGACAAATGTAAGGATGTAGAGGCTTATCTCACTAGAGGTAAGATAGATACTGCCTACAGGAAAATTAAACAGACTTTTGGAGAAAAGAGGACCACTTGTATGAATATTAAGAGCATAGATGGAAACCCAGTTCTAACCAAAGAAGGGAAAGCAGAAAGGTGGAAGGAGTATATAGAGGGTCTATACAAGGGCGATGTACTTGAGGACAATATTATGGAAATGGAAGAGGATGTAGATGAAGACGAAATGGGAGATACAATACTGCGTGAAGAGTTTGACAGAGCACTGAAAGACCTGAGTCGAAACAAGGCCCCCGGAATCGACAACATTCCATTGGAACTACTGACGGCCTTGGGAGAGCCAGTCCTGACAAAACTCTACCATCTGGTGAGCAAGATGTATGAGACAGGCGAA
This sequence comes from Schistocerca gregaria, assembly GCF_023897955.1. Lineage (NCBI taxonomy): Eukaryota > Metazoa > Arthropoda > Insecta > Orthoptera > Acrididae > Schistocerca > Schistocerca gregaria. Next base: position 167,875,349 of record NC_064927.1, on the reverse strand, counting down.
ATACCCTCAGACTTCAGGAAGAATGTAATAATTCCAATCCCAAAGAAAGCAGGTGTTCACAGGTGTGAAAATTACCGAACTATCAGTTTAATAAGTCACAGCTGTAAGATACTAACGCGAGTTCTTTACAGACGAATGGAAAAACTGGTAGAAGCCGACCTCGGGGAAGATCAGTTTGGATTCCGTAGAAATGTTGGAACACGTGAGGCAATACTGACCCTACGGCTTATCTTAGAAGCTAGATTAAGAAAAGGCAAACCTACGTTTCTAGCATTTGTAGACTTAGAGAAAGCTTTTGACAATGTTGCATGGAATACTCTCTTTCAAATTCTGAAGGTGGCAGGGGTAAAATACAAGGAGCGAAAGGCTATTTACAATTTGTACAGAAACCAGATGGCAGTTATAAGAGTCGAGGGACATGAAAGGGAAGCAGTGGTGGGGAAGGGAGTAAGACAGGGTTGTAGCCTATCCCCGATGTTATTCAATCTGTATATTGAGCAAGCAGTAAAGGAAACAAAAGAAAAATTCGGAGTAGGTATTAAAATCCATGGAGAAGAAATAAAAACTTTGAGGTTCGCCGATGACATTGTAATTCTGTCAGAGACGGCAAAGGACTTGGAAGGGCAGTTGAACGGAATGGATAGTGTCTTGAAAGGAGGATATAAGATGACCATCAACAAAAGCAAAACGAGGATAATAGAATGTAGTCGAATTAAGTCGGGTGATGCTGAGGGAATTAGATTAGGATGTGAGACACTTAAAGTAGTAAAGGAGTTTTGCTATTTGGGGAGCAAAATAACTGATGATGGTCGAAGTAGAGAGGATATAAAATGTAGACTGGCAATGGCAAGAAAAGCGTTTCTGAAGAAGAGAAGTTTGTTAACATCGAGTATAGATTTAAGTGTCAGGAAGTCATTTCTGAATGTATTTGTATGGAGTGTAGCTATGTATGGAAGTGAAACATGGACGATAAATAGTTTGGACAAGAAAAGAATAGAAGCTTTCGAAATGTGGTGCTACAGAAGAATGCTGAAGATTAGATGGGTAGATCACATAACTAATGAGGAAGTATTGAATCGGATTGGGGAGAAGAGAAGTTTGTGGCACAACTTGACCAGAAGAAGGGATCGGTTGGTAGGACATGTTCTGAGGCATCAAGGGATCACCAATTTAGTATTGGAGGGCAGTGTGGAGGGTAAAAATCGTAGAGGGAGACCAAGAGATGACTACACTAAGCAGATTCAGAAGGATGTAGGTTGCAGTAGGTACTGGGAGATGAAGAAGCTTGCACAGGGTAGAGTAGCATGGAGAGCTGCATCAAACCAGTTTCAGGACTGAAGACCACAACAACAACAACATGCATGCTCAGCTGTGGCTCATTTATCCATGTGTTCCAGACGATAATTACTCTTATTTTTGTAATTTTTCCATAACGTGAGTTCAACAGCCGTAAAGTAAAAAGCTCATGGAGAAAATACATTTTCTAAAAAATACCTCTTATTTTCAACAAAGCGGTTTTTAACGCGTTCATCCGTGTCACCAACTTATACTAGCTCTCAACTACAGGGAATTTTATATACATCTGGAGTAGCCAAAGGATGTCATCCAACTTTTACCGTTCTTAAATAACGTTTTATCTACCTGGCAGATCTAATAACAATTTCAACTCCATAGTAGCCCAGCACTTTCTTAATGCGATCTGCAATCTTACTTTTAAGGGAAGAAAAGTTTTCCCGCTGCCGAGCCATTGTTCCTCGTTGATTTTCACAGTCTTCCTTATCAGGAAAACTATTCTTCTTAAAGGGGGATCATAGTTGATTAACCTCGTGTTGAGATAAAACGGTTCACAAATTTTATTGGCTCTGACCACCAAGGTTTTTGTAATACCTCTTTGTTGTCTGGGGTGATGGTTAGAATCTTTATGAAAGTAACGATCAATATACGTGACTTCTTTACGCATTTATGATCCAACGTCCAGTCTGGTTGTTTAATTACCGACACATGCAGATAATAAAGTTGGCCATTATCCTCTGTCTGCAAACTAGATTAGATTTTTAAGGTTTACTAAGAAAACATCTATCTCTTCTGCACCATGTGATCATACTATGAAAGTATTATTAACGCATCAGTGCCACGTATCTGGTCTCTTACTGGCTGTACCCAGTGTTCAAAAGTCTTCATAAATAAATTGGCCACAGTTGGACTGAGAAGAGTAGCCCGCCCATTATTCTGATGGAAATAGGTTGTGGTGCGCTATATCGAAATCACTACATAATCACTCTCGCATGTACAGAGATTCTATGTCGACTGCAACGTCTGCGTCAGTCATCGTTGATAGAATGTCTTGGAGGTATGTTGACTCCAGCCACATTCTGCCGCAGCCATTAGGCCAAGACATATTCGAGGTTAATGATATGTCCTGAAAATCGAAAAATTTATAGTTAATAAATACAAGTAAAATATGTACAGTGTGGACAAACCCCCAAGTGCTGATGACATTGTTGAGTTGCTTGTCTCCAGGTGAGTGAAATACTTCTCGGGCTGTTTAGATTTTGACAACATTGTATGAGCACTGACTGGAGCAAACTTTGCAATCAAATGAGTGAGTTACACTCAGTAATTAAGATGGAGAGCTCTGATTATCAACCCTAATAAGCGTCAATTCACAGTCATACTACTGACTACGTTAAAATGCTTTCTTACACTGCTTAGCACAGTTACTGTTTCTAATCATGGACACCTTCAATACTCGAGCAATTTAACTTCGTCAACAATTTCTTCAGTGATTTATTACTATCTCTTTCCCTTAATTTTTTAACCAATATCGTTCCTCTCGTCATATTTTCATTTCCCGCCTATCGTTTCGTGTGTGAAGGAGAGAGGAGAGAGAGAGAGAGAGAGAGCAAATTGGCTGGGACAGTTGAATGGTTTGAGGCTGTGACGTGTACTTCCCTCATTGTTCCTTATTGTGATGAAATATGAAATAATGATCAGAATGGCAGAAATAATGGGCTAAGAAAAGATGAAAGTAATGGTGGTTATAAATAATTCCATGATTTTGGATCAGAAGGGGGGTGGGGTGAGGGGAGGTACAGGAATACCTGGACCCATGGCAACGAATAGTACGAGCTTAAAGGATCAAATTTAGCATAATTAAGTGTGAAATTATGAGCAGAACCTGGAAAAAGGAAGCAGTCAAAACTGGGGTAATAACTGGTGAGGAACGACTAAAGTGGAGAGTTACAAGTACCTGAGAAGCTTCGTACACGAGAATGGAAGAAACAATAGAGAAACAAATGAGCGGGAGAGATAAGTAGAAACATTGAGGAAAGAGTGTTACAAACCTGATGTAAAGCAAAGATGGCCCTAAAAACAGCAAAAGGGTTATATTTAAGGTGTACTATGTTCCAATCCTGACGTATGCTCGAAGTCCTCAGTAATGAATCCAAGAAGGAGAAAAAAATGCCAACTAGTGATATGACATTCTGGAGAAATAATACTAGACTGAAAAAGATGGACAGGTTAAAGAATGGGAGGAGTAGGGATTTAGTCAAGGAAGAACCTTTAAAGTATAAGATGCAGGAATCAAGGCTCAGCTGATAGGAACATGTTCAGAGAATAGAGTATATCCAAGAAGGTGAACTTGATAAAATGGAAGGAAGAAATACGAAGATCCTGACAGAGATTATGAAAGGATTGGAAGGCTATGCAAAAGGAAGAAAAATATGACTCAAGGTGGAGATGGAGAATTGGTACAAATGCAGAAGACGCTAGAGAGGCTTATCCGTACAGAACTAGTCAGCAAATGGAAACCGTACAATTTGATGATGATGACCACCTATACATGACACTTACTTCACATTTAATCTGCACTAATCTTCCAGTATCACTGCATCACTCCAGGTTCTGTGAACCTCTATTACGTTAGCTGCTCTCTCGACTCACACTGACTACCAAAAGCACTCACTCTCTAGTCGTGAAAGTCGCATCCTCAGCACGATAGGGCTCAATGAATTTACGCCTCCTCCCAGTAGATATGGTAGGCTGCTTACATTAGTCAAGATTTTCCGTCTCCGAGGTTGACCCCACATACTGACTTGAGCTTTGCAGTTGATGGTCTCTACCATGCATACTACCACTGGCTCGAAGTAACAAAAGTAGGTCAACAGGCACTTCATCCCGTAACGTCTTTCAAGATCATCCCGACATCTAGCATTGTGCAAACATCCCACACGCAGTAGGACCCACATCAGCGGGAATGTACAGTACGTAACAAATCGTCGTACACAGCGGTCAGCTCCAGCTGTTGTGAATAGACTGCAGACACAGTGCCTATACTTATTACTTATAACAATATGAAAAAATAATGTTGTTAGTTGATTTCAGAAGATCTACATCTACAACTACATTTCTAATCCGCAAGCCACCCAACGGTGTGTGGCGGAGGGAACTTTACGTGCCACTGACATTATCTCCCTTTCCGGTTCCAGTCGCGTATGGTTCGCGGGAAGAACGACTGCCGGAAAGACTCCGTACGCGCTCTAATCTCTCTAATTTTACATTCGTGACCTCCTCGACAGGTATAAGTAGGGGGAAGCAATATATTCCATACCTCATCCAGAAACTCCCCTCTCGAAACCTGGACAGCAAGCCACACCGCGATGCAGAGCGCCTCTCTTGCAGAGTCTGCCACTGGAGTTTGCAAAACATCCGTAACACTATCACGCTTATCAAATACCCCTGTGACGAAACGCGCCGCTCTTCTTTGGATCTTCTCTATCTCCTCTGTCAACACGACATGGTACGGATCCCACACTGATGAGCAATACTCAAGTATAGGTCGAACGAGTGTTTTGTAAGCCACCTCCTTTGTTGATGGACTACATTTTCTAAGGACTCTCCCAATAAATCTCAACCGGGTAACCACCTTACCAACATCTAATTTTATATGATCATTCCACTTCAAATCGTTCCTCACGCATAATCCCAGATATTTTACAGAAGTAACTGCTACCAGTGTTTGTTCCGCTATCATATAATCATACAATAAAGGATCCTTCTTTGTACACTCCTGGAAATGGAAAAAAGAACACATTGACACCGGAGTGTCAGACCCACCATATTTGCTCCGGACACTGCGAGAGGGCTGTACAAGCAATGATCACACGCACGGCACAGCGGACACACCAGGAACCGCGGTGTTGGCCGTCGAATGCGCAGCATTTGTGCACCGCTGCCGTCAGTGTCAGCCAGTTTGCCGTGGCATACGGAGCTCCATCGCAGTCTTTAACACTGGTAGCATGCCGCGACAGCGTGGACGTGAACTGTATGTGCAGTTGACGGACTTTGAGCGAGGGCGTATAGTGGGCATGCGGGAGGCCAGGTGGACGTACCGCCGAAATGATCAACACGTGGGGCGTGAGGTCTCCACAGTACTTCGATATTGTCGCCAGTGGTCGGCGGAAGGTGCACGTGCCCGTCGACTTGGGACCGGACCGCAGCGACGCACGGATGCACGCCAAGGCCGTAGGATCCTACGCAGTGCCGTAGGGGACCGCACCGCCACTTCCCAGCAAATTAGGGACACTGTTGCTCCTGGGGTATCGGCGAGGACCATTCGCAACCGTCTCCATGAAGCTGGGCTACGGTCCCGCACACCGTTAGGCCGTCTTCCGCTCACGCCCCAACATCGTGCAGCCCGCCTCCAGTGGTGTCGCGACAGGCGTGAATGGAGGGACGAATGGAGACGTGTCGTCTTCAGCGATGAGAGTCGCTTCTGCCTTGGTGCCAATGATGGTCGTATGCGTGTTTGGCGCCGCGCAGGTGAGCGCCACAATCAGGACTGCATACGACCGAGGCACACATGGCCAACACCTGGCACATGGTGTGGGGAGCGATCTCCTACACTGGCCGTACACCTCTGGTGATCGTCGAGTGGACACTGAATAGTGCACGATACATCCAAACCGTCATCGAACCCATCGTTCTACCATTCCTAGACCGGCAAGGGAACTTGCTGTTCCAACAGGACAATGCACGTCCGCATGTATCCCGTGCCACCCAACGTGCTCTAGAAGGTGTCAGTCAACTACCCTGGCCTGCAAGATCACCGGATCTGTCCCCCATTGATCATGTTTGGGACTGGATGAAGCGTCATCTCACGTGGTCTGCACGTCCAGCACGCACGCTGGTCCAGCTGAGGTGCCAGGTGGAAATGGCATGGCAAGCCGTTCCACAGGACTACATCCAGCATCTCTACGATCGTCTCCATGGGAGAATAGCAGCCTGCATTGCTGCGAAAGGTGGATATACACTGTAGTAGTGCCGACATTGTGCATGCTCTGTTGCCTGTGTCTATGTGCCTGTGGTTCTGTCAGTGTGATCATGTGATGTATCTGACCCCAGGAATGTGTCAATAAAGTTTCCCCTTCCTGGGACAATGAATTCACGGTGTTCTTATTTCAATTTCCAGGAGTGTATGTATTCGCAATACGTTACATTTGCCTATATTAAGGGTCAGTTGCCGCTCCGTGCACCAAGTGCCTAAGCGCTGCAGATCTTAGTGCATTTCGCTACAATTTTCTAATGCTGCAACTTCTCTGTATACTACAGCATCATCCGCGAAAAGCCGCATGGAACTTCCGACACTATCTAATAGGTCATTTATATATATTGTGAAAAGCAATGGTCCCATAACACTCCCCTGTGGCACGCCAGAGGTTACTTTAACGTCTCTAGACGTCTCTCCATTGAGAACAACATAGCAGTGTTCTGTTTGCTAAAAACTCTTGAATCCAGCCACACAGCTGGTCTGATATTCCGTAGGCTCTTACTTTGTTTATCAGGCGACAGTGCGGAACTGTATCGAACGCCCTCCGGAAGTCAAGGAAAATAGCATCTACCTGGGAGCCTGTATCTAATATTTTCTGTGTTTCATGAACAAATAAAACGAGTTGGGTCTCACACGATCTCTCTCTCCGGAATCCCTGTTGATTCCTACAGAGTAGATTCTCGGTTTCCAGAAACGACATGATACGTGAGCAAATGAGATGTTCTAAAATTCTACAACAGATCAACGTCAGAGATATAGGTCTATAGTTTTGCACATCTGCTCAATGACCCTTCTTGAAGACTGGTACTGCCTGTGCTCTTTTCTAATCATTTGGAACCTTCTGTTCCTCTAGAGACTTGCGGTACACGGCTGTTAGAAGGGAGGCAAGTTCTTTCGCGTACTCTGTGTAGAATCGAATTGGTATCCCGTCAGGTCCAGTGGACTATCCTCTGCTGAGTGATTGCAGTTGCTTTTCTATTCTTTGGACACTTATTTCGATGTCAGCCATTTTTACGTTTGTGCGAGGATTTAGAGAAGGAACTGCAGTGCGGTCTTGCTCTGTGAAACAGCTTTGGAAAAAGGTGTTTGGTATTATAGCTTTACGCGTGTCATCCTCTGTTTCAATGCCATCATCGTCCCGGAGTGTCTGGATATGCTGTTTCGAGCCACTTACTAAGATTTTCTGTCAAGTCGGTACATAGAATTTTACTTTCGAATTCACTGAACGCTTCACGCATAGCCCTCCTTACGCTAACTTTGACATCGTTTAGCTTCTGTTTGTCTGAGAGGTTTTGGCTGCGTTTAAACTTGCAGTGAAGCTCTCTTTGCATTCGGAGTAGTTTCCTAACTTTGTTGTTGAAATACGCTGGTTTTTTCCTGTCCCTCACAGTTTTACTCGGCACGTACCTGTCTAAAACGCATTTTGCGATTCCCTTGAACTTTTCCATAAACACTCAACACTGCCAGTGTGGGAACAGAAATTTTCGTTTGATCTGTTAGGTAGTCTGAAATCTGCCTTCTATTAGTTTTGCTAAACAAAAGAACCTTCCTCCCTTTTTTTACATTCCTATTTACTTCCATATTCAGTGATGCTGCAACGGCCTTATGATCACTAATTGCCTGTTCTGCGCTTACAGAGTCGAAAAGTTCGGGTCTATCTGTTATCAGTAGGTCCAAGATGTTATCTCCACGAGTCGGTTCTCTGTTTAATTGCTCGAGATAATTTTCGGATAGTGCACTCAGTATAGTGTCACTCCATGCTCTGTCCTTACCACCCGTCCTAAACATCTATCCCAGTCTATATCTGGTAAATTGAAATCTCCAACTAAGACTACAACATGCTGAGAAAAGTTATGTGAAATGTGTTCCAGATTTTCTCACAGTCGCTCTTCCACTAATGCTGGAGAGTCGGGAGGTCGCTAAAAGGAACCAGTTATTAACCTAGCTCGGTTGTTGAGTGTAACCTCCACCCATAATAATTCACATGAACTATTCACTTCTACTTCACTACAGGATAAACTACTACTAACAGCGACAAACACGCTACCACCGGTTGCATGCAATATATTCTTTCTAAACACCGTCTGTGCCTTTGTAAAAATTTCGGCAGAATTTATCTCTGGCTTCAGCCAGCTTTCCGTACCTACAACAATTTCAGCTTCGGTGCTTTCTATCAGAGCTTGAAGTTCCGGTACTTTACCAATGCAGCTTCGACAGTTTACAATTACAATACCTATTGCTGCTTGGTCCCCGCATGTCCTGACTTTGCCCCTCACCCTTTGAGGCTGTTGCCCTTTCTGTACTTGTCCGAGGCCATCTAACCTAAAAAAAAACGCCCAGTCCGCGCCACACAACCCCTGCTACCCGAGTAGCTGCCTGCTGCGTGTATTGGACTCCTGACCTATCCAGTGGAACCCGAAACCTTATGGCGCAAGTCGAGGAATCCTTGAACGAACCAGGCAACGATCATTATATGACTAGAGGTTCCAGACCAGTAATAGTTCTGTTGTCTCTTCTATTTTTTATTCTGTTTCGTAGTTTACGCAGCTGAATGTTTCCCAAAGGATTATTTTACTTTGGTATATCTTGCAGGATATGTCGCTTCAATTTACCGATTTTACTCTTAGAAGAATGAAAAACAGTAACCAGCTTAAAGGTAACGTATTAACAGAAGATTCTACGCATTAATCGATAGTTTAAAAAAAGCATAATAGCTAAGTATGGCTTAGAGTAGCTGGTGTGAAAATTTTTAATTCTCGTTACGCTTTCAGTATACACTGCACAAGAAAATTAAAAGACAACTTTTGCGAAATCTGATATTTGTCTCCCATTGGGACGTTCGAAACTTGGCTCAAAGCTCCCTACAACCTTCTCGTGTAATGGTGCAAAAGCGTGGGCCCTGCGACGTCACCTTCGGGCTCTGCGACGCTTCAGACTGCAAGGAAAACGACCACAGCTCAGAAGGTCATGTGTCTTGTAAAGTGGGTCAACTATATCATATTGGCACCAAATTACATCTCAGTTCTATCCAACACCAACATAGCCGTGTCACACGATGAGAAGGTCGCCACAGGCTCTTTTGTCCACATTTTACTCATTCTTTTGACGCCTCTGCGGTAGAAATCAAACAGCCAGCTTTGAAAACTGCTTACTTCCCTGGGGCGTTGGCTTTCCCACATTCCGCTGTCGCAGCGCGATGAACAAGAGGAAAGCTTCTTGACATTCTTTGACGCTGGTGACAACGCTGAACGTTTCAACCATTCTCTGAGAACATTGCGGGGCTGCATCCCCATTGTACTTGAAAGCACTCCATTGGAGTGCAGTGTGACGGCAGTTTTTGCTCTTGTGTACAGGATGGAACCACTAGGGACAGTTCAAACCCACTCGATAAAATCAAAGGGCCCTCTAATTTCCCGACACCCACGCAACTTTTTTGAGCATGTTAAAAACGTACCTGTCGGTAATTTCGACATCAAATCAGCCTGACTGCCCATTTACTTGAGTAGTACTCTTCGACATCCATGGGTGCAGTTTGCCTACCATCAGGTGATGTTATACAGCGTAGCATACTCACTAATCAATATAAATATTTCTCATCTGCCCAAATCCGTCGACATCCATGGGTGCAGTTTGCCTACCATCAGGTGATGTTATACAGCGTAGCATACTCATTAATTAATATAAATATTTCTCATCTGCCCAAATCCTTTGGTTATAGCTTTCATCTAGTCATTCGTTACAAGCACTACTTACTTTTAATTTCACAAAACTGTTGTGTTAATGTTGACTACTATAATTGTTTTTCTTCACTAATTATCGTACAACAAACGATAAGCGTAGATAAACGATTATAGCACCGGTAAACAAGTGCCATGAATCACGAATGTCTTCGTTTGATGGTAGTTCAATCTGATATCAGTGCTGAAAGTTAATTGTTCTCTGCCTCACAACTGAGCGCAGGGAACATATCTAAGGTAAGCAGTGTGTTGGCTGACTTACGGAGTGTAATTTTCTTCAATGCTACAGTCGTGTCCTGAAGCCATAACTGCAAAGCTAACATTTTTGCTCGAATGATACGGATTCAGTAAGTTATCACAATACTCACTAAGGCCAAAAATTACTACTTTTTGTTTCCTCTCTACTACACACCTAAACCTCTCCCAATTGCGTTTTGTTCTCCTCGTTCCTGTCGGCTGACATTCTGACGTCACTATGCATTTTGCTCAGATGATTTAGACATGTGTTATAGGGAAAATAGTGGAATCAGTTGAAAAGTAACAAGGCACATCCATATGTTAGTATTACCCGGCTGCAGGTTTACAAACACTTTTTGCCATAGCTGCTGATCATCTAGCACCAACGAAAGTCTCATGTAACAGGAAAGCATGGTGAAAACTTTTGCGATCTCTGTCCCAAATTTTAGCCGATGTGTACCCTGGGAAGCCATTACCTCTGGTTAAAGACAACTGTTCGTAGTGACGAAGATTATCAGCCGAATCAAGATGGAATACCATTGCCTGAAGATGACGAATAGGAAACTTGGCGAAACGTTGTCGCAGAACGCTGTCTTGACTCGGCTGGTAACCCGAAAAACATAATCATAAAGACTGCATGTAGAACCGTTATTGTCGTTCTGCCGTACTAAATTTGCGAAAATTGGCGAAAAAGCAAGATTCCTAGGTGGATTTCATTGGTGGAATTTTCTGGGGTTAGTAGCCGATTCGTAGCGTCCCCTTTAACCACCGTTTCTGCGTGTTCCTCACACTCGTTATACTGGCATACAGGCTTCTTTGCATGAATGTAGTGAGTCAGAATCTTGTTCAACTGCTGCTTCAGAACGTCTGACAATCGCGTAACATTGCATCAGAGAATGCTGAAGCTTAACTATAGGTGTAGGAAAGTAAATATGCGTCGTACCACCCGAAACAGGACTTGCTGAGTCTCTTTGGCAGTACAGATGACACGAAGTAGTAATACCTAATAGCACACGCGACGAAAGCAGAGAGGTGGCACGAAAGCAAATAAAAGCAACGAAAACTACCCTTTCTCGATGTAATTGTAGAGGGAACAGGACCTGCACATGTATCAGTATTATGGTTCATGCAAATATTACAACACCAGGAAAAGGTTCATATGAATTGGAAAGTACGTGGAAATGAGGGGTAGAACGAAGGAACAAACGTAGCGAAGAACAAACCATTAGAAAATGTGCAAAAGACTTTACTCTCTGTCAAGGATTATCGCTGTCGATGGACGAAAAGGAGAAGACTTGGTGAAGGAAAGAAAGGCATCATCAACCAGAAATCGGAGCTAGTGACTACCAAGAAACTTCCTTAAACAATATGTTAGGGCGTGCCTATATGGAAAGCACGCTTAAAGTGAAAAACTAGGAAAGACAAAGTTGAAATATTATAGAGGACTGCCGCAGAGAGGATTGCTGACAAATAGGAAGATTAAGAGGGAGAGGTATTAAACGGAATATACGCACAAAAACGTGCTTAAAGCTCTAGTAAGTAGAAGTACCCTGACCGTGCGAGCTGAGAATTTGAAATTAACTTCAGAATGGTGGGAGTAACGGACGAGAATACTTCAGCAGGCTAAGACTTTTATCACACTTTGAGCGAAGTTTAAGGGAACATCAAGGATAACGTCAGGATTCATCACTGACATCAACTTGTAATACAAAATTTCTAAGGCTTTCGTGGCCACCTGTTGAAAAATAGCCTATTGGCTTCTGTCTCGGGTTCTCTGGCCGACGTTCGTCTGAGTTTCATCACCAGCAATGGAAGGTTAAGCTTTGACAATGCCAGCCACTCGTGCTGGAGAAATGTCAGTAAAATCATCAGACGAAAGTCGGCCGAAGAACCCGAGACAGAAGCCAATAGGCAATTTGTCAGTAACTTGTAACATAAAACTGAAGATCTTAAAGATGTGTTCAAGAGGCCAGCACATTTTAAGAGAATTTCGAGGAAAATGTAAAAACCCTTGATAAATTTAAAGAAGTTGAAACGAAATAAAAACGAAAGGTAAGGGATCGTGATCATCTAACTGAATAATTTAGATGTGCAACACACAGTTATTCTAATTTCAATTTTCAATTACCAATTTTTGTACCTTGATGTCTGCGTAATCTTTCTGGATATTATGCACATTTTTTTGATAAATAATAATAAGGAGAAATTGATTTATTCCCTAATAATAAAGAAACATGTACAAGCTGTAGAAAGAAAAAAATTTAAAGTGACTTTTTATGTATTTACAGATTTATGGTTTATGTGTTCTTTTGGATTACGCAACTATAATATTTGGTAAGGTACTGAATGAATTACGTTGCCTGCAAGAGTAAAACAAAAACTGAGGATCTTTCAACACTTTCTGTTATTATTTAATGGCTGAATATGGACAACCAGTTGACTGGTGAGGGGAGAGAGAGAGAGAGAGAGAGAGAGAGAGAGAGAGAGAGAGAGAGAGAGAGAGAGAGAGAGAGAGAGGGAGAGAGAGAAAGAGAGAGGGAAAGATAGAAAGAGAAGAGAGAGAGAGGAAGAAATAAGAGGGAGAGGCGCTCGTAAATAGGTACATGGATATATACATAAGTGGAAAGATATACACAAGTTCTTGCTGAAAAGTAATGGCTTCTAATTTTTGATGTAAAATTTCTTAAAGCTTTTTAAGTAAAACATACGTTATTAACGTTCGGTAGCTTTGTTCTTCGTGTCCAGAGTTTTGTTCTTCGTGTTCAAATATTTCAGCCGTCTTCCCATAGAAGGTTCCGAATTGTAGTGTGTAATATAACGGTGTAGAACGTTAACTGTATCTGTGCATGAGAAACAGCGTGCTGTAATTGAGTTCCGAATTCGTGGGGTTCTTCCACATGTGGAGCACCCTCTCCTTCAGCATGACAATGCCAGACCACGCATGAGCCCTGCAGCTATGCGTCGCATTGGTTTCACTGTCATCAGTCATCCTTCTTACAGCCCGACTTGCCCCATCCGATTTTCATCTGTTTCCAAAACTTCAAGAACACCCACGAGGACTTCACTTTACCAGTGATGAAGTGGTATAAGCAGATGAGACTTGTACCTTCGCCAACAAAGTTGAACATTCTAAAGTGGTGGGCTTAACAAACTTGTCTCTCTTTGGGAGAAATGACTTCTTTTCCAGGGTTCTTATGCTAAGAAATAAATATTTAGACATGAAGAATAAACATGTAAATTTTAATAAAGTTTGTTTTAATTAAAGAGCGTGTTTTCACAAATTATTGGATTGATTACTTTTCCGCAAGTCCTCGCAGATGCAGAACACTAGACGGAAAGAGAACCCGACAGTAGTATTGTGAGTCCATCAGTCAGTAAGTGCCATGGACTAGGCAGGCTGTCTTAGAAAAAACAACGACAATCTTGTAATATTTTATTATTTATGTTCTCACGTCGCGAACGGCCGTGCCGCAGTGGTAACACTGCTTCCCGTCAGATCACCGCCGTTAAGCGTTGCTGGGCTGGGCTAGCACTTGGATGGGTGACCATCCGGTCTACCGAGAGGTGTTGGCAAGCTGGGTGCACTCAGCTCTTGTGAGGCAAACTGAGGAGCTACTTGATTGAGGAATAGCGGCCCCGGCCTCGTAAACTGACAAACGGCCGGGAGAGCGGTGTGCTGTCCACATGCCCCTCCATATCCGCATCCAGTGACGCCTGTGGTCTGAGAACGACGCGGCGGTCGGTCGGTACCGTTGGGCCTTCATGGCCTGTTCGGGAGTGAGTTATCTCAGGTCGCTCTAGAAGTGTAACTTCTATTGACGACTTATTACAAATTCATCATCAGATGAACTGCTTCATAAGAAGCTAAGAAAGTAAATTACATATTAAATTAGTTTTTTACACTGACATTCGCACGTCACACAATAACTCTTCAGCTGGACAGGTCCGCAGAGGCGAATACAGTGGAAACATATCTGCGCTCCGAATGTCGGAAGCGAAGGCTGTTACAGGTGATAACGTAATATGAACATGGTAACTCTTAAATTACAAACATGAGGCCAAAGATATTTAAAATATCAAACGGGTCGTGCAAGCAAGTTTTCTGACTGAAAATTACTAAAAACACTTCCTTAATTACGGGTGCAATAAGCGAGAATGTACACTAGAAGGAGGACAGATTATTCCTGACTGGAGACGCGATTTGCATCTTGCAAACCAGTGGGCTCTCTGGCACTCTCAGCAGTGTACAGGAAACGGCCAGTGTGAAAAAAACTTATCTATGAAGCTACCATTACATAAGTGTGAGTCGCCAGAAAAAGGAGACCTGAAAAAGAAAAGGCAAAAAAAAGGAGAAATGTTTTAACAGATAAGAAAGTATTTCACAGACGATTTTGTTATGGAAATATGTTTTTTGTTTAACAACTGTATGGCTATCTTTTTTAAATAGGTTAAATTATTATTGTTTTAAAGTTTACTCAACTAGCGCCCTTTAGAAACATATGACACCAAGATTTTCATCTACGGGGACCACTTTCTGTGAGCATTTTTAAAAATTGGTGCCAAAAGCTGTTATTTTACTACCTACGTGACAATTTTCGCTAACGCAGACAGCTAAACACCCGCAAGTTTGGTCTAAGTACAAGTTTTGACAGGCGACACTTGCTTCTGTCGAAGTTGATTTTCGGTACTCCCGTTTCATTTTTGGGGACAGAGCTAGAAATACATTCAGATGATTTTCTTCCGTAAGTCAATTAACTACTTGCTTTTTGTTTCACATATGTCCTCTAGAAGGCTCGTCCACTCGTTTAATCAACTTCTTATGGAAGTCAATGACGTTTTTGCTATATAATAGTAAATCATGGATACTTTTTTTAATATACAGAGTTCATCATTGTATTCCTTCTGATTTAGAAGTAAAATGTATAGTCTGTCTACCATAGTCTGAAATTTCGCAAACTTATGCAACAAAAGATGCTTTGTGTTCTCATTAATGGTAGTATGGCAGTATGCTCGGTTGATACGACTTTCATCTCACAATATCAGCGAACCGTCGACATATCAATAAGCAAAATAGTGGTTGCATAACGGGGTAGACAAAATCAGTTTTTGTTCTGCGTCCAGACACACATTTTAGAGACGGAGTATAGATAAACAGCTTTTACGCGTCCGTGCTGGGAATTACGTTCATCGCATTTTTTATTTTGCGATGTTCATTTTTCTCTGTCTTCTGGCCGTTCTTATCGAGTTGGTATCTTAGCGAAAAAGGAAAGAATCCGTCACTGTCTTGCGTTAGTACTAGACTGAGAACACGTTGGATTTAAACTGACATACTGATAGCAGAGGAGCACAGGCACTGATGTACTTAATTGTGTTGAGCGCAGATACTGAAAGCTTAAGAGAAGATGTAATGCAGTAATAACATTTTTTCGTGGTATTTAGTCGCCGTATTGAATGTACTCATTTTATAACAGTTTTAATCTGTTAAAGAAAATTTATTATATATATATATATATATATACTGTGGCTGTACGTGTATATGCGTAAAGGCGTACATATCAGTGGAGGTACGTCATAAAATACGAACCTCTGAGCAGTCAATACAATTTATAGATTTTGTGACGAGAACCATTAACGCTGCCTTCAGCTGCCTTAATCAAATTATTACCGAATATCATCAAATATAGTGTCCGCCCCCGGTAGCTGAGTGGTCAGCGCAACAGAATGTCAATCCTAAGGGCTCGGACTCGATTCCCGGCTGGGTCGGAGATTTTCTCCGCTAAGGGACTGGTTGTTGTGTTGACCTAATCATCATCATTTCATCGCCATCGAATTGCAAGTCGCCGAAGTGGCGTCAACTCTAAAGACTTGCACCCGGCGAACGGTCTACCCGACGGGAGACTCTAGTCACACGACATTATTGTTGTTATCAAATATAGTTATCGGAAATATATTAATGTGTCTGTCACATCTCGTTCAAAACTTTATTATGCGAACACTACATTTCGTAACATCACTTCTCATTTTATTTTCGTATGTACCATTTATCCGTTATCTGTACAACGCTACACTCATGACAAACACTTTTCGAAAAAACTTACCAACATTTAAATTTATATTACACGCTAAAAAATTTCTTTTCTTGTCTTGGCCAATGAACATTTCGTATCTGCTTTATTTCTTTCGTCTTCATTTATTTGTTTACCGAAGTAACAAAATTCATGTAACTTTGGATGTCGGTTCTCCTGCTTTAATTCTCTCAGAATCGCTCGATTTAATTCAGCTACACTCCATTACTCTTTATTTGCTTTGATTCATGTTTATTTTATAAAATCTCTTAAGGCACTGTCAATTCTGTTCACCTGACTACTATGCCATTTGTGGTCTGTTGCCTAATTACAATATCGTTCAAAAACCTTAAATTTTATCTTCTCTGGCAGTTTCTGTTTCTTTACATAATTCTTCCTTGTTTTCCTTTACTGGGTACTGCGTAGATAGTTTACATAACGTAAATTATAGACTACAGCCCGGTTTCACTCCCTTCTGAGCTGCTGCCCCTATAACACGTCTTTCGACCGGTATAACCGCAGCAGAACTCGAGTAAATGACGTATTTAATCACTGCTACTGTATTTTATCCGTGACAACTTGAAGTTTCGAAGAGTGTATTCCAGTCAACAAGAAAAGTTGGGAAAATATCACTGACATGGCTTCTCAGTTCTGTTGCCAAGTATGATCTCGACATAGGTTTCACAAAGTATTTTTTCCAGATTTCACTTCGATAAACAGTTAACTTATTCTATACATTAATTGAAGCGAACATGGCTGCTTGGTTCAATCACCATTTAGAAATTAAAATTGAAACAAATGAGTCCTTGGTCACAAGTTTTTAGTCTTTTTTACCAGATTTCAACACTTCTAAGAGTACCTTCATCATAATTTAGACATTTAAAGTGGTCTATAACATAATTACAAATTTCTGGGAAGAAAAAAAACTTGTATTACATAAAAAGTATAACCATTGACTAACAATGCAAGACAAAGACAGTACTAACATGTCATGAAGGGCTTTAGTTATGAAATATTTAAAAGAAATGTGTGAAGGCGAGCCTCTAAGGGCTGCTCATACCTGTACAGCCATAGGTTGCAGTGGTACGAGCAACCCTTAGAGGCTCGCCTTTACACATTCCTTTTAAATATTTTATGACTAAAGCCCTTCTGGCCTGTTATTTATTTTATACGTGACATGTTAGTACTGTCTCGGTCTTCTACTATTAGTCAGTAATTACACTTTTTTATATAAAAAAGTTTCTCCTATAAGTTTGTAATATGTTATAGATTATTTTAAACGTGTAAATTCTGATAAAGGCACTCTTAGAAGTGTTGAAACCTGGTAAATAAGACTAAAAATTTTTGACTGAGGGCTCATTTGTTTCAATTTTTATTAACTGAAGACAAATTCATAATGCATGAAAAAGGAAGGTGATAAAAACACGAAACAAAATTTTAATGCAAAATAATTTCCAAAATATCCATTTATGTCTCAAAAATATCTGTGCATTTATTTATTTGATATCACAAGGAAATACGTAGAAGGCCTTATATCAATCAGATTGCTTAATGTAGCTACATACGAAACATTTGAAAAGGGCTAATGGACATTACAATAAACAATAAAAAATTAAAATTAGAGTCTATACTGACTTAGCAGCGATAGAAGAAATCTTAATAGTTTAAAGAGCTATAAGAGTAAATACAAGAAAACAAGAAAATGGTGATTTACATTGAGAATATGGAACTGTAACAATTAAAAAATATTTTACACCATATGACGTAAATATGTGAACTGATAATACAAAGTGAGAATGGGGCGTGAATGGTACTTTTTGTGTGCCCTAAATACACAGGCTCTGTAAAAACGACTTGCTTGGAGAAGCTCAATAGTTTATTGGTGCATCGTGACAGCGATGTGGGAAGTCACATTCCTATCTGAGCAGCGAGAATCCGCCAGAGTGCCAGCAGCAACAGCACGCTCCCTAAAGCGATCAGTGTGTAGTGGAAATCAAGTAACCTAAAACAGTGAAACATAACCACACGTAAATTACATTAATACAGTCAAACAATTCAGTCTATATTGTCAATATCACCTCCTAATCGCTGGGTAACTGATGGAGCGTCACTGAATTTTGTAGTTACACAAGATGGGTGATGCATATCGAGACTGTCAGTGATACGCACTCATCGATATGTCTCGTAAGCTAGTGGAAGTGCTTTGAGTTTGAGCTCTTTGGTTCGCTGCAAGACTGCGCTGTTTCACATGTTACCACCGTAATTGAAGGATCGATAATGGGGAGCTCCTGTCATCCGTATTGCATAGTAGCTGAGTCGTTACCTATTTTTTTTATTCAAATTTCTAGGGGAGGACCAGCTGTAACTTCAGAGTGTTGTGGAGGATTTGAATGTGCCTGTAATTATTGCACCGCCTGGGTGGTATTTTGCCATGAACTGCTTTTGGCTCTTGCTTAAATGTGCGCTGTTCACCCAAAGCGGCTTCTAATAACTGATTATACGTGACTGAGTTGATTTGGGTAGTTCGTGGACGGTAAAGGTGCAAAACTATTTCCTTACTTTAAATAATATGTGATAGTTTTTAAGTTACTACAACATGTCAGGTAACATTGCTTTTTTACATGTGTGGTAATATTGTTTTTTTTCTCTTTTATTGCTTTAAAACTTTTTCTCTTCTTATTCTACCTATGTAAAACTAGTGGAACGTCCTGTTAACGCCAGTGTCGAACATAATGGCCAGCTCTTGGGCAAAATTTCTGAGCAAGGCCGTCTTCGTTGCCATAAAATATGGGTTGTAATTTAACCTGTATCATGGTAAGACTGTTTGTACTAAGTTTAAAACCATGGAACGATACAGTCTTTGTTCTGAGTAATGGTACCTGTAAAGTACGTTTTGATATTACATTGATTAACTTGGCCTCTGAAGTCTTCTGATGCTAAACTATCTTATTATTGATGCCTTTTGAAATTGTTTTTATTGCATTATGTAATTTGGTCTTCGGTGTTTTTTTAAAGGTTTTGAGGCTATAGTATTCTTTATTGGCGTCTGTAATGTATTTTGTTAATAGCAAATTCTGATCCAAGTATTGACACCCCTTTTAAATAATTTTGATGTTAAATTGTAAGCTACAGTTAAAATAATTGGTGTTGTGTTGCTGATTTAATCAGTGACGCTTTAAAGAAGGATCCTTTATTGTATGATTATATGATAGCGGAACAAACACTGGTAGCAGTTACTTCTGTAAAATATCTGGGAGTATGCGTGCGGAACGATTCGAAGTAGAATGATCATATAAAATTAATTGTTGGTAAGGCGGGTACCAGATTGAGATTCATTGGGAGAGTCCTTAGAAAATGTAGTCCATCAACATAGGCGGTGGCTTACAAAACACTCGTTCGACCTATACTTGAGTATTGCTCATTAGTGCGGGATCCGTACCAGATCGGGTTGACGGAGGAGATAGAGAAGATCCAAAGAAGAGCGGCGCGTTTCGTCACAGGGTTATTTGGTAAGCGTGATAGCGTTACGGAGATGTTTAGCAAACTCAAGTGGCAGACTCTGCAAGAGAGGCGCTCTGCATCGCGGTGTAGCTTGCTCGCCAGGTTTCGAGAGGGTGCGTTTCTGGATGAGGTATCCAATATATTGCTTCCCCCTACTTATACCTCCCGAGGAGATCACGGAGTCTTTCCGGCAGTCGTTCTTCCCGCGAACCATACGCGACTGGAACAGGAAAGGGAGGTAATGACAGTGGCACATAAAGTGCCCTCCGCCACACACCGTTGGGTGGCTTGCGGAGTAGAAATGTAGATGTAGATGTAAATATTGATTTGGGTGTTACCCTAACAGATCTATTGCTAACACCATTTTCATACTCATAACGTTTGATTTATGACAGACAGTGATAACAATTCGCATTTGCTTAAACTGAACGCTTAAACTAGCGCATTCGACCAGCATGTGTCTTATGTAAATAGTTGCACGAAAATGCGAAATTTTGATTAAGAGTGGGTTTACTCACTTACCATTGTCCAGATCCCCACATCCTGTACCCTTTTTATTGGAGCGAGTTGTATGGTTATTGAGCCAGTGCGCAATAGCACACGCTGCTAATACGCAAGTAATGCTTCATTTAATTAAATTGTTTTGCTTGTATTGCTTGTAATGAACTGGAGGAGATCTGATTAGTTACGTTGGCGGTGGCAGGTAGCATTAAGTCATCATGTAAACATCAGATGATGATGATGATGATGATGATGATTAGTGTTTTAGGGCGTACAACAACGTGGTTATCGGCGCCCGTTCCCAAAAGAAATGCTGTCGAGAGCAGCCAAGATCTATTAAACAAGGATCAATGTGAAACAGTGTTTGCACGTGTGTTAATAACTCAGTAAGGGACTGGATAACAGCATTGCTGGTTCTAAGGACATTTCAACAACAATTTTTCTGAGTGCACAAGTGGTGGTTATGGACTTGTTATATTATCCGCAAGACTCTTCAATGGTGTTTGTGTGCCTGCACAGTCAAACAGATGGCTGCTGGCCGTCTCTACAAGGACTACAGTGGGTCTACACCTTTGATGACCCACCAATACCATTATTTCTACAAGGACTGCAGTGGGTCAGCACCTCTGGTGGCCCACCAATAGTAATCTCTACCATGACTACAGTGGGTCTGCTCTGTGTTGACCTACCTACCGATAGTCTTCAACATCGACTGACTCTGCTGTGGCCCATTACCTGTCTGCATGTCAAGAGTCAGCACTGTCTTTCGTTGGAAGGACAACACTACTTCTTCAAGATTGCTTAGAAATCCACTACTTCCAAGTGCAATTTCTTTTATTGCTCAGACATTGAAAAAAAACACTGCAATTTCACTGTGATGAATGATCAGGACTGTCTTTATGGACTGTGAGAAAGTTTTAGCTTTTGAACAACATTGCATCGATAAGTGTGTGCATTTCATTTCTTTGTCATTGTAATTATGAAAAAATTTTTCAAATCTGTATTGGCCACTGCCCAAAACAATTTGTAAATTTTTTGTGGGGAGCATGGGGGCTATGTAAGAAGGCTGTTTAGGATTTTTTATTGGTAACGCCGCCGCCACGTAACGCTCTGTATGAAGATCACTGGCTGTGCTGTGCGCAGTCTGTGTTTGGTTTGCATTGTTGTCTGACATTGTAGTGTCGAGCAGCGGCAGCTGGATGCTAACAGCGCGTAGCGTTGCGCAGTTGGAGGTGAGCCGCCAGCAGTGGTGGACGTGGGGAGAGAGATGGCGAAGTTTTGTAATTTGTAAGACTGGATGTCATGAACTATCATATATATTTTGACTATTAAGGTAAATACACTGTTTGTTCTCTATTAAAATCTTTCATTTGCTAACTATGCCTATCAGTAGTTAGTGCCTTCAGTAGTTTGAATCTTTTATTTAGCTGGCAGTAGTGGCGCTCTCTGTATTGCAGTAGCTTGAGTAACGAAGATTTTTGTGAGGTAAGTGTTTTGTGAAACGTATAGGTTAATGTTAGTCAGGGCCATTCTTTCGTAGGGATTTTTGAAAGTCAGATTGCGTTGCGCTAAAAATATTGTGTGTCAGTTTAAGCACAGTCATTTATAATTTTTCTAAGGGGACGTTTCAAATGTAAACATCTGCATGGATGCCGTCGGGGAAGTAAGTGGCACATGCTCCACTTGCCGCGGATTTCCTCACTGAAGTGTGTCCATGTTAACTGACGCCTCCTCATCTCACATTCAGATTTCTCGCTTACAACTGCCCCTGGAACAGGTAGCTAATCGGGTTCGTGATGTGCGTCTGCTTAACACCGATCCCAAGTATGGCTTGACATTCAAGCACTGCAAGAGGAAATATTGTTCTTGCACTGACGAATTTCTTTTCATAATTATCAGACAGAGAATGAAGTAATTCGAACTGACATGAGCAAAATGTAAATAGAATCGAAGGGCTGAGTAAGAGCATAGCTGTGAGAAAAGATTTCAGTAAGTTGCTAAAATTGCTAACAGTGATTATTCAGAATGTTCGGAAGTTATCTGTTGAAAATGTTATCCAAATTTTAGGCTAACTGTAGTCAACTGTTAGGATGCAAAAGCAGGGTGATGTATGGCAAGTTCTCCATGGCGTCATGTTCCAAGTTATTTATCTATTAAGTGTCTTAACGATTAAGTGGGCTAAAGGTTGCAATTCTGCGGAGCAGTGGCTCATTAAGAGAGCTTCGGAAAAAAGTTATTCTTGAAACTTTTAGCCCCTGTAAACTCGTAGAGCAGCATTTTTTCTGGATGCAAGCGGTGAATCAACCGTTAGGGGATTATACTGAGAGTGTACGTAGGCGTCGACGGCACTATCCTTAAATACTTCCGAAGGCGAAGCAGTGCTTAATATTTTAGAAAGGATACAACCGTAAGACTGGTTGAGGGTTTTATTTGCCGATAAGCAGTACACATTTTCTCATTTTGGTTCCAAACAGTGAACATATTTTTATAGCATTATACTGAGGGTAAACGTACAGCAATGAGGCATTCTGCTTAGATATTTCCGAAGACGAGGCATTGCTTAATAGTTTGGAAGAGAACACTGTTTCAAGGTTTTATTTGCTGATAAGTCCTACACATTTCCTGATTGTAACAAAATGGCTCTCCATCACTGCAGTGTCACTATTTGACAGTGTCTTCGAGTTTAAATGCTACATTCTATCTACCTTGCATGCAAGTCCGAGGGAACAGACACTGGCTGTACTGAATCATGAAATGTACACTCCTGGAAATGGAAAAAAGGACACATTGACACCGGTGTGTCAGACCCACCATACTTGCTCCGGACACTGCGAGAGGGCTGTACAAGCAATGATAACACGCACGCCACAGCGGACACACCAGGAACCGCGGTGTTGGCCGTCGAATGGCGCTAGCTGCGCATCATTTGTGCACCGCCGCCGTCAGTGTCAGCCAGTTTGCCGTGGCATACGGAGCTCCATCGCAGTCTTTAACACTGGTAGCATGTCGCGACAGCGTGGACGTGAACCGTATGTGCAGTTGACGGACATTGAGCGAGGGCGTATAGTGGGCATGCGGGAGGCCGGGTGGACGTACCGCCGAATTGCTCAACACGTGAGGCGTGAGGTCTCCACAGTACATCGATGTTGTCGCCAGTGGTCGGCGGAAGGCGCACGTGCCCGTCGACCTGGGACCGGACCGCAGCGACGCACGGATGCACGCCAAGACCGTAGGATCCTACGCAGTGCCGTAGGGGAAGACACCGCCACTTCCCAGCAAATTAGGGACATTGTTGCTCCTGGGGTATCGGCGAGGACCATTCGCAACCGTCTCCATGAAGCTGGGCTACGGTCCCGCACACCGTTAGGCCGTCTTCCGCTCACGCCCCAACATCATGCAGCCCGCCTCCAGTGGTGTCGCGACAGGCGTGAATGGAGGGACGAATGGAGACGTGTCGTCTTCAGCGATGAGAGTCGCTTCTGCCTTGGTGCCAATGATGGTCGTATGCGTGTTTGGCGCCGTGCAGGTGAGCGCCACAATCAGGACTGCATACGACCGAGGCACACAGGGCCAACACCCCTCATCATGGTGTGGGGAGCGATCTCCTACACTGGCCGTAAACCTCTGGTGATGGTCGAGGGGACACTGAATAGTGCACGGTACATCCAAACCGTCATCGAACCCATCGTTCTACCATTCCTAGACCGGCAAGGGAACTTGCTGTTCCAACAGGACAATGCACGTCCGCATGTATCTCGTGCCACCCAACGTGCTCTAGAAGGTGTAAGTCAACTACCCTGGCCAGCAAGATCTCCCCATCTGTCCCCCATTGAGCATATTTGGGACTGGATGAAGCGTCGTCTCACGCGGTCTGCACGTCCAGCACGAACGCTGGTCCAACTGAGGCGCCAGGTGGAAATGGCATGGCAAACCGTTCCACAGGACTACATCCAGCATCTGTACGATCGTCTCCATGGGAGAATAGCAGCCTGCATTGCTGCGAAAGGTGGATATACACTGTACTAGTGCCGACATAGTGCATGCTCTGTTGCCTGTGTCTATGTGCCTGTGGTTCTGTCAGTGTGATCATGTGATGTATCTGACCCCAGGAATGTGTCAATAAAGTTTCCCCTTCCTGGGACAATGAATTCACGGTGTTCTTATTTCAATTTCCAGGAGTGTATTTGCAAATTGCGAATATCGTACCAACAGCTATACAAGTTATAGGAAACAATGAAAATTTTTTCGAGATATGGACTCGAAGTCAAATCCTCCTACTTTTTATTTTCAACAAGGGAAAAGGAAAACACATCAATGTTTATTTTGCACAGGTAGTTTATCTGAAGAAAACAACATCAACACAATGTACAATAACGAGAAACACAAAAAAGACTGTCCTCCCAGCGGAACAAATATCAGTGCCTCACACCCGCGGCAGCGAACGAGGGCTTTCTTTTAAAAAATTCTATTTTTATATTTATTTATTTATTTACAGGGGAAAGGGAATCACATAAATGTTATGTTGCACAATTGGTTCCTTGGGTAAAGAAAACAATAACAACACATTGTACGATGATGAAATACAGGAAAAGACCGCCACCACCGCGCAACAAACTAAAAGTCCACACACTTGTGGCTGCATATGAGTGGCTACAAGTGGATCCCTGCATTCAACGTCTGGCAACGTCGTCTCGAAGAGAAATGCCGTATTTCTCTACGGCTGTTCCTGTGCTACGTTTTCAGTACTCGCTATGAAGTTATCGTCTCATGCCTGGTATGCCCCAGCTGCTGGAAGGGTGCAAGAAAGCACCGCCCAAAAGATTGGCATAGTATTATCGATAGCATGTTCCAGTAGAAAAGCCAAAAACCGAGATTGCCCTTGTCACGACTGTGGAACAGCCATGTCACAGCATTAGTCTTAGTGTGAGTGGAGAACGTATCATCCAGCCTTAAACGGGACTGTGGGAACACTGCTTGTGGAGCCGTGCGAAGAGAAAGGGCAAGCATTTTTCTTATCGGTTGTCACACCTCTGCAGAAGATCCACATTACGAGCAATGTGTATCTGTGTCAGGCAGACGACAGTGTTGACAGAGTGTGTAGTTGGCAATATCAACGGCATGGAGTTGGTTGACCGCCATATACCAGGTCGTCCGTGCGTTTTGAGTCGACAAAGTGGTAGTGCACTGTTCACCACAACACCGAACAAGCTGCCAAAGTTTGACGTTGTTCCACCGCGTTCCAGTTACGTTCTCTCACCGTCAGGCAGGAGCTCTCGTACACGAGAAATTGGTGTGGATATAGTGGACGTAACTATAGTCACCGAAAAAAGTCCTGACATGGGAAAGGGATGAGGATATACAGTTATGCATCACTGCAAGGGCGGTAGTGAGGAGGAGGGAGTCAGTTCGTCGATCCACTAATCTGTGCCGACGTCGGGTCCACAACTTCATCCCCGTATTGACATACAAGGCCACCGCTCGTACGTGGATACTGGTGAGTCGTAGGTTGGCATCGTTGGAGTGTGGTGAGTGAATCGTACCGAGCTTTTAGTATCAGAATCGCGCTCATGAAATAGACAAAGGCCGCCGTCAACTTGTGAGCCATCAACTTACATCCATTCTGGACGCCAGGTGAGCGTAGACGTAAGCAACCCTTTGAGTCATGTCTAACATCCAGAGCTGATTGCCTCGGACGCTTGTGCGTGGGTGTAACTTATAACCGCCATCTGCCTGAAGATAATCCTCAGGCATTTAAGTGTATCTTGTAACTGAAATGGGCCCCACTCCCTTCCAGGAGGCTACTGCCTATTACCATTGCTGTGGACTTCGTTAAATTCATACAGCGGCCTACAACACCTCCGTATCTGGCAATCGATTCCAATGTCCCTTGCAATTCGTCACACGGTCACGTAAAAATAGCAGATAGTTCATGTACGCTCGCCGGATGAACGCATGACCTCTCAACGTAATTCACGTCAGCCGACAATACAATATATACAACACCAGCTCGAGGGCATTGCTGTGCAGAATGACCGATAACGCGCCTCCCTGCTGTACCGAGCAGGCGATGACAATTGGGCCAGCCACGTGTCCACTGATCATCACTCGCGATGTAGCACCTTCGAGTAGACGGATCATACTGCAAATAAAAGCCAGGAGAAACTGCTGTAGTACCGCTTCGATGTAGTCGTGATTCACCCTAACGAAGGCGTGGTGACGGCCCTTGTGGCCGAGCGGTTCTAGGCGCTTCAGTCCGGAACCGCGCTAGTGCTACGGTTGCAGGTTCGAATCCTGCCTCGGGTGTGGATGTGTGTGATGTCCTTAGGTTAGTTAGGTTTACGTAGTTCTACGTCTAGCGGACTGATGACCTCAGATGTTAAGTCCCATAGTGCTCAGAGCCATTTGAACCATCTGAAGGCGTGGTCTGTCTACCTACGCCGAAGCTCTGTTCAGGCGACAAGCCTCTGTCACAGCCATGACACCCCTAAAATTTCCGAGCACAATCTGTATATTACTGTTACCACGCAGGCTCATTTGGTCAACAGAAACAATTCGGAGCGGGACACACAGAATGAAAGCAGCAAGAATCTGGGTAAAAAATTTTAAAGTCACTCTCAAGCTTAGTGAGAGGGCGATAATGTTTAACGCCACTGCCACCCTACGGCTTGGGGATCGGAATAAGAAGACGTTTGACGTAATCAGATGGTATGAAGATAGGATCTGTTCTTTCGGACATATCCGAAAGAACAGATGCCATCTTCTTCAGTGCGGATGCACACGAATTGCCTGAACTCTTACGGGAGTAATGGGTATAATGGCAGGGACACTACGAATGTAGTGTTTGGACTATAAGTTGAGAATGTGGGTCTCACGGAGGATGTGCCAGCGACAAATCGCTGCAATCGCGCATTCCTCTCTGCCCTCGGTGGCTCAGATGGATAGAGTGTCTGCCATGTAAGCAAGAGATCCCAGGTTCGAGTCCCGGTCGGGGGACACATTTTCAACTGTCCCCGTTGGTATATATCAACGCCTGCCAGCAGCTAATGGTATTGATTTAATTGTAATTTAATCAGATGTAGGTGGACGCTGGGGGTCATCAGTTCCTGAACGTCGTTACCAAGCAAGGAGCAGTAAGATCAATGAATGTGTGGCAGA
Organism: Schistocerca gregaria; assembly: GCF_023897955.1. Taxonomy (NCBI): domain Eukaryota; kingdom Metazoa; phylum Arthropoda; class Insecta; order Orthoptera; family Acrididae; genus Schistocerca; species Schistocerca gregaria. The sequence goes on along the minus strand of NC_064927.1, from coordinate 167,847,822 downwards.
ACTCTGTCGGGCCTGGTGATTTGTTGGATGCCCCTTTGAGAATATTCATGTCACTAGTCGTGATTGTGTCTGTTAGAGTTGCCACATCCTCCCCGTTGAGAACCCCAGTCAATGGACAGAGCACGTCGTCTGTCGCTGAGGTGTCATGATCCTCGGCTTCATACAACCGCCGGCATTGTTCCACAAAGGCACTTGCAGTATCTTTCTGGGCCGTCAGGCGTCAGCCGCCCAGTATGTCGAAAGCGCACTTGGATAGCAGTTAAGTGGTTAAGACGGCCACCCGTGACAAGGTGAACGGGTTCGAGTGCTAGTCTGGCACAAATTCTCATTTGATCCCAATAAAGTCTGTACTTTTTGTGGTATCATACTCGTAATTTGCGAATGCATTTCATAAAAATGTTTGTCGGTGTTGGCCATACCAAATTCATTGACAAAAGGCGGGATTTTGGGGACAGAGCATCCAGGAAAGGTTGGACGTTGCAGCTGGTCCTGCATGCCAGGGAAAAACTCGGAGATTGCCTAGGAGTGCTTGTTTCCGGTGTGGAGAGGTGGGTCGTTTTCTTAAACGATTGTGAGGAGCCACAGGATCGGCATCAGAGATGTCGGAGCCGTCGAACGGTAGCGAAGTACACTATGTGATCATAAGTATCTGGACACCCCCAAAAACATACGTTTCTCATATTAGGTGCATTGTACTGCCACCTACTTCCAGATACTCCATATCAGCAACATCAGTAGTCATTAGATTTCGTGAGTGAGCAGAGTGGGGCTCTCCGCAGAACTCACGAACGTGGTCAGGTGACTGGTGCCATACGTCTGTACGCGAGATGTCCACACTCCTAAACATCCCTTGGTCCATTGTTTCCGATGTGACAGTGAAGTAGAAACATGAAGGGACACGTACAGCACAAAAGCGTACAGGTCGAACTCGTCTGTTGATTGACAGAGACCGCCGACTGTTGAAGAGGGTCGTAATGTGTAATAGGCGAATATCGACCCAGACTTATCACAGAGGAATTCAAACTGCATCAGGATCCACTGCAAGTACTATGGCAGCTAGGCGGGACGTGCGAAAACTTTCATTTCATGGTCGAGCGGCTGCTCACGTTCCGGTAAATGACAAATGACGCCTCGCTTGGTGTAAGGAGCGTAAATATTGGACGATTGAAGTGAGGAAAAACATTGTGTGTAGTGACGAATCACGGTACACAATGTCACGATCCGATGGAGGGTGTGGGTATAGCAAATGCCCGGTGGACGTCATCTGCCAGAGTGTGTAGCGCCAACAGTAAAAATCAGAGGCGGTGATGTTATGCTGTGGCCGTATTTTTCATGGATGGGGCTTCACCCCTTGTTATTTTGAGTGGCACTATCACAGCACAGGCCAACATTGATGTTTTAAGCACCTTATTGCTTCCCACTGTTGAAGAGAAATTCGGGGACTGCGACTGCAGCTTCCGACACGATCGAGCACGTTTTCATAATTCACGGCCTGTGGCGCAGTTTAACATCCCTGTAATGGACTGGTCTGCACGCAGTACTGACCTGAAATCTTCAGAATACATTTGGGATGTTTTGGAACGCCGATTTCGTGCCACGCCTAACCGACCAACATCGATACCTCTCCTCGGTATAGTACACAATGAAGAATGGACTGCCATTCCCCAAGAAACCTTCCAGCACCTGATTGAACGTATGCCTGCGAGAGTGGATGCTATCCTCAATGCTAAGGGTGGACCAACACCATATTGAATTCCAGCATTACCGATGGAAGGCGCCACGAACTTGTCATTTTCAGCCATGTGTCCGGATATTCTTGATCACGTAGTGTGTAAGTAGGCTGTTTAGGTTTTTATGTTGGTAACGCCATGTAGCCCTCTATATGAAAATCGCTGACTGTTCTGTGTGAAGGCTGTGGTTGGTTTGCATTGTTGGAGTAATATTCGCCATTGTAGTGTTGGGCAGTTGGATGTGAGCCGCCAGCAGTGGTAGATGTGGGGAGAGAAATGGCAGAGTTTTGAAATTTGTAGGACTGGATGTCATGAACTGCTATATATATTATGACTTTTGAACACTAGTAAGGTAAATACATTGCTTGTTCTCTATCAAAATCTTTCATTTGCTAACTATGCCTATCAGTAGTTAGTGCCTTCAGTAGTTTGAATCCTTTATTTAGCTGGCAGTAGTGACGCTCGCTGTTTTGCAGTAGATCGAGCAACGAAGATTTTTCTGAGGTAAGTGATTTGTGAAAGGTATAGGTTAATGTTAGTCAGGACCATTCTTTTGTAGGGATTATTGAAAGTCAGATTGCGTTGCGCTAAAAATTTTTGTGTGTCAGTTTAAGCACAGGCATGTATAGTTTTTCTAAGGGGACGTTTCAAGTGTATACTGGGTGCATTTCTCCACAAAACGACTGTCATAATTTATACGATGTTGACAAAGTGAATCTCCCCTCTTTTTGCTTCAACCTCGGTTCGGAACGAGTTTATTCGATTCTGGTAGTAATATTTCTTTCATTGATCGCCGCTGATGTAGTAGGAATCGTGGGTTAGAGAATTCTCCTACGTAGCAGGCCGCTCTTGAAAACTGTATCACTGTTTCAGGTGATCACTTAAATGTAGTTGGCGCATTTCAAACTAAGGTTTCGTGATTTCATTTGGCTTTCAAAGTTCATGGTCGCCAAAGGGCTTACAATCAAAATACAGATGGGCTGTGTGTCATATTATATGGGAAATGGCCTTGGCTTTAATTTTCAGGCCGAAAAGAGACACAGATTCTGTAGATGTGTCAAGACCGCTGGTGCGTACAGTGTTTAACAGGTGATACTAAATTTACTATCGGTCACTTAGATAAAACGGAGGCTGCGAAGTTATTACAGTTGCTAGATGAGTTTCCTGATGTTTCGATAGACACGTCCGTGTAAACTATGAGCAAGTGTCCAAAAGAAAATTTTCAGACCTCTTGGTAAACCATTATAGTCACTAACAGCCAACTGAATATTTCAGTTTAAGTGCCGACTTCACAGTTGTGTAATATTTTTTGTAAGAAAAATTGTGTATCTTTCACTGGTAAGTTTACATAAAAATTACGATAGATGTTTATATAAGCACCAAGTCTCCATTGTTAATGTCTGCTTCAACATGAAATATTGCACCTGAAAGTGATCCTGTTGGCGAAATTACAACCTTATTTCTTAAACCTGGTGTAGAAACTTCCACCAGTTTTCTTCACGTACTTACAATTGCACTGCGAGCACTTAATACAATTAACCCTAATTTAGTAAAATGGCTGGGAGCCTTATATTCATGCCATATCAGCCACTTCCATTATTATTATTAGGTATAAAGAAAGCAGGAATAATATTCAGATCCCTCAGTCAGTTACCCACTTTGTCCGAAATATTCGCCATACCATCGTCAGATCCAGATAAGATAAAACACTACTATGGTCATACTCAATCGTAAAATTAATGCTGGGCGATTGTCTATTGAGCGCCTTGTGCATATCGTCAAATTTGTCTTTGTTCTCTTCGTTAGTAATAATTTTCAACAACAGATGGCACTGCAAGTGATGTGAAAGATACAGAATACAACGCAGTCTGTGGGTGTGCCATTCTGTACGTCGTCTTTCTGCTGTAAGCATGTGCTGTTCACAACGTGCAAGTGTGCTGTGGACAACATGATTTATTCCTTAGAACAGAGGATTTTTCTGGTGTTGGAATTCCACCGTCTAGAACACAGTGTTGTTGCAACAAGACGAAGTTTTCAACGGAGGTTTAATGTAACCAAAGGACCGAAAAGTGATACAATAAAGGAACTCTTTGAAAAGTTTCAACGGACTGGGAACGTGACGGATTAACGTACTGGAAAGGTAGGGCGACCGCGTACGGCAACCACAGAGGGCAACGCGCAGCTAGTGCAGCAGGTGATCCAACAGCGGGCTCGGTTTTCCGTTCGCCGTGTTGCAGCTGCGGTCCAAATGACGCCAACGTCTACGTATCGTCTCATGCGCCAGAGTTTACACATCTATCCATACAAAATTCAAACGCAGCAACCCCTCAGCGCCGCTACCATTGCTGCACGAGAGACATTCGCTAACGATATAGTGCACAGGATTGATGACGGCGATATGCATGTGGGCAGCATTTGGTTTATGACGAAGCTTATTTTTACCTGGATGGCTTCGTCAATAAACAGAACTGGCGCATATGGGGAACCAGAAAGCCCCATGTTGCAGTCCCATCGTCCCTGCATCCTCAAAAGTACTGGTCTGGGCCGCCATTTCTTCCAAAGGAATAATTGGCCCATTTTTCAGATCCGAAACGATTACTGCATCACGCTATCTGCACATTCTTCGTGAATTTGTGGCGGTACAAACTGCCTTAGACGACACTGCGAACACCTCGTGGTTTATGCAAGATGGTGCCCGGCCATATCGCACGGCCGACGTCTTTAATTTCCTGAATGAATATTTCGATGATCGTGTGATTGCTTTGGGCTATCCGAAACATACAGGAGGCGGCGTGGATTGGCCTCCCTATTCGCCAGACATGAACCCCTGTGACTTCTTTCTGTGGGAACACTTGAAAGACCAGGTGTATCGCCAGAATACAGAACAATTGAACAGCTGAAGCAGAACATCTCATCTGCATGTGAAGCCATTCCGCCAGACACGTTGTCAAAGGTTTCGGGTAATTTCATTCAGAGACTACGCCATATTGTTGCTACGCATGGTGGATATGTGGAAAATATCGTAATATAGAGTTTCCCAGACCGCAGCGCCATCTGTTGTTGACAATTGTAACTACTGTAATTTCGAAAGTTTGTCTGCCTGAAAATGTACTGTTGTCCCAAGCATATTGCAACAAACGGTATATTTCTATTGCTGCTCTTTTAGTTTATATTGCCGTTTCAAATATACCGATCATTTTTGAAACACCCTGTATAAGCCTTCAGCAATAAAAATATTGTACAACTGTAGCGGAAGTTTCATTTGTGGACTATTTACATAACAGTTATCACTGTCTTACTGACAGAAATTTATGAAATCCACTTCTTCAATTAGAGAACGTTGCTACGAGAAAAAAGAGCTTGCATATCATTATGTAAATAGACTGACGAGATTAGTGAAAAAAATCCTGTTCACATAATAAATTCAAAACCAGTTAGGATACATATAAAGTGTTGCTTAAGCGTAAATCAATGTTACACTTAGATAAAGTGATACTGCGGTTATGAGGCGGTGAAAGCTTGTGTGCTATGTTCCTTTCTAAAGATCATATAAAAATGTGCTAAAATAATGCTATGACGCTGAATAGCAATATTATAGTTATCACTCATTTTACAAAATGTTAGACCACAATCAATTGATCAATGTGTCTCAAGCACAGAATATTATGCTTTTAGTGATTCTGAGTGGTGATTTATTTGACGGACTTGTTCAACCAGTAAGTAGCAATAGTGCTGTGGCTTATTTTAGACTACTCACTGCCTTTGAACATATGTGTGGTTGTGAAAGCACCCTTGAAGAATGCTTTCAGTTAAGGGTAGTTGCAAATTTACATTATTTGTTGTTTTATTGCTTACGAGGTGTTGGAAATGCTATGCACTACAACTAACTGTTAACTGTGTGGCTGATATAAGTAATTATCCCATTTAGGCTTTACGTCGGCCTTGCGTGTCATGACAAAATATAACCTTTTCAACTATTTTTTTAGTAACTGTTGAAAGAGTTATAAGGACCTCAGTGAGTTATTATTAGCTTCATTCATACTTTCAGACACTACAGTTGCAAGCAATACCACGAAAAACAGAACACACTTACCGACGGTGTCTTCTTCTGGCCGCTTCCAAGTTGTCGAAGCTCTCATCCATAAGGTAAAGGTGCAACCCACGCATAATATTGCTGAGGTACCACTCCCAGTCGTAATCTACGATGTCAAAGGGAAACAGCTGTTTATCAGCTGTACCAAGACGGCCAATCTGGGTCACCGCATTGTTATCTTTGAATGTCCATTATTTAGTCACGAATGGCTCCAGAGCTTGTGAGAACCCATGTATACGCGAGTACATTTTCCACGGTCTGAAACATCGAAGTGTCGTCATTACTTCAAACCAAATCCATCAGTTACGATTCAGTATGAGGGCGAAAGTAATAAAAGGCAGACTGCAACTACTGTACACGTCACAATGTCCTTACAGAATCCTTATTTGGCTATGGTTTGCGATATGAGGAACAGAATGAAACATTGCGCCAGCACAAATTTCACTAAACATGCGTATTTAGAAGCAGATCGTGGATATTAACGTCTTCGCTAGAGAAACGGGTAAATAGCATCTATGACACACATCTTCACACAACATCTTGGAAAATCTTGGTATTTAATCTGGCGCCAAGTCTCTCCTTCCATTACCGGACAAATAACGGTGACATATATGGATACTGGATCATCTCCGATCTGTAACATTATAAAGCGGATTATACGTATGAAGCGCTCGGTACTCTCCTAATGATACTGTTGCCACAGATAGTATTTAATGGTAAGTTTACCTGTTTCGGGTTGGCTGACTGCTGCAGCACTGACTGAAATGACTGAACTTCTATTCACGATACTCTCCAAGGAATACATTCATGTTTTAGAAGAATGTATGCTGCCAACCTTCTAGTCTCTCTGTTCAGTAATGGAGAAGCCTATAGTCGACCTCATATAAGATGATAACTGCTTGTAAACATTAGAAACAACCTACAGTTAGGTCAACAGACCTCCAGAAGTATCGGCATAGGGGTGTCTCGAAAAGTCTCCAAACGTAAATCCAGTTGAGTATTATTGGTCAGTGACGGTTCAAGACAACAAACTGTGTCAGGAATCTATCGAAGACAGTCTTTGTTATCACGTTTTTACTATGTGCAAGAGCACTGGCTAACATCAACTTCCAGTGTATGCTCCAGCCCTCATATACTCATTGAATGGTGGCGCTGTGAGAAACGATTGTTTTCGTATTAAAATAAAATAAGCTACTTTTATTTTAAATTTCGCCATTTTCACACCCATCTTTTAGTTTCTGTTCGTAAAAGAATGCTTTTTCTCCCACAACCTTGAAGCCTAAATAGTTTATGTCATCGGAGATTTGTAAGCCTCACACGCTTAGCAAAATAATGTTTTTCATTTTAGCTTTGTTGTTTTTATGTTTTTCATTTTTCTTATTGTTTAGTAAACTGTGGTCATTGTGTTCCAACAATAAAGCATTTTTTTCAATTTTACTATTGCATTGTAATAAATGTTCCAGTAGTACTCACTGGAAGCTTAGTATTACTTTGTAATTACAATTTTCGTCTCAGTATAACCAAAACGACGACGGAAAGTTTCTTGATCCTCCCCATAGAGAGCAATTTTATCAAATTTTTGTGTCATATATTCTTTGCAATCTACATGTAAAAGTTTAATCCGAGCAATACAACCAATTTTATTTAATACATGCTACCAAGTGGGATAGTTATGCCCACCACAAAATAAAATTTAAAAAAGCCAATTTCGTTTGAAATTGTTAACTATTGTTAACAAAATACTTTTTGAAGACGTACTGCTGTATAACTATGGTCCATAACCGACTACCGATACCTTCTTTCTCCATCTTAGCAATACAAACTCATTCCCCGTAATTTGAGCACTGAGTAGGGAGGAGGGGCGGGGTGAGGGGGATGGAGGGGGGGGGGGGGAATGGGGACAGGACTTTATGATAACACCGAAAATTTTTTTAATAATACAGATTTCGATAACTGTGGCTGACATTTGTTCACAACATGCTTTTTAAAGACATATAGATGTTTATGTTGGGTCCTGAATGTGAAAATGTGCATATGACATTTGCTGCAAAACATCGCATTCTCTACTTAGATTTATGTGCATGATTTCAATGAAAACGCTAATATATTTTAGTATAAGAAATCGTTGAACACAAGAAATATTTTCTTAAAAAATTTAAAATGTGAAGTACATGAATAGATTGCAATATTTTCAAAAGGTGGGCGTACAGAACACCCCACCTCCTTTGTATTGTGAGTGTTTAAATCAGTGGAACAAGTTTATACATTTACTGCCAATAATGATAATAATAATAATAATAATAATAATAATAATAATAACACGGTGCATAACTTACCTGACAAAAGTTAGAATTGTTTTTGTGCAATTTTGTTGTTTTGTACACAATTAATTACAGTTTGGGACAATAACGAAGTAATGTGTTACCTTACGCAACTCTCCATTTCCAATTTTTGTGTAGGTGGGAATTTTCGTGCTTTTCCGATTGTTTGGACAAATGTAGAAGATCCCTAACAGATGTATTAGTTCACGAATTTACTTCCGGGCTGAAAATCAGATATTCTTATGCTGCACCCACACAATAACTTGTGCTAACTGTACCCTTCCTTTTCAGATATTCGCCTGTAGTCATCACTCGTTCAACCAAAGGATCAATCCTCGGAGGCCCTAGTTCCTTTGCCTCTAAGTTTTCCTAGTAATTTACTTTTCTGTTCCCAGAATGAGATTTTCGCTCTGCAGTGGTATGTGCTCTGATATGCAGCTTTCTGGCAGATTAAATCTGTGAGTCAAACTCGGGATCTTTGCCTTTCGCGGACAAGTGCTCTACCGACTGAGCTACCCTAGCACTACTCACGACCCGTCTTCGCATCTTTAACATTTGAAATAAATTCAGCATAGTTCATACTGCACACTAAAACCGATTCCTACACAATTAACAACCAACTGCAAACACAAAGTGCCATTTGCAGGAATGATTAAACACAAGTATTAATATCTACCAACATGGTCACTTGGCTAGAAAACAAATGAAGAGCTGAGATCCATAAGTACACTGTCGTTGATCCCACATTTAAGTGAATATCAGAGAAACCAATTTTTCAGCCTTTCATGAATTTTCATATATACAAAGTGAGCCTATAGCGCAGATAAAACTGACTCGCCACAAGATCAACAGATTTGAAAAGCATGAATAAATGCTACAGTCTCATAATCGACGGTGATGTGCTTTAGGTCCTTTTGTTTCTCAGCGCCCCAAATGGATTACTGTATGATAAAAGTCATAGCTTAATATACTACAACCCATTACGAAACCCATAAAATAGGTTTATTGTGTACACATCTCTAACATATGCAGATAGTATTTAGTGGATGAATTAGCTTGTCTGTGTAGTGTGCTATCACCTAGTAGGATTTATGCCGAGCGAACGGCGATAAAAGTCTGCTGGAGTGTGCTACCACCTAGTGGCACTGACGTGAACTTCTAGTTAAGTGTCAAGTGTGCTCATCGTGAACTGTGCACGTTGTTTATCAAATCTCTATGTATAAGGCAATTACGTCAAGCGAGTTGCTCATGCACAGAAACCCCTTAGAACGTGCACAACAGAAGGTATGCTCCCGACCCTAATGCCAAGTTTCATAGAATGTAGAGGAGCAGCAGCATGGTTGATTTAAGTGCCGTATCTTTCAGGATTGGCATCTATGTTACATTTAACAGGACTCAAAAAGAAATAACGAATAAATCCCCAAGTTGTCGAAAGTTAGAGTGTTCATATGCTCTTGTGCACTTCCACAGCAGCCGCCACTGGTAAATGAAATGTCGTGTGGCTATGGCCTCCCGGCGAGTAGAGCAGTCGCCTGTGTTTAAAGTAAAAGTGGCAGACCCAAAAATAATAATGGCAACAATATATGACGGAATTCAGGAAATTGAACCACAAACAGTTAATGCGGATATTGAAATATCTGATGTGGAAAGTTAACTATCTACAGAGCTAATTATGTAAACTGGGCATTTTGGTAAATCTGTGAGGCACCTGAGTAATAAGATAAAGACCAATGTGAAGTCTGCCAAACTGCACAAACCACAAAATCACATGAAAATGATCAGAGCTCACAGTATAATAGGAAATTTAGAAAGTGAGAGTAAATATAGGAGTGGTTGCTGTCGAAACGAACTTGTGTGAAATACTAGTTAGGAAACCAGAAGTAAATCCGTTAGTAAGATGTAGAATAGAGCCAAAGTCAACTGCTGACTGGCTGATAAAAACGGACAATTAGCAAAAGTGGAAAACCAAACACAGGAATTTGGTGAAAAGTGATATGTGTGTTTGGATGGTAAGGGAAAGGTCATGAAACAACATAATACCCTGACCACCAGGTCAGAGTTGAAGAAATAAAATTTGTGCGTCTGGGTAAGGTGAGGGGCTCTAGAAAGAATAATTGATTCTGCATCTGGTAATGGTCATTAAACACTTGAAAGAGAATCACAAAACGCATAGCACTGCAGCTGAGATATATGGTGTAGTGTCAGATAATCTAAAGGAGAAACACAACTCCAAGATGGGAACCAGCCCAATATTCCTAAAATGCAGTAGCTTTAGTATTTTTTCAATCGAGATTCGTGTGTCTGCTTTTAAGCTATAGCGTGCAATAGATTTGTTAGGAGATTCAACCTTAATCAGTGTGGAAAGGAATCAAGAATTGCGACAATAAATTGCAATAGTATACCAACATTTAGCCACAAAATTTTGCGTACATCAAAGAGCTCTCTGCTTGTGGGATGGTGGCAGAATTTAACCTACAGGAGTCAAAAACGGTAAGAAGTCTGGTTGCGTTTTCTCCAGCTCAGCAAAATGATACATTTTGGCAAGAGAACACAAGAGATATTTGTATAACGTATGTTAATAACAATATGTGCAGGTGAGACATGTGATCGATTTACAAATGCTTTTCAACTCTTCAAGAATTCTTCAAACCAGCTCAGCAAAATGATACATTTTGGCAAGAGAACACAATAGATATCCAGCTCAGCAAAATGATACATTTTGGCAAGAGAACACAATAGATATTTGTATAACGTATGTTAACAACAATTTGTGCAGGTGAGACATGTGATCGATTTACAAATGCTTTTCAACTCTTCAAGAATTCTTCAAGTATGGAGACACTAACGTTGCCAGTTTGCCGGTAAATGGAGCTTGTGCCAGCAGGACAAAGGCAAATATGGAAAAACGTGACGCATTAAACGAATGATATGTAAACACAATATTAAAAAATATGACTGAAGAGCACTACTGTAGAAAGTGATTAATACTGAATTCTCAACAAATGTAGCAAAATTGCAGGTCAGGGGTCTGTTTAGTAGAGTAGTTAACACTGGAATGAGACGAGGCTGTGCCTACTTCAGAACTCCAGTAAGTGGGTGTTTGGAGACTTCAGGAATCCGTCAGAAGGTGAAAGTAGTCACAACACTTTATCATCATGCTCTTCTCTTATATCTCCGATGTCTTCACCGCTAGTAGGCCACTGAGCCTACCTGTTTTAAGTGTTCTTGCGCAAGGTTGCTTCGCCATCTGGCAGTAGTGGCATGCACAGACATTTGAGCCAATGCTCCTTGGATGCGGCACAGGAGTCTGGTCACACATTGACTTAAGGTGGGGTGTCGCTAATAGCAAAAAAACAAGCTAAATTCAGTAGTATACTGCAACATAATTTCATAGCCAGAGCAGCAGAGGTGCGTATTTGACTGGACGGAACTACTATTTACTATTTGTCCTGCCAACAAGAGATGACTCCTTAACATCACGAGGCTCGTAGTAAGTGAGGAAAATTAACCTTTGAACACAGTCAGGTTCGAAATATCATGCGTCTACACCAAGCAGGTGCAACTTGCTCCCGTGTGATCAGCCCTGCCCATATACATAAGGGTAGAAACTTACAGAAGGATGGGGGCGTGCGCAAAGGCACCTACAAAACGGCTACCCACCCTTTTCTAGTGCAAGGTTTGGGGTTGGTTTTGGTGCCACTAGATGGAGGAACGCTAAATAGAGTACAGGAATTGACAGAAGGCCCCTGCACCACACCATCGCAGAGCCAGAGGGTCCTCGCATCGCGCCATAGGAGCTCCAGAGGGTCATCGCACAGAACCACATCAGAACCAGAGGGTGGGTGCACCGCACCATCGAGGGGTCAGAGGGGTGTCGCACCACTCCATCGCAGAGCCAGAGGGGCGTCGCAACTCCTCATCGCAGAGCCAGAGGGGCATCAAACTGTGCCATCACAGAGGCAGAGAGTCGTCACAGCGTGCCATTGCAGAGCCAGAGGGACATCGCACCAAGCCATTGCGGAGTCAGAGGGTCATCAGACCCTGTCATCGGGTGGCCAGAGGGGTGGCACACCGAATCATCGTGGAGCCAGAGGGGTGTAGCACCACACATTCGCAGAGAATGTCGCACCTCATCGTTGTAGCGCCAGAGGGGCGTCGCATCTTGCGATTGGATGGCCAGAGAGGTGGTGTACCGCATCATCGTGGAGCCAGAGGGGTGTCGCAGCGCGCTATTGCACAGCCAGAGGGGAATCGCACCTCAGCATCACAGAGCCAGAGGGGCAACGCACAGTGCCATCGCATGGCCAGAGGGGAATCGCACCACGCTATCACAGAGCCAGAGGGGCATAGAACCTTCTCTTTGCAGATCCAGAGGCGCATCACACTGTGCCATCGGAGGGCCAGAAGGGTGGCGCACCGCCTCATCGCAGAGCCAGAGGGGTGTCAGTTCCATCTGATGGCCCGAGGGCTGTCACACCGCATCGTCGTAGAACCTGAGGGGTGTTGCATCGCCACATCGCAGAGCCAGAGGGTCATCACACTTCGTCAACACAGAGCTAGAGAGGGTCACACCACGTCATCGCAGAGGCATACTGAATCACATGAGTGCATGCAATTAATTCAATGGCGACAAGTGAAAATTTTTGCCCAGCCGGAACTCAGTCACGGATTTCCCGCTTTAAGCAAGCAGCCACCTAAACTACTTTAGCTAACCGAGACCCAAATTACCAACTTGTCGTACATCACTTTTGTAGCGCCCCGGTAATTATTCTCCTCTTTGCTCGCAGCATCTTGCATGACTCGCGCAAGAGAGTGGACCTAGTGTGCATCCACACTGCAGATATCATGAAATACCATCAAGGCTTATATATTGCTATTATAATCACATATGTGGAGCCAGGGGAGTGTCGCAGTGCGCCATTGCCGAGCCAGAGTGGCAATGCACCTCATCATCATACAGCCAGAGAGACGCACTGTGCCAATGCATGGCGAGAGGGGCATCGCACCACGCTATCGTTGAGCCAGAGGGGCGCTGCACCTCGTCATCACAGAACCAGAGGGGTGTTGGAACTCGTCATCGCAGAGCCAGAGGGGTGACACACTGTGCCATCGCCGAGACAGAGGGGTGCCGCACCATGTCATTGTGGAGCCAGAGGGACGTTGCACCGAGCCATCGCACAGCCAGAGAGTGTCGCAACCCGCCATTGCAGAGCCAGAGGGGCGTCGCACCTTATCATTGCAGAGCCAGAGGGGCGTCGCAACGTGCCATGTAATGGCCAGAGGGCTGGTGCACCACTTCATCATGGTCCCAGAGAGGTTTTGCACGGTGCCATCGCAGAGTCAGTGTGGCTTCGCACCTCGACCTTGCATAGCCAGAGGGGCGTCGCAGCATGTCATCACAGAGTCAGAAGGCCGTCGCACCTCGTCATCGCAGATCCAGAGGGATGTCGCTCCTTGCTATCGGATGGCCAGAGGGCTGTTGCACCGCATCATCATGGAGCCATAAGGGTGTTGCACTGCGTCACTGCAGAGCCAGAGGGGCGTCGCACCGTGTCGGCGCCGAGACGTATGGGAATCGCACAACGTCATCGCAGAGCCGGAGCGGCGTCGCACCTCGTCATCGCAGAGCCAGAGGGGTGTTTCACCGTGCCATGGGATGGCCTGAGGGCTGTCACACCGCATCATTGTGGAGCCAGAGGGTCATCATACATCGTCATTCCAGAGCCATAGAGGGTTGCACATCGGCATCGGAGAGGCAGAGGGGCATCGCACCTCGTCATCGCAAAACCAGAGGGCGTCACACCTCGTCATCTCAGAGTCAGAGTGGTGTCGCAACTCATCATCGCAGAGCCAGTGGGGTGTTCTGTAAGTTGTTCGTCAGAAGACACAGTTCTTTCTGGTATCACATTTTTAGAGTGGAAATCAATAACGAGCTAAGTGCCACTAAATCATTCCAGGTTACTCTTTATTTTACTCTGACCTTACGCCCAGCTACATTATTTCTTTATTTGATGAAAGAGAAGTACAGTCGTCAGCCACATGAGTGCATGCAATTAATTCAATGGCGACAAGTGAAAATTTTTGCCCAGCCGGAACTCAGTCACGGATTTCCCGCTTTAAGCAAGCAGCCACCTAAACTACTTTAGCTAACCGAGGCCCAAATTACCAACTTGTCGTACATCACTTTTGTAGCGCCCCGGTAATTATTCTCCTCTTTGCTCGCAGCATCTCGCATGACTCGCGCAAGAGAGTGGACCTAGTGTGCATCGACACTGCAGGTATCATGAAATACTATCAAGGCTTATATATTGCTATTATAATCACATATGGGAGAAAGAACAGAAAGCAGATATAATATCACTATTTCTTTATTGTTCATTCCAGTTTGTACAGCTAATTAGTTGCAGTCTTGCTGACTTACCTTGTGCTCTCCTGTTCTTGACACACTACATGCATTTTCAGGTCCAGGATTTTTGTGCACCGATCTTTCATTTTACATATCAAGGAACACGAGTAATGTTTCCTTAAGCTTTTAACAAAGCTTTTGGGATACAATTTGCCGCATTGTGTTATTAATAAATGATTTTAAACTTGATAAGTATTTACCCACTCACATCAATCTACCACTTTTCTCTTTCAACGTTTCCTGTGCCACTCATGTTAATCCTTCAGCGATTACGCCGAACCGAAAATTCCGTATTAGCTGTCAGCTTTCTGCTGATGACGTGACGATCATCCACGACGCTGAATCAAACTGTGACATTAAATCATTATTTTTGACGAATCGCATAAGAAGTAACATTCCAACCTACCGGAAGAAAAGACAACAATCTATACTCCCAGACCTAAAGAACAAGTCTGATGCAAAGTTATTGTTACCTAGATCCTTGAATACGTCTCATTTCTCAAGCACCTTGGATGTGATGTCTTAAGCGTTAAAATTAATCGGATCTGGTGCATGTGTTACACTCCTTATCATTGCAAAAATGAAAACATCGTGAAGGAGAGAATCCTAATCTGTATGATATGAATTATTTGTAGTGTGAAATCAAGAACGTCCTTTTGAGGGCTGGTGCATGAACTTGAAACTTTAAAAACATTTTCTCGATATATAAATAAATATAAATGTATTATAACTAAATTATCTCTTTCCCAAACTAACAGCTATGTTCATGATATCAGTCTGGAAATAACAACAATCTTCATAAAAATTTTAAGTCATCTACTCTGGGTTAGGGGAATGTCCAGTACTCAGTAAACAAATTTTGAGTAACCTGCCGCAGAAATAGCTGTAGTTTAGCTTCCCACATAGTTCAGTTTAAGATACGCCTAAAGGATTTATTGAGGCAACTGCTTCTAATTTTAGTAGCTCATTTCCATGTATACGAGTTCTGTGTATGTTAAATGAGGCAAGTAAATATCTCAAAAAAACCATTGTACAGAAAAATGTTCTTGGCGAAAAGTTAATACTAGTAAATCGGAAATCTGTCAGTGCTACAACTGGCCACATCCTAACCACCCCTCCTGTGTGAGTTGAGTCCCCTTGCCTTTCACGATTGTGATGCTTGATTTCAGTGAATCCCCTTGACTCTCACTACTGAGATGCTGTCCCCTTGCCTCTGACCATTGGGGTGCTTGATTTCGGTGAGTCCCCTTGCTTCTCACCATTGGGGGTGTTTGATTCCAGTGAGCCCCATTGTCTCTCACAATTGGGTGTTTGATGTCGGACTGTCCACTTGCCTCTCACCATTGGGGTATTTGATTTTGGTGAGCCCCATTGCCTCTCACCATTGGGGCGCTTGATTTCTTTGAGTACCCATGGCAGTTGGATGTGTCACTGTTACTTAGCGGACATTTTATCTGACTACAAGTAGCTGTGGTTTGTATTTCGCCGGTAGCAGCGTAGCAGCCAGTGCCAGAGCTGCTGCTGAAACACACACAGAAATCAGTCACCCTATTGGCGGGGTTCATGGCCGGCCGCCGAAATCAAGTATTCCGATGCTTCACTACCATCAAGCCCATAAGGAACAGAAAGCTACGTTACCATACAAGTAACGTATATGTCAAAATAATCAACCTCTAACAATATTGTTTGTACTGTAGAAACACATTTGCAACACTGAAGTATTGTATGGACATGGATGTCAATTGTTAGAACACAAAGATTGACATTTTCATCGTAAATGAAATGCAGAGTTAAACGTGCCAGTTCTTAATTGTAAAAACAGGCACTACTGATATTTGTCGAATACTGCGTCATCTGCCATGAATAGAAACAATGATTTGAGTAAACAATACGAATTCTTTTGGCGTGGAATCCGAATATGCAATAAATACGGGGTTACCATTTGAAAATACAAAGTTGACCCCACCCACGCAGGAGCTGTGGTTAGAAGGTGGCCAGTTGCAGCTTAAACAGATGTCCATTAATATTAAGCGTCACTTATAACTTTGCTTTTCGTAAGATGCCACGTTTTCGAGTTATTTCGTCGTCTCAAATTTAAAAAAAACGGATATTATCAATAATATCAAATAACATGTTATATGAAATGCGACTCCTGGCCATTATCAGGGCAGTAATGTGACCAAAACATGGAATTGTTCTAAACTGATCCTCTGATGATTAGCGTTTATAACAGCTTAAGAATTATCCTTTGTACCTCAGTCTACTTTACATTTAGTTGTTTTTCCACATGTTTGTTATTAGCTCTTAAATGGAAATGTGTTTCACATGTTTCTACCATATTTAACATCCATGAATACTGTTTTACTTACTATCTGTAAAAATAATATCTGTACATGACCTCACTGTAAATAAGTTTATCTCCTTACTTTAAGTATGTATTGAGTTTTCTTGTTTCATGACCTTTTTTTACATCCTTGAGTATCTCTTAAGTTTGAATATATGGAACAAGGTGTATCTAATTAAACATAATCTTGATATATCCCACTGAAAAAGAATATTTTGTGAAACACTTTAAGAAAATGCTAGTATGCAAGTCCAGCAGAAAGTGAGATATAGACGATTGTGGAAGATAAAGGGTGACCAATAACCGGATTATCACATGAAGTTGAGACTGGAATCGGTCCAGGATGTGCAAGAACAAAAGGAGAAGGTGTCTCAGGTGATCACAAAACTGACAGAAAACAAAAAACAATTATTCTTCATGCAGAGCCTATTATCGAGTAGTGTGACATGTTGTTGTTGTTGTGGTCTTCAGTCCTGAGACTGGTTTGATGCAGCTCTCCATGCTACTCTATCCTGTGCAAGCTTCTTCATCTCCCAGAACCCACTGCAACCTACATCCTTCTGAATCTGCTTAGTGTAGTCATCTCTTGGTCTCCCTCTACGATTTTTACCCTCTACGCTGCCCTCCAATACTAAATTGGTGATCCCTTGATGCCTTAGAACATGTCCTACCAACCGATCCCTTCTTCTGGTCAAGTTGTGCCACAAACTTCTCTTCTCCCCAATCCTATTCAATACCTCCTCATTAGTTATGTGATCTACCCATCTAATCTTCAGCATTCTTCTGTAGCACCACATTTCGAAAGCTTCTATTCTCTTCTTGTCCAAACTATTTATCGTCCATGTTTCACTTCCATACATGGCTACACTCCATACAAATACTTTCAGAAATGACTTCCTGACCCTTAAATCTAGACTCGATGTTAACAAATTTCTCTTCTTCAGAAACGCTTTCCTTGCCATTGCCAGTCTACATTTTATATCCTCTCTACTTCGACCATCATCAGTTATTTTGCTCCCCAAATAGCAAAACTCCTTTACTACTTTAAGTGTCTCATTTCCTAATCTAATTCCCTCAGCATCGCCCGACTTCATTCGACTACATTCCATTATCCTGGTTTTGCTCTTGTTGATGTTCATCCTATATCCTACTTTCAAGACACTATCCATTCCGTTCAACTGCTCTTCCAAGTCCTTTGCTGTCTCTGACAGAATTACAATGTCATCGGCGTACCTCAAAGTTTTTATTTCTTGTCCATGAATTTTAATACCCACTCCAAACTTTTCTTTTGTTTCCTTTACTGCTTGCTCAATATACAGATTGAATAACATCGGGGAGAGACTGCAACCCTGTCACTCCCTTCCCAACCACTGCTTCCCTTTCATGTCCCTCGACTCTTATAACTGCCATCTGGTTTCTGTACAAATTGCAAATAGCCTGTCACTCTCTATATTTTACCCCTGCCACCTTCAGAATTTGAAAGAGAGTATTCCAGTCAACATTGTGAAAAGCTTTCTCTAAGTCTACAAATGCTAGAAACGTAGGTTTGTCCTTCCTTAATCTAGCTTCTAAGATAAGTCGTAGGGTCAGTATTGCCTCACGTGTTCCAACATTTCTACGAAATCCAAACTGATCTTCCCCGAGGTCGGCTTCTATTAGTTTCTCCATTCGTCTGCAAAGAATTCGCGTTAGTATTTTGCAGCTGTGACTTATTAAACTGATAGTTCGGTAATTTTCACATCTGTCAACACGTGCTTTCTTTGTGGTTGGAATTATTATATTCTTCTTGAAGTCTGAGGGTATTTCGCCTGTCTCATACATCTTGCTCACCAGATGGTAGAGTTTTGTCAGGAATGGCTCTCCCAAGGCCGTCAGTAGTTCCAATGGAATGTTGTCTACTCCGGGGGCCTTGTTTCGACTCAGATCTTTCAGTGCTCTGTGAAACTCTTCACGTAGTATCATATCTCCCATTTCGTCTTCATCTACGTCCTCTTCCATTTCCATAATATTGTCCTCAAGTACATCGCCCTTGTATAGACCCTCTATATACTCCTTCCACCTTTCTGCTTTCCATTCTTTGCTTAGAACTGGGTTTCCATCTGAGCTCTTGACGTTCATACAAGTGGTTCTCTTTTCTCCAAAGGTCTCTTTAATTTTCCTGTAGGCAGTATCTATCTTACCCCTAGTGAGATAAGCCTCTACGTCCTTACATTTGTCCTCTAGCCATCCCTGCTTAGCCATCTTGCACTTCCTGTCGATCTCATTTTTGAGACGTCTGTATTCCTTTTTGCCTGCTTCATTTAATGCATTTTTATATTTTCTTCTTTCATCAATTAAATTCAATATTTCTTCCGTTACCCAAGGATTTCTAGTAGCCCTCGTCTTTGTACCTACTTTATCCTCTGCTGCCTTCACTACTTCATCCCTCAAAGCTACCCATTCTTCTTCTACTGTATTTCTTTTCCCCATTCCTGTCAATTGCTCCCTTATGCTCTCCCTCAAACTCTGTACAACCTCTGGTTCTTTTAGTTTATCCAGGTCCCATCTCCTTAACTTCCCACCTTTTTGCAGTTTCTTCAGTTTTAATCTACAGGTCATAACCAACAGATTGTGGTCAGAGTCCACATCTGCCCCTGGAAATGTCTTACAATTTAAAACCTGGTTCCTAAATCTCTGTCTTACCATTATATAATCTATCTGATACCTTTTAGTATCTCCGGGATTCTTCCATGTATAAACCTTCTTTTATGATTCTTGAACCAAGTGTTAGCTATGATTAAGTTGTGCTCTGTGCAAAATTCTACAAGGCGGCTTCCTCTTTCATTTCTTTGCCCCAGTCCATAATCACCTATTACTTTTCCTTCTCTCCCTTTTCCTACTACTGAATTCCAGTCACCAATGACTATTAAATTTTCATCTCCCTTCACTATCTGAATAATTTCTTTTATTTCATCGTACATTTCTTCAATTTCCTCGTCATCTGCAGAGCTAGTTGGCATATAAACTTGTACTAGTGTAGTAGGTGTGGGCTTCGTATCTATCTTGGCCACAATAATGCGTTCACTATGCTGTTTCTAGTAGCTTACCCGCATTCCTATTTTCCTATTCATTATTAAACCTACTCCTGCATTACCCCTATTTGATTTTGTGTTTATAACCCTGTAGTCACCTGACCAGAAGTCTTGTTCCTCCTGCCACCGAACTTCACTAATTCCCACTATATCTAACTTTAACCTGTCCATTTCCCTTTTTAAATTTTCTAACCTACCTGCCCGATTAAGGGATCTGACATTCCTCGCTCCGATGCGTAGAACGCCAGTTTTCTTTCTCCTTATAACGACATCCTCTTGAGTAGTCCCCGCCCGGAGATCCGAATGGGGGACTATTTTACCTCCGGAATATTTTACCCAAGAGGACGCCATCATCATTTAATCATACAGTAAAGCTGCATGCCCTTGGGAAAAATTACGGCTGTAGTTTCCCCTTGCTTTCAGCCGTTGGCAGTACCAGCACAGCAAGGCTGTTTTGGTTATTGTTACAAGGCCAGATCAGTCAATCATCCAGACTGTTGCCCCTGCAACTACTGAAAAGGCTGCTGCCCCTCTTCAGGAACCACACGTTTGCCTGGCCTCTCAACAGATACCCCTTCGTTGTGGTTGAACCTACGGTACGGCTATCTGTATCGCTGAGGCACGCAAGCCTCCCCACCAACGGCAAGGTCCATGGTTCATGGGGGGGGGGGGGGGTAGTGTGACATAGTTTTTATATAAACGTACAGTTAGCAAAAATTCGATTACTTCAATAGTCATATTTTCATTAACATGTGGAACTGTGATGGTTTCCCAATTAGTGCTTATCCTTATTTAAATAAATTTTCTTGCTGGACTAAACGACCATCATGCAGTCTACATGTTAAACACATTACCCACTTAATTAAAAGTAACCATACTCTACTGTGATCTGCCCTTCATCATTAGATAAACCAGTGGCTTCAATGGAACATTGTAATTACTAAAGAATTTCATATATTTATCGCCTGTTTCATCATAAACAGATATACTGAGTAATTTGTTATGATTTCTCGTTTTAAAGGTACATTATCATCGCTGCAGGCGGTTTTCATGTGCTTGTCTGTTAGCGATGTTCTGAATCGGAACGCGTCCGTCAACAACGAAATAGTCATGAGTGTGAAGGCTATAGCTTTTTATCATGAATTATGTACATTGAACGTTTTTTAAAACCCACAGTGCCCTTTGCAAATATTTGACAGCATGAAACAGAACAAGTGTGGGGAAATTTTAAAAAATCTGGTTGTCCTATGTTGTGAATGCATTGTATTTAATGGATTACAGATCAGAAATCATTACATAAATCTGCTTTCTGCACTAATGATGTTTTCTGTCCTCAGGATCTTGTTCCAAGTTGTCACGTTACGTCGGTTTCCAAAACGTTGTTTCAACAGGCAGACACGTAAAAAAGTTTTTGACGAGAAGAAACTGTACTTCATCAAGATAACGCACCCGAACTGTCATTAAAATCGGAAATCATAAACAAATGCACTTTTAACTGCACGGCCTAACGGTGTGCGGGACTGTAGCCCAACTTCATGGAGACGGTTGCGAATGGTCCTCGCCGATACCCCAGGAGCAACAGTGTCCCTAATTTGCTGGGAAGTGGCGGTGCGGTCCCCTACGGCACTGCGTAGGATCCTACGGTCTTGGCCTGCAACCGTGCGTCGCTGCGGTCCGGTCCCAGGTCGACGGGCACGTGCACCTTCCGCCGACCACTGGCGACAACATCGATGTACTGTGGAGACCTCACGCCCCACGTGTTGAGCAATTCGGCGGTACGTCCACCCGGCCTCCCGCATGCCCACTATACGCCCTCGCTCAAAGTCCGTCAACTGCACATACGGTTCACGTCCACGCTGTCGCGGCATGCTACCAGTGTTAAAGACTGCGATGGAGCTCCGCATGCCACGGCAAACTGGCTGACACTGACGGCGGCGGTGCACAAATGCTGCGCAGCTAGCGCCATTCGACGGCCATCACCGCGGTTCGTGGTGTGTCCGCTGTGCCGTGCGTGTGATCATTGCTTGTACAGCCCTCTCGCAGTGTCCGGAGCAAGTATGGTGGGTCTGACACACCGGTGTCAATGTGTTCTTTTTTCCATTTCCAGGACTAGTTGCAGGCTATTTTCACAATTTTCCATTCATTCGGTATATATGACTCACACTGCACTGCACAATGTTATTTCACATGCTCAGACAATCTTAATTAGTCACTAATTCAACATTCATTCTTCATGTAGACATTCCACTTACTGCACAAACATTTTAATAATATGCCAACAGAAACGCAACCAGTGTAGCCGTCTCCGTCCCGCAGTACAGATGTCAAGGAGTTGTTCCCCTCGAAGACGACGGATTCGCGTCCTCCCATTGGCATGATGAAGAAGGTACCGTGGTTCATCATACAGCGCCCTGCCATTGCGCCGGCGTCCAGTGGCGACGGTCACGTGCTCATCTCAGTCGTAGTTGTTGATGTTGGCACTCGCACGGGTCGTCGGCTACGGAGGATCATCGTTAGGAACGTTCGGTGCTCTGTGTGTTCTGACATACTTGTATTTGGTGGAGCGTTAAAGTCTCATATTAGCTCCGCCATAGTTCGTCACATGTCCTGTTTCACCAGTCTGTAATGACGGGTGGCTGCCCAAACCCACGACGTCTGGACGTGGTTTCACCTTAGTTTTGCCACGTGTTGAAAAGATCCCACTACCCCTCGAACACCAGACACGTCGTTCTGTTTCCTAAATACTCGATCTGAGGCTCCGGACCGTCACAGTCTGCCCCTGGTCACATTCAGACAGATTGCGCGTCTTCTCATTTCTACAAGCGGGCGGTACGGCGCTGATATACGTGCATATATTTGACTAGCAGTCATTCCTCTCCAGGTGAAATTGTTATCGCCTGGACGAGTTTGTATCGATAGAAAGTCCACCGTCATAATGTTCTGGATTATCAGTGTATATCTCTAAACTATGATTGACTTTGAGTCCATATGGTGAATTCATTCTTTTATATAATTGCTAGTACAACATTTCGTTGATATTGGACCAAGGAGGCAAGTGGTATTGTACGATTTACACTACTGGCCATTAAAATTGCTACACCAAGAAGAAATGCAGATGATAAACGGGTATTCATTGGACAAATATATTATACTAGAACTGACATGTGATACATTTTCACGCAATTTGGGTGCATAGATCCTGAGAAATCAGTACCCAGAACAACCACCTCTGGCCATAATAACAGCCTCGATACGCCTGGGCATTGAGTCAAACAGATCTTGGATGGTGTGTACAGGTACAGCTGCCCATGCAGCTTCAACACGATACCACAGTTTATCAAGAGTAGTGACTGACGTATTGTGACGAGCCAGTTGCTCGGCCACCATTGATCAGACGTTTTCAGTTGGTGAGAGATCTGGAGAATGTCCTGGCCAGGGCAGCAGTCGAACATTTTCTGTATCCGGAAAGGCTCGTACAGGACCTGCAACATGCGGTCGTGCATTATCGTGCTGAAATGTAGGGTATCGCAGGGATCGAATGAATGGTTGAGCCACGGGTCGTAACACATCTGAAATATAACGTCCCTGTTCGAAGTGTCGACAGTGCGAACAAGAGGTGACCGAGACTTGTAACCAATGGCACCCCATACCACCACGCCGGGTGATACGACTGTATGGCGATGTCGAATACACGCCTCCAATGTGCGTTCAGCGCGATGTGGCCAAACACGGATGCGACCATCATGATGCTGTAAACAGAAGCTGGATCCATCCGGAAAAATGACGTTTTGCCATTCGGTCACCCAGGTTCGTCGTTGAGTACAGCATTGCAGGCGCTCCTGCCTGTGATGCAGCATCAAGGGTAACCGCAGCCATGGTCTCCGAGCTGATAGTCCATGCTGCTACAAAAGACGTCGAACTGTTCGTGCAGATGGTTGTCTTGTAAACGTCCCCATCTGTTGACCCAGGGGTCGAGACGTGGCTGCACGATCCGTTACAGCCAGGCGGATAAGATGGCTATCATCTCGACTGCTAGTGATACGAGGCTGTTGGGATCCAGCACGGCGTTCCGTATTACCCGCCTGAACCCACCGATTCCATATTCTGCTAACAGTCATTGGATCTCGACCAACGCGAGCAGCAGTGTCGCGATACGATAAACCGCAATCGCGATAGACTACAATCCGACCTTTATCGAAGTCGGAAACGTGTTGG
Organism: Schistocerca gregaria; assembly: GCF_023897955.1. Taxonomy (NCBI): domain Eukaryota; kingdom Metazoa; phylum Arthropoda; class Insecta; order Orthoptera; family Acrididae; genus Schistocerca; species Schistocerca gregaria. The sequence continues at coordinate 167,823,642 of NC_064927.1, read as the reverse complement.
TACTCATTTTTCCTCCTTACAACGTTTCACCAGGCAACGCCGGTCGACTGCTGTTTGTGTATGAGAAATCGGTTGGAAACTTTCCTGATGTCAGCACGTTGTAGGTGTCGCCACTGGCGCCATCCTTGTGTGGATGCTCTGAATAGCTGATCATTTGCATATCACAGCATCTCCTTCCTGTCTGTTAAATTTCGCGTCTGTGGCACGTCACCTTCGTGGGGTAATAATTTTAATGGCCAGTAGTGTAGCTTTTCTCTATATGCACGTATGCTGCAGCATTCCAGACGATGTAAGGCTAGGCGCAAATTGAGAAGCGTATAGCACGTGTGACGTGACACGACACTACAACGCGAAACGCACGTGCCGCACGGGTCACGCGGGTGCAGCGAATATTGCGACGCGTACAAGATACTTCGCACGCGACGACTGGCGACGCTCTGCGCTGACTGAACCGAAGCACGCGCAACCTCTTATCTTTCTCAAACCTTTTTACAGAAACTATTCTCTGAAAATATATGATTTTTGCCTTACTTGTAGCGTTATATGTCAGCTTCGTGCCCATCACCTCGCTAATGACCATTCTTATTGTGATGTACACATTTTAGTAAGACACTACGCAAAACTCATAACGTTTGCAACGAAAATTAGGGGTCGCTATGATTTTGCGTTTGGTGCGTATTAGTCCATATATTGCTGCGTATGAAATGTAGCTAACATGCTGAATTGTTGTTTAGGCTTGGGAGGAGATCTCTATCTGCCTCCGATCTCGAGAAAATGGATCCCATGTAGCGCGCTCACTTCCGATCTCACCCCAGCGAGAATGAAATACTCGCAACGTCTCTCGTATCTCCTAAACCGCTCCAGACATCGAAACGAAAGTTTGGGAAATGATAGCACACAAGGAGGAGAGTGTTTTGCCAATTATTAAACACACGGAACTTTCTTATCTATGGCGACTTATCACTACTTATACTTCTCCTTGCCAAAGGAGCAAGCAGGTTTTAGGTCTAAAAGAAATTGTTGTGATCAAGTCCTTGCCCACACAACCTTTATCGAAAAGCGTTATCAGGATAAGAAGAAAACTGGCGTTGTCCTTTTGGATCTAACCTCAGCATACGATACAGTGTGGAGGGATGGCCTACTTTATAAACTGATGGAAAAAACTCAGAGCAGCCAGACCTATAATCTTATGAAGAACATTCTAACTGGAAGAAAAATTAGAGTTACTCTTAATGGCAGAACCAGCAGATGCGTAGCGCTCAACAACGGACTCCCACAGGGCTCGGTACTAGCCCCCTTATTGTTTAACTTGTACACTGCGGATATCCCAGAAACAGCGTCCCGTAAGTTTATATACGCGGACGATTTGGCAATAGCTTATCAAAGCAAATATTTTGAAACAATAGAGCGGAAAGTGAACGAAGACCTAAACATGCTGCACCTATACTACACCAAATGGCATCTCCAACCAAATCCAGACAAGACAGTAAGTGTAAACATGCATCTCTATAATAGAGCAGCCAAGAGAAAGCTGAACATCTGCATGAGTAACCAGACCATTAGACATGAAGACAATCCTCGGTACCTTGGAGTGAAGCTCGACCGATCCCTAACGTACAGAGCCCATCTAGAGGACACAAAACAAAAACTGAAAACTAGAAATGCCATTCTAGCTAAACTCACCGGAACCACTTGGGGATGTGATGCAAATACCTTGAGAACTTCTGCCTTGGCACTGGTATACAGCGTGGCCGAGTATTGTGCACCTGTATGGGCCAGAAGTGTGCATGTATCAAAAATCGATATCCAGCTTAGAGAAACAATGAGAATAATATCGGGAGCACTTAAACCTACCCCTATAGATTGGCTACCCGTACTGTCCAACATAGCACCACCTGAAATCAGAAGAAATCAGCTGCTGTCAAGAGAATATAGCAAAATACTGGCAAATCCAAACCTACCCATACATCAGGACCTGACACCGAAAAACCGCCTGAGATCGAGGTCACCTCTATGGCAAATAGGTGAAGAGGTGTTTCCCTTCGACCCAGAAAATGAATGGAAAAGTTTATGGAGTAGAAGCGCAGTAAAGAACAAAAAACTAGTTACTGACCCAAGCATACAAATAGAGGGCTTTAAGCTTCCCAGAAGAGTTTGGACTACGCTGAACCGTGTGAGGACGGGTGTCGGAAGATGCAGGGAGATGATGACAACATGGGGCCTCGCGAACGACCCTCAGTGCGAATGTGGACTCAATCAATCAATGGCCCACTTGATCGAGTGTACTGTGCATGGTTTTAATGGTGAACTGGAGGATATACATAATCTCACGGACAATGCCATTGAATGGCTAAAAAAATAAGTCATATAGTATAAAATTTTGTATTTTGTATTATGTAATTAGGTAAAGCTGAATGTCTCATTTTTAATGCTGTAATGTTCAAATTTAATATTTCGCCTTGTAAATGCCGATCGAGTAAATAAATAAATAATAATACTTCTCTTTTTATTTATTTCACTCCAGTGACAGCTAGGGAAGCAAGAGCTTCCTAGTATGAAAATAAACATGAAATTTCTTCTTTTATGTTACTGCAAACCGATACTATGAGGTTTTTCGTAAGCTATTGAGCTCTGTAATTGCCAATTGCCTGTTTAATGAGCCCCTAAGTTTCGGAATGCTGTCTCAATAGCTGCTGTGAGATGAGTTTGGCAAATTACATTGTGACAAAGGAAGTACAATTAAACCAGTCACCAAGAGAAATGTGGCCTTTACTCATAAATGATGATGCTTCTTCGAATGAGAAAAGGTTAACAAATCACACAAAAACAGACTGGAAATTCTGTTGGAATTTTGCTGGAATCCCCGTATTTTTAACACTGAGCGACGGGAATGGAAACTTACCAAAGGATTTTATTCCTTCTGTTGATCTGAGCAGTATTAAAATAATGACGAGCGTTCCTTCAGACGGAATGGCACATGCCAGATACTGTTTGCTCACCTAGGGTATGCTAAACTGACAATGCGTGATCGCGAATAAAATAGTTGTTATTGAGAAAAATAAACAATTTATCTGTCCCACAACACAATGGTCAGTGTATTGTCAGCAACAAAGCATGATGCGCGGGACAGGAATGCACAAGCTAGCCATGTGTGCCTTGTGAGATGGCGTTCGAAAAACATTGTCATGAAGTTAGATCTGCCTTTGTCAGCAGCACATTTCAACAAATGAAATATATCTGATCATAACACTCTTTTAGGATATTCCTACTTTCGTAATAGTACCGACCATTTTCTTCATTTGTGTAGCCTATTGTTGTATAATTAGTTTATTAATGTTGATAATGTCCATGCAACAAGTGAAATGCTTTTCTCATCAAGGCGAACCAACTAAAACATTGTTATTTGTGAGTGCTTTTCGACTGTTTCTAGCTTGCAGTGGAAATATGTTGTTCACATGCATGTACTACATCCATATCAGAGCAATCACAGTGAAATTTCTATACTTTAGATCTTGGACGCTTTTTACCAGAAGCACAAAGGGATCACAACTGTGGAGATCATATCTTTTTAAATTTTTGTAACAGATCGTACAGATACACTAGCTTACTAGGCAGCGAGAAGATAACCTTGCTTTACTTTCCTGCCTTGATTCTCAATCACATAATTTTATAATATTCCTTGCTTCCTTATTCACTACCCTCTGTCCCTTCTTGCGATCTGAAAACATCACGGAGGCATATGGTGCAATTCCAGCGGCCAATGGCTCATCAGTTACTGAAGTATACATTTTTCTTGACAGAAGAAAAACAAACCAGAACTATGCAGATATAAATAACAGAAAAGTATAACGTGCTAACGAAGAAAGCTGGAGCTTTTAAATGGCGAATAACGAAACACTTCCCAAAGGCAATAAAATTCAGTACACAGAAAGGCAAAATTTATCGTATGCGATATACTGCCACTGCTGATATGCGCCGTTCCGATGTGGGCACATGGCCGAGCTACTTTTCCGCTCCCCGCCACAAATTTCCCACGGTGCTAGCGAGGCAAGCGCGGCGCGAGAAACTGTGCCTCAACCACAACGCCGCGCCACCTGGCGGAGGCGCGTGTCGCGTCGCAGTTTGCGCGGTCACACTTGAACCTGTGATGTTACAAAAACGTGCGCTGCGCTGCGTCGTGCCACACGTGCTATACGCGTCTCAATTTGGTCCTAGCCTAACGTATAGCCTGTGAAGCATCCACCTGGATCCCTCTCCACACAGCTTTCCATATGCTTATGTTTATGACAATTGCAGATTAAAAAAAATGGCTCTGAGCACTATGGGACTTAACATCTATGGTCATCAGTCCCCTAGAACTTAGAACTACTTAAACCTAACTAACCTAAGGACATCACACACATCCATGCCCGAGGCAGGATTCGAACCAGCGACCGTAGCAGTCACGTGGTTCCGGACTGAGCGCCTTAACCGCGAGACCACCGCGGCCGGCAACTGCAGATTATTACGCCATATATCGACGACATAACAGGACTTACGCACGGAAATTCGGATCTCTCCGTGTAGTTGGTATCAATTTACAATGCCTAAAACAATTTACCTTCAGTACTGTGTGATATCATCATGACAGTAATGTATACGATTGTGTAATGCTGCTAAGTACCACTCCACACTCCATTTCATTAAAAGTTTTCGTACAGACTCACGTAGAATCCACAGCACTAGACGTTAACGCGGGAAGTGGAAACAAAATCAGAAAGTAGCTTGATAAATGCGAATACACTCCTGGAAATGGAAAGAAGAATACATTGACACCGGTGTGTCAGACCCACCATACTTGCTCCGGACACTGCGTGAGGGCTGTACAAGCAATGATCACACCCACTGCACAACGGACACACCAGGAACCGCGGTGTTGGCCGTCGAATGGCGCTAGCTGCGCAGCATTTGTGCACCGCCGCCGTCAGTGTCAGCCAGTTTGCCGTGGCATACGGAGCTCCATCGCAGTCTTTAACACTGGTAGCATGCCGCGACAGCGTGGACGTGAACCGTATGTGCAGTTGACGGACTTTGAGCGAGGGCGTATAGAGGGCATGCGGGAGGCCGGGTGGACGTACCGCCGAATTGCTCAACACGTGGGGCGTGAGGTCTCCACAGTACTTCGATGTTGTCGCCAGTGGTCGGCGGAAGGTGCACGTGCCCGTCGACCTGGGGCCGGACCGCAGCGACGCACGGATGCACGCCAAGACCGTAGGATCCTACGCAGCGCTGTAGGGGACCGCACCGCCACTTCCCAGCAAATTAGGGACACTGTTGCTCCTGGGGTATCGGCGAGGACCATTCGCAACCGTCTCCATGAAGCTGGGCTACGGTCCCGCACACCGTTAGGCCGTCTTCCGCTCACGCCCCAACATCGTGCAGCCCGCCTCCAGTGGTGTCGCGACAGGCGTGAATGGAGGGACGAATGGAGACGTGTCGTCTTCAGCGATGAGAGTCGCTTCTGCCTTGGTGCCAATGATGGTCGTATGCGTGTTTGGCGCCGTGCAGGTGAGCGCCACAATCAGGACTGCATACGACCGAGGCACACAGGGCCAACACCCGGCATCATGGTGTGGGGAGCGATCTCCTACACTGGCTGTACACCTCTGGTGATCGTCGAGGGGACACTGAATAGTGCACGGTACATCCAAACCGTCATCGAACCCATCGTTCTGCCATTCCTAGACCGGCAAGGGAACTTGCTGTTCCAACAGGACAATGCACGTCCGCATGTATCCCGTGCCACCCAACGTGCTCTAGAAGGTGTAAGTCAACTACCCTGGCCAGCAAGATCTCCGGATCTGTCCCCCATTGAGCATGTTTGGGACTGGATGAAGCGTCGTCTCATGCGGTCTGCACGACCAGCACGAACGCTGGTCCAATTGAGGCGCCAGGTGGAAATGGCATGGCAAGCCGTTCCACAGGACTACATCCAGCATCTCTACGATCGTCTCCATGGGAGAATAGCAGCCTGCATTGCTGCGAAAGGTGGATATACACTGTACTAGTGCCGACATTGTGCATGCTCAGTTGCCTGTGTCTATGTGCCTGTGGTTCTGTCAATGTGATCATGTGATGTATCTGACCCCAGGAATGTGTCAATAAAGTTTCCCCTTCCTGGGACAATGAATTCACGGTGTTCTTACTTCAATTTCCAGGAGTGTATTAGAGGAAGAATTACAAATAAAAGCACCAGAAACATAACTCTAGTAAATAACACACAGCCCAAACCAAAAGAAAGAGACGGTAATGGCATGAGAGAATAGGATGACAGGAGCCACAGGAAGCGAAATGATGAAGGCGAAAAGGAAGGTACCGAAAAGAGCGCAGGGATATTCATCAGGAGTATACAGGGTGATTCTGAGAACAGAAGAAGCAATGGATGAGGCCTTTGGTCATCAAGGACCGGGTAAGGCTGCCACACACTCCATCTGCATTCAGGAGAACGCCGATTCAAATCTACGTCCCACCTAGATCGCTGTTGTCCTCGATTTCCATAAATAGCTTTAGGCAAATGCCAGTATGCTTTCGTTAAAAGGACACGGCCAATATCTGTGATTATATATCCCCAAACATGGTACGTACTACGCCTCTAGCTAGTTCATCTTCAGCGTGACATTAAGCCCCAATCATCTTTCCTTTTCCATAGATTAGCAGTGGAACTCTAAAGACAATCGATGGTTGTAATAAACATCATTCCTCTAGACAATGCTGGCCATTAGAGACGTGCATATATTCAGATTTCTCTTATTTTGGTTACCAATTACTGTGCAGTACACTTATTTAAAACTGATAAAATAGTCATACGTATACATCTGGAATGCACAGTCATATCTGGTTAGTGTACCACCTTGGAATTTACTCAGCAGAAGGAATTTTAAGGGATGCAGTTAAAGGTGGAATAAAATTACAGAACACCAACGTTGAAGGTAATTTACTGACATTTCTTTTCATTTCGATACAATAAGTCTCCGGCTTTTATCGTCACAACTAATCTTCTGTCATTCAATGGGAGCCGGTCTGTCATTCGTATGGCGTGGCTCTAGCTGCAACAGAGAGAACGACAAATGGACTTAGTTAAGGCACAGTCTATCAGAGGTATGGAACACATCCTGACCATCTATATTAAAATTTGCTGAAACCTAAAGCAGACAACATAAAACTTCTTGGACCTGCTACCTACTTCGAGGTGATCGAAACTCGTCGAATACCCAAGTAGATTATTGAAATACATTTATTGCCTAAAATAATACAATTAATAATAATAAATATAATTATTTGAACATTCCCTTTTGCTAATAGCAAAAGCAAAAAGATTAAGTAGTAGAGCCTACATTATAATGATAATACATTTATTAGCAAGTAATATCAATCTCTATCGCCTTATAATAGAGAAATTTAATTGAATTTTCCTTCAGCGCTTGGCAAAATTGATAATAATAGAAAGTCTTCTCTACCTAATATTACAATAGAGAAATTTCTGGAAGTTTTTCTTAAAATGTCCGCAACTTTGCGGCTAAAACATTACACAGTATGAACTTAATTTCCTGTTATTCTACGTAATAAAATTGTGTTTCTGTTAAAAGAAATGATGCCAGCGCAATATAAAAGTTTAATGCGTATTTTATAAACGCTTAAAGATTAGTGACGTGGTATCTGTTCCGTCCCTCCCCATCGCTAGCTGTTATTTAAGGAGCTCTCGAGAATGCTGTCTTGACGTTGAAAAAGTGAAGAGGAAGAAAAAGAGCGAGAGAGTCTCAGATTTAGCTTGCAGAACAGCTCATCCGCTACGGTGAATGGAAGTGCCCTCCGTAGGATGAAATTTTGTTATGAGAAGAATATTTCATTTTGTTTTACACGTTCAACCCAGATCAGGTGGCCTGAAATCACTTATAAATGTACAGGGTCACTGTTTCTTACCTGAATATCATGCAATAGGCACGAATTTACAGGAGGCAGTCTCCAACTCTATTTAAACAAAAGAGCCAAAGAAACTGGTACACCTGCCTAATAGCGTGTAGGGCCTCCGCGAACACGCTGAAGTGCCGCAACACATGGCATGGTCTCGACTAACGTCTGAAGTGATTCAAATGTATGTGAATTCCGAAGGGACCAAACTGTTGGGGTCATCGGTCCCTAGACTTATACACTACTTAAACTAACTTACGCTAAGAACAACATTTACACCCATGCCCGAGGGAGGACTCGAACCTCCGGCGGGCGTGGCCGCCTAATCCGTGACATAGCTCGTTAAACCGCGCGGCCACTCCCCGCGGCGTCTGAAGTGGTGTTGGAGGGAACTGACACCATGAATCCTGCAAGTCTGTCCTTAAATCCCTAAGAGTATGAGGGAGTGGTGATCTCTTCTGAATAGTGTCTTGCAAAGCATTCCAGATATTCTCAATAATATTCATGTGTGGGAAGGTTGGTGGTCAACGAAAGTATTTAATCTCAGACGAGTGTTACTGGAGTCACTCTGTAGCAATTCTGGACGTGTGGGGTGTCGTATTGTCCTGCTGGAATTGCCAAGTCCGTCGGAGTGCACAATGGACATGAATGGATGCAGATGATCAGATAAGATGTTTACTTACGTGTCACTTATCAGAGTCGTATCGAGACGTATCCGTGGTGGCATATCACTCCAACAACACACGCCCCACACCATAACAAAGCCTCCACCAGCTTGAACAGTCACATGCAGGGTCCATGGATTAAGGAAGTTGTCTTCATGCCCGTACACATCCATCCATTCGATATAATTTGAAACGAGACTCGTCCGACCAGACAGCATGTTTCCTGTCGTCAACAGTTCAATGTCGGTGGTGATGGGCCCAGGCGAGGCGTAAAGCTTTGTCTCGTGCAGTTATCAACGGTACACGAGTGGGCCTTCGGCTCCGAAGACCCATATCGATGAAGTTTCGTTGAATGGTTTACACGCTGACACTTGATCGCGCAGCTTTGAAATCTGCAGCAATTCTCAGAATCGTTGCACTTGTGTCACCTTGAACGATTCTCTTCAGTCGTCGTTGGTCACGCTCTTGCAAGAACTTTTTCCAGCCTCAGCGATCTCGCACATTTGATGTTTCGCCGGATTTCTAATATGCACGGTGCACTCGTGAAATGGTAGTACGGGAAAATCGCCACTTCATCGCCACTTCGGAGATACTATTTCCCATTGCTCGTGCATCGACTATAACAACATGTAGAAACTCACTTAAATCTTGATAAGCTGCCATTATAGCAGCAGTAATCGATCTAACGACTGCGCCAGACACTTGTTGTCTTATATTGGAGTTGCCGACCGCAGTGCCATACTCTGTCTCTTTACATATCTCTGTATTTGAATAGGCATGCCGATACCAGTTTCTTTGGCGCTTCTGTGTATTTCGCCCTTTGGCGAAAGCAAATTTTTTTGTGCCTTGCGTCTATAAACCATTATCAACAAATATGTGGCCAAGGTTAGAATTCGCAGAGACCAACATGAACCAGCATGTACTGCAAGGAACGTTACGTATAAACATTGCAGATTTTCAAGTAGGGCCATTATTAGTGTTTACATATATCACGTAAGAGTACAGAAAGTGCTTTTGGGTGACCAACTCCCACAGAAGTATAAGAAGCAGTCTTTTTTATCTTAAACGTACAGCAATGGAGTAGTATTTTCTCAGCAGACGTTTTTCACTTTTATTTGTAAAGCGTCATCAAATGTGATCAGTAACGTTTCTACATACGATAAAAATAATATGTTTTTATATATTGTCTCCTGTACACTCAAACACCATTTTTCTTGCTGCGTTTATAGCTACTTTTCACTATTTATGAAACAATAGTTTTTTCATTATGTTGCAGGCGAAAACAGATTTTACCCCGGGACTCGCTTTTCTCGCATATTTGAAGACTTTTTTCGTTTAACTCCAGTTCGATTTTCTACAATTCACTGCATTTTCGTAAAACTTCACATAATTTGACTTCATACAAAAATACATTAAGGTTTTTTCAACCGTAGCTTCTGCTAGCAGTGACAGCAACAATCATTTATCTTTAAAACATCTAAAACGATACTCAAAAGACGTAACTAACAAGTACAAAAAAACATCCGTTAGAAAATTTGTTTTTAATTCTGTAAAATCACAAAGTTAAATACCTTTAATATAGGTAAAATGTTTAGTGAAGAGCCACTGATGATGTGTAACAAATGCAGCGAAATGCCTCTGGTGCGAAAACTTGTGTTGATTACAGTACACTTAGATTAGAAAAGAATGCTTAGAGTATCACAAGAATTATTTTATATTATTGTGTTAATACACTGACGGAAAAAGTAGCAACTCCACACAGCGTCGTGTGCTAGTACTATGAGTGTGTGTGAGTACTAGCACACGACGCTGTGGTGCATTATGCCTACTACCTGAGCCCCATCTTATTCTGTTACTCGCTTCTGTGAACGGGAACGCGTTATGTAGATCTTGGTGCCTCTCGCGTCCATCTAGAAAAGGTAATGATTTTACTATTTTATATTTCTAGTTTTTACTGAGTTTAACGAAGGCGATGTTGGCCTGATATATTCGACGATGCCCTTTGGCTACACTGACTAAAGGATTCCTCTAAGAAATACCAAATGAAGGTATTTGCTCTTTCAATAGTTGATCTGTTTATACATGCTTATAAATTATCCAAGTCTGCACAACGCGATCGAGATTCTTAAGTAGATGTATTTGTTCTCCGTTTTCTATGTAGATAACCTGAAGATGCCAAAAGAAGGCGAAACGCGTCGCTGAAAAATAAAAAACTAAAACTACAACTAAGACCGTTTTTAACCAATACCGTTAAGCACTGGTTTGCTGTATGTCACATATGGATTGGAAGAATTTCTTTCGTTCTTATTGATATCAAGTTAATATACAAAGAGGTACTGAGTTACTAGTAGCTTCATATGTAGTAAGTTCTACATCTGGTTTGATTTGCGCACTTTCTTCTTGCATATGGTTCGCTACGCACTGTGGCGATATTCCTGTAGTCCTGCGCTGTTAGAAAGGGAGGAATTTATGACGCGCTTCCTCTTCGGGAACCTGCCGAGCTGGGTGCACGGTATGGCGAGGCAGGTAAAGTCTGCCAGGGCCACTTACAGCGGAACAGTGGCGACCGACTGTGTTGCAAATGGCAGAGGTCTCGCACTGCTCACGTTATGAAGACTCACAAGTGAACGCTTTTCCTTTCTAAACAGGGAGTCAGCAATGCAAAGATACCTTCTGGGTAATGAGAGCGAATTTTCAGCAGCGCTCAGCTGAACGACAGAAACTTTGTTCATTAAAAGACGTGACGTATTGGAATGCAACGGCTGAGTGTTTCAGGGCAGACATCGTCTTTTTCAGAGCCTCTCGAAAGCGCTGTGCACTTGAAGTTACATGCTCTTTTGCATTCTTGTGGTGGGAGAGGGGGGAGGAGGAGCATGCCACCGGCGTGAGGGGCTGGAGGTGAGTTTGGCCAAGCATCTCAAGCAGGCTGGAGCGAGTTCCAGCAGCTCTTCTGTGCTGACTTTGGTGTACGTGTAACCAATGGCACTCCATACCATCACGCTGGGTGATACACGCTTCCAATGTGCGTTCACCGCGATGTCGCCAAACACGGATGGGACTATCATGATGCTGTCAGCAGAACCTGTATTCATCCGAAAAAATTACGTTTTGCCATTCGAGCACCCAGGTTCGTCGTTGAGTACACCATCTCAGGCGCTCCTGTCTGTGATGCAGCGTCAAGGGTAACCGCAGCCATGGTCTGCGAGCTGATAGTCCATGCTGCTGCAAACGTCGTCGAACTGTTCGTGCAGATGGTTGTTGTATTGCAAACGTCTCCATCTGTTGACTGAGGGATCGAGACGTGGCTGCACGATCCGTTACAGCCATGCGGATAAGATGCCTGTCATCTCGACTGCTAGTGATAAGAGACTGTTGGGATCCAGCACGGCGTTCCGTATTACCCTCCTGAACCCACCGATTCCATATCCTGCTCTGTCATTCGATCTCGACCAACGCGAGCAGCAATGTCGCAATACGATAAACCGCAATCGCGATAGGCCACAATCCGACCTTTATCACTGTCGGAAACGTGATGGTACGCCTTTCTCCTCCTTACGTGAGGCATCACAACAACGTTTCACCAGGCACCGCCAGTCTACTGCTCTTTGTGTATGAGAAATCGGTTGGAAACTTTCCTCATGTCAAATGGCCCTGTGCACTGTGGGACTTAACTTCTGACGTCATCGGTCGCCTAGAACTTACAACTACTTAAATCTAACTTACCTAAGGACATAACACACATCCATTCCCGAGGCAGGATTCGAACCTGCGTACAGTTCCAGACTGTAGCGCCTAGAACCTCATGTCAGCACGTTGTAGGTGTCGCCACCGGCGCCAATTTTGTGTGAACGGTCTGAAAAGCTAATTATTTGCATATCACAGCATCTTCTTCCTGGCGGTTAAATTTCGCGTCTGTAGCATGTCATCTTCGTGTTGTAGCAATTTTAATGGTCAGTAGTGTATTATTGTCAGTTCTTTTGATTCGGGGCTGCATCTTGGTTACGGGGGCAAAAAGATCGCACAGATCCGAACTCGGATGGTGAGTCATGCTGACCTTGTCAACCCGATTCTGCGGTGTAGAGAACACTTGTTCGTGTTTGGAGTTAGGGAGGTTTCAGTGAGCAGTAGTTTGCCTTTATTCGAAATAGAAGTCTTTCACCCTGCAGTGCGCAGTGCAGTGGACTTTACTATCAGCATCAGTGGGCAGCGGAGGCGTACTAAGGCATCAGCATATCTACGTACACTGCTTACAAAAGAAAGGAGATCCTGCCTTGCAGCCACAGAGCGGCATCTGCAGCCGTAACCATCGGCGAGAACAGCGCACAATGCGAAGTTTCGATTCGGCAACGTGGGTAGGAAGGTTAGATATCATATTAGACAACGTGGCGGTTAAATTAACTGTAATATGTGGTTATTCCGACCAGAAACGTAGTTAATGATCTTTTGGCCTTTTCTTGTCGTGTTGTGTGAGTCGAGTACTCACCCATCTTAATTGTTTAAGAGTACAGATATCACTAAGTCCTCGACGTGCTAACTGTACTTGTTTCTCGGACTCTGTCCCTGTCGGTTTTCGCTCCGGTACTTCTGAATTCGCACCGCAGACACCGATAAAAATAGCTTCTCTGCCTGCTTCGGCGATCATTGTCAGCTGTGTTTTGAACTCTAGTATCGGGTGGCGCCGTGAATAGCCGGAATCGTCACGAGTAGAGGACTGCTTGGCCCATTGGATAACTCGTTAAAAATTAAACGCGGATCAAGCATGAAAACAGGAAGAAGGAGTACTGCACTGTGTTGCGATCCGTGTTGGAAGATTTGACTCTTGAATTCCTTCATTGTAACATAGTTCACGCCCATTTATTTGTTGTTTTCATTTCTGTGAGAGGTCTACGCGGCATTTCGCATGCTCCTCTCGTCATTCATCACAGAATATGAATCGAGTTGTAGAAATACGTTACCGTCGCAAGTAAATGTGATGAACAGTTCAGAGCGGAGACCACAACAACAACAGCGACCAAGAATAATAAATTATATTTTGACCAAAATCCCCTTTTTCTCAAAATTTTATCCCGACTTCTCACTGACAGTCTCCTACGTGACGTTGACGACATATTGAAAATAGGTACTCGAAGTGCACTGATGTGACTGGAATTGTCAAATACTCCTACGCTAGCTTTTACAACTGGGAAATAAAACTTCCATGTCTTCTCAATGCTATAAGGAATTAGTCCACAGAAATACGTGACTGCGTTTTTTCTTTCTTTCGTTTTCTGTATCCTACTGTCTTGTGATGACTCCACAGCTATTTACGAGATATGGTATTTTGAAAAGTTCCACCATAGACACCTGCACAATACCTGTGATAGCACACACTCAATAATAACGTAAATGCATACACTAGTTATATGGATTCCTATCAATAACCAGACAATTGACCATAACAGGTTGTGTTCAAAATGATCACCGGCAGAGGACATACACGCTTCCAGTATGGTATGAAACGACTAGCATTTCAGAGGAGATATTCGAGCAGGCTGCAGTAATACATCGTTGCATATCATCGGGTATACTTAGTATTTCCTTGCACACAACTTCTTTTAGATTTCAACACAGAAAAAGTATACAGGCATCAGATATTGGGAACAGACCAGTCAACGTACAGGTCCTCTCCGTCCACTCAAACGATTTGGAAACAATTCTTGAACACATGCTCTAGTAGTTCGTGCACAGCATGGACAGTCATCATCTGGACGCGATAGGTTCCACGTAGTCTACAGAGGAACGTATTGTACCATCAGTGGAAGATGGTCTGTTAGGAGCCTGCGATAGTTGTGCACGTTCAGTGTTCCTTTTATCTGAAACCGGCCTACGACCTGATGGTTCACCATCCCACATCATACTTTTAAGCTACACGGATGCTGACGGTCCACATGACAAACCCAACGAAGGTTGTCAAGAGGCCAACAGTGCATTGTTTGGCGGTTGACCTGGATATCATTATCAAAGGTGGCTGGATCACTAACCAAGATACATGATACATCTGGAGTGTAAAGTCTTAATGCCCACGTACAGAAGTTCACACGATTCTTATAGTGGTTTCCATGTAGCTCTTGATGGAGAGAGATGTGAAGCGGTGGAACCTATGTCTATTGCTGCATTACTAACCAAGATACATGATACATCTGGAGTATACAGTCCTAATGTCCACGTATAGAAGTTAACACGATTCTTATAGTGGTTCCCATGCAACTCTTGACGGAGAGAGATATGAAGGGGTGGAACATATGTCGACGGAGAATGAGTAGAACGCTTGGCTGTGTCATGCCACTTCTACGCACGATAGCGAGGAAGGTAACGTGCGGATTAACTGCAACAGCAGCAAGAACATTAATTTCCCCCATCTTCTGTCGTCATTTGTTTCTTTCTGTTACGTTGTATTGGTGTACCATCACTTTCAAGTAACTGGTTGACGAGGTTGATAAATAACTAATCTAGGGGACTGATGACCTCAGTAGTTAAGTCCCATAGTGCTCAGAGCCATTTGAACCAAATAACTAATGTTGATGGTTGATGTCTGGCGGGATGTATTGCGCATCCACGGGACATGGGCACCTCGACTTCTTCCGCATTAGTAAATCCCATCGCCCACGCCGGCCGGGTTGGCCGAACGGTTCTACGCGCTACAGTCTGGAACCGCGAGACCGCTACGGTCGCAGGTTCGAATCCTGCCTCGGGCATGGATTTGTGTGATGTCATGAGGTTAGTTAGGTTTAAGTAGTTCTAAGTTGTAGGGGACTGATGACCACAAAAGTTAAGTCCCATAGTGCTCAGAGCCATTTGAACCATCGCCCACTTACGACCTACTGTTTGGACTACCATAAACAAACTGACTAGCAAGTAACCGTGCACTAAAGCAACACATAAGCACACTGCAAGCAAACATAACAACACCGCACATGGCAACTACACAGGCTGAATGGCACAAACAAGTGTCGGTGTGGAAACTTTTCAAACCACAATATCTCGAAAACGACTCGCACTAGACCCCTGCAACAAACACCATTGACATTCTGATTTACCCCACTTTTAGTTTGTTAATACCACGAGGCACAGTTCCGTTTAAAAAGTACACTATGTGATCAAAAGTATCCGGACACCCCTCAAAACATACATTTTTCGTATTAGGTGCAGTGTGCTGCCACCTATTGCCAGTAATCCATATCAGCGACCTCAGTAGTCATTAGATATCGTGAGAGAGCAGAAAGGGGCGCTCCGCGGAACATGGACATCGAACGTGGTCAGGTGATTGGTGTCACTCGTGTCATACGTCTGTACGCGAGATTTCCACACTCATAAACATCCCTAGGTCCACTGTTTCCAATATGATAGTGAAGTGGAAACGTGAAGGGACACATACAGCACTAAAGGGTACAGGCCGACCTCGTCTGTTGTCTGACAGAGACCGCCGACAGTTGAAGAGACAGACGTCTATCCAGACCATCACGCAGGAATTCCAAACTGCATCAGTATCTACTGCAAGTACTATGACAGAGGCGGGAGGTGAGAAAACTTGGATTTCATGGTCGAGCTGCTGTTCATAAGCCACACATCACGCCGACAAATTCTAGACGACGCCTCGATTGGTGTAAGGAGCGTAAACATTGGACGACTGAACAATGGAAAAATGTTGTGTGGAATGACGAATCATGGTACACAATGTGGCGATACGATGGCAGGCTGTGGGCATGCCCGGTGAACGTCTTCTGCCAGCGTGTTTAGCGTAAACAGTAAAATTCGGAGGCCGTGGTGTTATGGTGTGGTCGTGTTTTTCATGGTGTGGGGCTTGCACGGCTTGTTGTTTTGCGTGGCACTGTCAGAGCACAGGCCTATATTGATGTTTTAAGCACCTTATCGCTTCTCACTGTTGTAGAGTAATTCGGGGATGGCGATTCCATCTTTCAAAACGATCGAGCACCTGTTCATAATGGACGGTCTGTGGCGGAGTGGTTACACGACAATAACATCCCAACATCCCTGTAATGGACTGGCCTGTACAGAGTCCTGGCCTGAATCCTATAGAACACCTTTGGATGTTTTGGAACGCTGAATTTGTTCCAGGCCTCACCGACCAACATCGATACCTCTGCTCAGTGCAACGCTCCGTGAAGAATGAGCTGCTATTCCGCATGATATCTTCCAGCACCCGAGTCAACGTATGCCTGCGAGAGTGAAAACTGTCATCAAGGCTAAGGGTGGTCCAACCTCATATTGAATTCCAGCATTACCAATTGAGGGCGTCACGAACTTGTGAGTCATTTTCAGCCAGGTGTCCGGATACTTTTGATCACATAGTGTATATGTTCGTACAAACAAATTACACTTCCCAAGTGTTATTACAGTCTGTTTATTGGCTAACGGTACGAGTCCCTAACTACAAATCCATATTGTCAAAAACTCAAATCTATAGCATTTTTCATTTCCGCACGTTTTGCGGCGCAAGTTTTAGATGATTTTTCCTGGCTGGCGCCAATGGCAACGCCAGAAATAGTTGCTGATAAAATCCTTATTATAGAAATTGTCCTAGCAGAAGCTCTGGGATCCTGAAAATCCATATACAGGGCGTAACGGATGTAAGTGCAGATATTTTGGTTGGTGACAGGACGTTGTTGTCAGCAACATTACATCAGTATTTATGTCATTTTCAGACCAACAGTTAATTAAGTTAATTATAGCCGTTACAAGTCGTACGTTTTTGGGTTGGTTAGTACTCCCAAGTACATGTGGCAAGAGCAAACAATTGATGCTCATTTTACCGTGTGGAGCAGATCAGGTTTGAAATGCAGACACGTGGGCGCAAATCGGTTGTCTGTACAGACAAGTGCAGACCGCTTCGCGGCCACTGTACAAGCATATAGAAAACATTTGATCGTAAATTTTGTGAGATGTTTGTGGGAACACTGTTCGAAAACCATCAACACACTGATGAGTGTGCATACACTCCTGGAAATGGAAAAAAGAACACATTGACACCGGTGTGTGTCTGACCCACCATACTTGCTCCGGACAGTGCGAAAGGGCTGTACAAGCAATGATCACACGCACGGCACAACGGACACACCAGGAACCGCGGTGTTGGCCGTCGAATGGCGCTAGCTGCGCAGCATTTGTGCACCGCCGCCGTCAGTGTCAGCCAGTTTGCCGTGGCATACGGAGCTCCATCGCAGTCTTTAACACTGGTAGCATGCCGCGACAGCGTGGACGTGAACCGTATGTGCAGTTGAAGGACTTTGAGCGAGGGCGTGCGGGAGGCCGGGTGGACGTACCGCCGAATTGCTCAACACGTGGGGCGTGAGGTCTCCACAGTACATCGATGTTGTCGCCAGAGGTCGGCGGAAGGTGCACGTGCCCGTCGACCTGGGACCGGACCGCAGCGACGCACGAATACACGCCAAGACCGTAGGATCCTACGCAGTGCCTTAGGGGACCGCACCGCCACTTCCCAGCAAATTAGGGACACTGTTGCTCCTGGGGTATCGGCGAGGACCATTCGCAACCGTCTCCATGAAGCGGGGCTGCGGTCCCGCACACCGTTAGGCCGTCTTCCGCTCACGCGGCAACATCGTGCAGCCCGCCTCCAATGGTGTCGCGACAGGCGTGAATGGAGGTACGAATGGAGACGTGTCGTCTTCAGCGATGAGAGTCGCTTCTGCCTTGGTGCCAATGATGGTCGTATGCGTGTTTGGCGCCGTGCAGGTGAGCGCCACAATCAGGACTGCATACGACCGAGGCACACAGGGCCAACACCCGGCATCATGGTGTGGGGAGCGATCTCCTACACTGGCCGTACACCTCTGGTGATCGTCGAGGGGACACTGAATAGTGCACGGTACATCCAAACCGTCATCGAACCGATCGTTCTACCATTCCTATACCGGCAAGGGAACTTGCTGTTCCAACAGGACAGTGCACGTCCGCATGTATCCCGTGCCACCCAACGTGCTCTAGAAGGCGTCAGTCAACTACCCTGGCCAGCAAGATCTCCGGATCTGTCCCCCATTGAGCATGTTTGGGACTGGATGAAGCGTCGTCTCACGCGGTCTGCACGTCCAGCACGAACGCTGGTCCAATTGAGGCGCCAGGTGGAAATGGCATGGCAAGCCGTTCCACATGACTACATCCAGCATCTCTAAGATCGTCTCCATGGGAGAATAGCAGCCTGCATTGGTGCGAAAGGTGGATATACACTGTACTAGTGCCGACATTGTGCATGCTCTGTTGCCTGTGTCTATGTGCCTGTGGTTCTGTCAGTGTGATCATGTGATGTATCTGACCCCAGGAATGTGTCAATAAAGTTTCCCCTTCCTGGGACAATGATTTCACGGTGTTCTTATTTCAATTTCCAGGAGTGTATTAATATACCACAAGTAAAAACATTTATACTTACACTCGTAACACGGTGTATTTCAATCTTGGGTGAAGAAACAGGCACGGAACTGCAGCTAAGTGAATAGTTTAATTTTGTTCAGTTCAGCGTTCTATTTGTTTGTTTAGGTCATATTTTATTGCCTCTACTGACCTGCTTCAGGAATGTCATCAGTCATGCAACCAAAATTCTGGGTGAATGACAAAAATGGCACTACGGTCGCAGGTTCGAATCCTGCCTCGTGCATGGACGTGTGTGATATGCTTAGATTAGTTAGGTTTAAGTAGTTCTAAGTTCTAGGGGACTGATGGTTCAAAAATGGTTCAAATGGCTCTAAGCACTATGGGACTTAACACCTGAGGTCGTCAGTCCCCTAGACTTAGCACTACTTAAACCTAAATAACCTAACGACATCACACACATCCATGCGCGAGGCAGAATTCGAACCGGCGACCGTAGCAGCCAAGTGGGGGGGACTGATGAACTCTGATGTTAAGTACCACAGTGCTCAGAGCCATTTGAACCATTCTGAACGGGTTATGTACATGGACAGACACGATGCAAATTTAGAAAACGTTTCTTCAGAAAGACGGCCTCCTTTCTGTATGCAACTGGAACCAAGCTGCTGCTCGATATGAGTAGTTGTGAGGTGTGAGAGAACGAAAATAAAAACAGCAAGTGTCACACTTACCAGGTAGCGAGAAACAGCTTCCGGGAAACTGCAATCGTAGGTGGAGCCGCTCTGCAATAGTAGCTGAAAGTCCGCGGCCCCATTGGACGTTTCGTGCGGGAAGCATACGATACGTGGGCGGGTGCCATCCACGCGAGTGGGGAGTCCGCTGACTAGAGACCGGTACAGGCGTTCTTCGGCGTGCGTGTCCCCTAAAATCCACTCTGAATACACACGGAACGCGCACTTGAATGGGTCATCAATACCTGGCAGGTTAAAACGATAAGGCCCCGCTTCAATGCCAATTTGGCAAACGATGGTCGGGTATCCTGGAAACCTGATGTACAGCCTTCCACTGTCGTTGAGGACACGGCATTTCACCGGACGATCTTCATGAGGACGCTGCACCCTCACCTGGAAGTATTCGTCTGGTAGCTGTGAATTCGTAGTGCAGTACATTTTATTCTCACTAAACCCTCCTACGGCACCTGTTCCGGTGTAGTAAAAATACGAAAGAAGGGGTCGTATCAGGCTGAGGTTAGAGCCTGCCGTTGCGTTTCCTTCGAACGAGCATGTGTAGTGCGAGTACCCGCGTGGTAGAGCGAGGCGAAAGTCGGCGACTTCGGTCCCTTCCGATAAGCCGTCCTCCGGCTCACAAATGAGGGGTGGCGCACTGGCTATGAAAAGGACGAGTGCGTCTTCGGGCCTGGAAGGAGAATACCGGAATCGCGCCTCCTCGAAGTAATATCCAGCGTTGCGGCCGCTGGACACTGAGGCCATCGTCAGCAGCAGCAGGCTGCAAACCCTGCCCGAGCTCTTCATGGCGCACGGCACTCCGTCACTGCCCGATCCCCAGACACTGAGCCTACTGTTGTGCTATGAATGCGGCATCCCGGCGTCACAGCCGTACGTCACTGTGCTAGTTTTTGTTTCTGCGTTTGTCCGCCGCCGCAGTTTCTTGTGAGCGAGTCTTTTGGCTGACGTCACCACAGCTGCTGCGGCTGCTCTGTGTCCCAGAGCCAACTTTTTATTGCCTCCTGTGACTTTCTCCTTGCTTGCTTTTTGTGCCTGATTGACATGTGACAAAATCGTGTAACACTGTTTCATTGTGAACTGAATGACGTCATTCCGCAAGAATCTCCAATAAGACTCCTGCGAAATTCTCTTCGCCGAAGCCAATGGGGCATTATTTTACTCCTCCCACCTCTTTTCTCTCACCCTGCTTCCAATGCCGAAAACACGCGTATATCTTGGAGAATCGGGTTTTCTTCCGGTAATCTGCGTCGTACTTGCAGTTTTTATTAATTAGTCCCTAAGGCTGAACCGAGTGCAGAACGGGCCCAGTATTCATATATATATATGAGGCTAGATGCTCCGTCCGGTATACGCGGCGGTTAGTACAACAGGCGTAGTATTTTCTAGCCGCCGGCCGCTGCGACCGAGCGGTTCTAAGCGCCTCAGTCCGATACCCCGCGCTGCTGCTACGGTCGCAGGTTCGAGTATTGCCTCGGGCATGGATGTTCGTGATGTCCTCAGTTGGGTTTAAGTAGTTCTAAGTCTAGGGGACCAATGACCTCAGATGTTAATTCCCATAGTGCTCAGAGCCATTGGAATTTTCTAGCCGTAGCTGTTCCAATACTGTGCGCGTACTTTTCATCTACATGTACATGCACATGGATACTCTACAAATCACATTTAAGTGCCTGGCAGAGGGTTCATCGAACCACCTTCACAATTCTCTATTATTCCAATTTCGTATAGAGCGCGGAAAGAAGTAACACCCATATCTTTCCGTACGGGATCTGATTTCCCTTAATTTATCATGGTGAACGTTTCTCCCTATGTAGGTCGGTGTTAGCAAAATATTTTCGCATTCAGAGGAGAAAGTCGGTATTTGGAATTTCGTGAGAAGATTCCGTCGCAACGAAAAACGCCTTTCTTTTAATGATGTCCAGCCCAAAGTCTGTATCATCTCAGTGACACACTCTCCAATATTTCGCGATAATTCCAAACGTGCTGCCCTTCTTTGACCTTTTTCTATGCACTCCGTCAGTCCTAGCTGGTAAGGACCCCACACCGCGCAGCACTATTCTAGAAGAGGACGGACAAGCGTAGTGCAGGCAATCTCCTTAGTAGATCTGTTACATTTTCTAAGTGTTCTGCCAAAAAAAAAAAAAAAAAAAAAAAACTCAGTCTTTGGTAAGCCTTCTGCAAAACATTTCCTGTGTGTTCCTTCCAGTTTAAGTTGTTCGTAATTGTAATTCCCGGGTATTTAGTTGAATTTAAGGCCTTTAGATTTGATTGATTTATCATGTAACCGAAGTTTAACGAATTCCTTTTAGCACTCATGCGGATGACCTTACACTTTTCGTTATTTAGAGTCATCTGACGATTTCCGTATCATTCACATATATTTTCTCGTGTTGTCAGTTAATAATTTTGCCATCTGACATTCTGTTTCACCTCTAAGCTATAACGGACGTTCAATCTCCTGATTACCGTCATTTAAGCTGTTCTATGGACTACGCTGTCCTATTACCGTAGTCGGCCGTGTTTAGTGCTCCATCCAAGTTCCGTGCCCGCTAGGAGTCGCTGTCGGATTATCCTCTGGTTGCTGGTGCTCGCACTGCCATTCATTCTCGAAATGACTGTCCTATGGTTCTTGATTTGCAATTAAGTTTCCGAAATATCGCACAAGTGCGACATGGATTACCGGTAGAAAGTCCGATTTACGAAGATGACAACGCCTCGGCAGGAAATCTGAAGACTAGCCCCTGTACAAATAGTAAAATATACAACCAGTGCACGACTACGGTGTCTAAGAGATACATATTTTCCCCTCCTCACCCACCCTTTCCACCTGAAGCTTTCAGGAAGTATATCCAATGTACACTAATCAGCCAGACCAGTATGGCCACCTATCTAACAGCCGGTATGTGCATCTTTGGCATGGATAGCAGCGGCAACATATAGTGCCATGGAAATACACTCCTGGAAATTGAAATAAGAACACCGTGAATTCATTGTCCCAGGAAGGGGAAACTTTATTGACACATTCCTGGGGTCAGATACATCACATGATCACACTGACAGAACCACAGGCACATAGGCACAGGCAACAGAGCATGCACAATGTCGGCACTAGTACAGTGTATATCCACCTTTCGCAGCAATGCAGGCTGCTATTCTCCCATGGAGACGATCGTAGAGATGCTGGATGTAGTCCTGTGGAACGGCTTGCCATGCCATTTCCACCTGGCGCCTCAGTTGGACCAGCGTTCGTGCTGGACGTGCAGACCGCGTGAGACGACGCTTCATCCAGTCCCAAACATGCTCAATGGGGGACAGATCCGAAGATCTTGCTGGCCAGGGTAGTTGACTTACACCTTCTAGAGCACGTTGGGTGGCACGGGATACATGCGGACGTGCATTGTCTTGTTGGAACAGCAAGTTCCCTCGCCGGTCTAGGAATGGTAGAACGATGGGTTCGATGACGGTTTGGATGTACCGTGTACGATTCAGTGTCCCCTCGACGATCACCAGAGGTGTACGGCCAGTGTAGGAGATCGCTCCCCACACCATGATGCCGGGTGTTGGCCCTGTGTGCTTCGGTCGTATGCAGTCCTGATTGTGGCGCTCACCTGCACGGCGCCAAACACGCATACGACCATCATTGGCACCAAGGCAGAAGCGACTCTCATCGCTGAAGACGACACGCCTCCATTCGTCCCTCCATTCACGCCTGTCGCGACACCATTGGAGGCGGGCTGCACGATGTTGCCGCGTGAGCGGAAGACGGCCTAACGGTGTGGGGGACCGTAGCCCAGCTTCATGGAGACGGTTGCGAATGGTCCTCGCCGATACCCCAGGAGCAACAGTGTCCCTAATTTGCTGGGAAGTGGCGGTGCGGTCCCCTATGGCAATGCGTAGGTTCCTACGGTCTTGGCGTGTATTCGTGCGTCGCTGCTGTCCGGTCCCAGGTCGACGGGCACGTGCACCTTCCGCCGACCACTGGCGACAACATCGATGTACTGTGGAGACCTCACGCCCCACGTGTTGAGCAATTCGGCGGTACGTCCACCAGGCCTCCCGCATGCCCACTATACGCCCTCGCTCAAAGTCCTTCAACTGCACATACGGTTCACGTCCACGCTGTCGCGGCATGCTACCAGTGTTAAAGACTGCGATGGAGCTCCGTATGCCACGGCAAACTGGCTGACACTGACGGCGGTGGTGCACAAATGCTGCGCAGCTAGCGCCATTCGACGGCCAACACCGCGGTTCCTGGTGTGTCCGCTGTGCCGTGCGTGTGATCATTGCTTGTACAGCCCTCTCGCAGTGTCCGGAGCAAGTATGGTGGGTCTGACACACCGGTGTCAATGTGTTCTTTTTTCCATTTCCAGGAGTGTAGTTAAGCCTTGGTAGGTCGCTGGAGGGAGTTGGCACCACATACACGCCACTTAATTGCCATAAATTTCTGGGAGGGGAATTGGGAGGGGGACGGGGTGGTGGACGGAGAGTGGGACTGGGAGGTGGAGGGGGATGAGCTCTGACATCACATTCAACCACATCGCAGATATGTTCGATCGGATTGAAATCTGGAGAGTTGGGGGACCAGAATATCAATTGGAGCACGTCCCTGTGTTCCTCAAACTACTCAATCACACTACTGGTCTTGTGAGATGGCGCATTATCTTGTTGAAAAATGCTACTGGCGGCGGGAAGCATGGTCGTCATGAAGCCAGTCTGCAGCCAGTGGACGATATACCTTGACCGTCATGGTGCCTTGCACGAACTCCACGGGTCCCATGAATGCCCACGTGAATGTTCCCTGGAGTATAATGGAGCCTCTATCAGCTTGCCTCCGTCCCACAGTACAGGTGTGAAAGAGCGCCCTCCCATCGACGTGATGCATCAGACGATGCAACGTTCTGTCACTGTGCCGACGTCAGTGCTGATAGTTACGAGTCCCTTTGAGTAACCTTTGTCGATGTTATGGTGTTATCATTGACACATGCATGGGTCATCGGCTGCAGAGACCCATGTTGTACTCTGTGTTCACACACACACTTCTACTCTGCCCAGTATTAAAGTTAGTTCTGCCACAGTTCGTCCTGTTTTACCAGTCTGACTAACTTAATACGTCCGACATCAGGAATGAGGGATAGCCGGCCAATCCTACGACATCTGGACGTGTTGCAGACTCACCACAGCACTCCTCGAGCACCCGACAAGTCGTGGAAATTCCGAAATACTCGTGCTAAGCCTCAGGCCATCACACTCTGCCCTCGGTCAACCTCAGATACGTGGCGCACCGTCCCCATACTATACACGGACATCAGTCTCACTGATTTGACATGCACCGCGCGTGTGTCTGACTAATAATCGTTTCTCGGCCGGTGACGCCGGTGGCTTTATATCGATAGTAGGTCAGTGGTCATAATATTCTGGCTGAACAGTATATACGTAATATGCATCAAAATACTCGACAAGCTTTAGTATACCTTTGCGTAAAATCTGGAGTATAAAGAAACAGCGGGCAACTAATGCCAACAAACTTGTTATTCACAAATCGCAATTAAAAACAGTTTGTAATAAAATCGTGCTATGCCTCATATAAGAATGCTTACCAGCTTATTAGCAGTTGTTGGAATTCGACAACGGCAGGAACATGATCAGTCGAGCGAGCACTTTAATGTTGCGCAAACTTTGCAGCTCGCTTTGAACGGGATCTCAGCGCTGTTCTGCTAATATGGAGCCATTGGTTTGAGGACAGTCATACTCAACGCCAAGTACGCTACAAACGCCCGAGAAAACAGACTTCTTTTTCGCTTGGCCGTGCAGGATCGTATAATCACATGGTCTGCAATCGGAAAGCGGCTGCTGTGCAAGAAGGCAAGCATGCATATGGCCAGTGCGAAGACGTAGAAACACCACACACTGTCAGCACCTCAAGCACTGCTTGTTTCTGACGCGGTGGCGAAGAGTGGCGTACCGACAGTCTTGTGCTCAACAGTGCCGGACACCGTACTGACACCGCGTTGTCTTTTCAGACGAGACCCACGTGGTGTATGCTGGTGCCTGGTGGCTCCGAGGACAACGAGTTTTGCCAGTGTCATTGGTTACCATCATTACGGCGCCGTGGTAGGTGGTGCCATTCGGTGCACAACATGATCACCTCAGTTCCGCATAGCTCATGAAGTGGAAAGCAATCAGTCTACTTCTAACGTGTCAGTGCTAGTGGCTGTGCCCTATTTAGAGGTCTCTCTGACTTTCAACAAGATAACACAAGACTGCATACAGTGCTTGGTGTCCTCCTCAGGCTCGATAAACAAAGTGTTGGACCGTTGCCCTTTCCAGGATCTCTGAACCTCCCAGCCACAAGTAACATTTGGTCTTTCATTGCCCAGAGTCTGTTGCACCACTCACATCAGCCATTGCACTTAACGAACTTAGAACAATCTGAGCTACACATTTTGAAATACATGTATGTATTTTGTGTGTATGTGTGTGTGTGTGTGTGTGTGTGTGTGTGTGTGTGTGTGTGTGTGTGTGTTTGCTGCGTAATGTTTGTATTGTATGATGATGATGATGATGATGAGAGAAGGGAGAGAGAAACCAGGTGCCGGCACATAACCTACTCCCTGCGATTAGCACAAAGCGGAGCCAGACTTACCATCCCCATCCGACAGACAGAGCGCCATCAATAATATCACGATCCCTCACTTCATGTGACACTACGGAGAGGTTTTGTACTTAAAACTTTGGTACAACATCTGGTGATCAGAAACCTGACTGCAGCACCTCTCCTCCCCTCGCCGGCAAAATACTGACAGTGAAAATCATTTTCCACCACACATCTGTGTACTAAAAATTGTTCTATGCAAACTCTGATATCAGCAACAGATTTAAACGTGTTTGACTCCTACTATACCGTATACATACAAAAAATAAAATTTCGTTATTTGCTATGCGTCCTAGGCATTCAGCTCTGATGGGCAACAGTTTGCTTTATGTAACACAGTTTCTTTTCAATCTATGTCGTTTACGTGCAGCACGATAAAGCAAGCGTTTCACAAGCAACAGTTGTTTCCACAAGCAGTTACAAATAAACCACTATATTGTCCAGAACTGTTGTTGCCTCTGTTTGTGCCACAGTGTCTTCAGATTGAGCGCCAATTTCGTCAATTAATCTGTCTGCAGACGAACAAACGGCGATAATTTCACCATGGGGATCCTACCGCGGACAGTGTCACTGTCACATCGTGTCTGAACATTGAAATCTCCCCACTTTTTCCTGACTTCCATCTATTGCCCACATTATAAAATTTCCAGTCCAAATAATTAATAACCAAAGTCTTTTATGAATATTTGAGAGGAGCGAAGACTAAAAGAAATTTTGTAGTTTATTTAGCTTATCATGTTGAGTTTTTTTCTCTAGGAATCTGATTCTTGAAGTTGAAATTCTCACATTTTAGGTTCTCACCGTTTGACTCAACTAAATAAATCTGTTGGTGCAGAATTTTTGTTACCACGTAAATATATTTCCTCGCATTTTAGCATATCATACAATCTTTTGATTTTTCACATTAACAAAGCTGCAATTACATTGTTGGCACAAAATACAAAAATACGCCCGATTGCTTACGACTCCCACACTCAGCGGAAAAAAATATTCCAAAGTTTTAAGTATGCAAATATTTCGTAATTTTAAATGTTTCTAAAAAAAAATTATGTACATTCAGAACTAGTTCTTATCGTTCACAACATCGAAACTACAATATTCTCTAAAGTAATTCCCTTTCATAAATTTTAGCTTGGAATATAACATACTGTGTATAAAATGATATGAACGTTTTCAGGTATCAATGACCTCACCAAAATTCGAAAAATAATACCGTCGAGGAAAAGTAATGCTAGAGGAGGATATCCCGTTACAGCATCCTGGGATCTTTGCATATCCGTTAACACCGAATTATGCAGAAGTGTTTAATAATTTTCCTTTATCCACTCTATGCAGAGCATCAAACCTTTTGTCCATTGACTCTGCTACCGACTTTCTCTTCGATCTCATTATACATTCGTGACAGAACCGGTGTATGGCGATTGCCAGAACTTAAATTTAATGATTATCGTCGTAGATTGTTGGCTCTTTTGCTTTCGGAGTGTCATATACAGTACGAACGCCATGAACCAGAGATCCAAGTAAAAGTGTTCCAGATAAAAGCAATTCAACTGTATTGTAATGGAGTGTGTGGTGCAAATTAAGTAAAGAGATACGAAAGACTAAAACTAGGACGTAATGGAAGGTAGAATGAACGCGCAAGTAGCAGCGACGCACGTACCTGGGGACTTAATACGTACAAAAGTCTGAACAAAGTTTTTTTATCCAGCAGTGAACAACAAATGACCGATGGTAATGACGAGGGACACAACAAATTTTGCGGTTTGTCAATGAAATGCTGTTCTTTAGCTGTACGTGTTCTTTGTACAGAGTTTATCCCAACTAACAGAAATTCCATGCGTTTACAAACAACCCATCGACAGCTGTGGAAACCTTATTTTTAGACTCAAAACGTTTCCAGGCCAGGAATTTGTCTGAGTGTGGAAACAGGAGGGAGTGAATTTTCTTGAGCCTTGATGGTCGTGCACTGAGACACAAGATGACTTGTCCGCCTTGAGCGTCGGCGCATGTGAGGTCGCCACCTGAGTCCAGTGGGCCGCGGCGTATAGCGAGGGGTAGTGGCTTCGCGGTCGACACGAGTGCAACACGAGTCAACCCACGACATCAGTCGGGCCGGTGCAAGCTTCGACGCCGTGAGACGGGAGATCGGCGCGCCTTCCTGCGTCCGTGGAAGCGGCTGGCAGCGGAAGGTTCGGGAGAGCGGTTTGGGGATGCTGCGCCAGGTCTTCGACAAAAATCGCAGTTTATTAGAAGATAAGTGATTGGTGATGTGTTGTTTCTTTTACTAATTTAAATTCTACTTGTTTTCTTGGTGAGGTCACCAGACGCTTTGTTTTGGGGTCATCCCACCATTCTTCTCCGTTTACCCACCCTGTGGGAAGGTGGTTGTTTATGAATTGGGTGGTCCGTTTTTCCCAAGTGGAATAGGGGCGGCTTAGAGCAACCTGCGTTCGGCTTGTTGGGTAATCGCCCTATCAATCTACCCTACCTTAGTAGCTGCCTCTGTCATGTTTGTCGGATTCAGTGTGTTAACTAATTTATTGCTTGAAGTGTAACGGCTTAATTCCTGAAACATGTTTTATCTTGCCTATCATCTTGAGAGGTGGTATGTGTGTACTGTAGAGCATGTTTGGCCAAGCATGTATAATTTTATGTAAGATTGCATTTCATGGGCTTTTATTTAAATGGTCATTTTAGTATATAAAGTAGAAACCCTTCCACCGTAAGACTTTTCTTAGAAGTTAAAATCAAGTTGCACCTTCGGTGGCAAGTTAATCATTTAATTTTAGTGTTTTGTACCATTTCCATCCCTCCTATGGGGTGCATAGTTTGTGTGTTTGTGTGAACTGTTAAAACTTTTACTTTAAGGTAATCTAGTGTGTTGCAGGTTTGCACCTGTGAAGTCTTTCAGAGGTTGTTGTGAGCGGTCGTGACTACGCCCGTGTCAAAGTGGAGCGGCAACCTTCTCCGCCCGAAAGCTCATACACTCAAAAATATGTTTCTTTCTGCCTCTGAATAAACTGTAACTTAATACACTCCTGGAAATGGAAAAAAGAACATATTGACACCGGTGTGTCAGACCGACCATACTTGCTCCGGACACTGCGAGAGGGCTGTACAAGCAATGATCACACGCACGGTACAGCGGACACACCAGGAACCGTGGTGTTGGCCGTCGAATGGCGCTAGCTGCGCAGCATTTGTGCACCGCCGCCATCAGTGTCAGCCAGTTTGCCGTGGCATACGGAGCTCCATCGCAGTCTGTAACACCGGTAGCATGTCGCGACAGCGTGGACGTGAACCGTATGTGCAGTTGACGGACTTTGAGCGAGGGCGTATAGTGGGGATGCGGGAGGCCGGGTGGACGTACCGCCGAATTGCTCAGCACGTGGGGCGTGAGGTCTCCACATTACATCGATGTTGTCACCATTGGTCGGCGGAAGGTGCACGTGCCCGTCGACCTGGGACCGGACCGCAGCGACGCACAGATGCACGCCAAGACCGTAGGATCCTACGCAGTGCCGTAGGGGACCGCACCGCTACTTCCCAGCAAATGAGGGACACTGTTGCTCCTAGGGTATCGGCGAGGACCATTCGCAACCGTCTCCATGAAGCTGGGCTACGGTCCCGCACACCGTTAGGCCGTCTTCCGCTCACGCCCCAACATCGTGCAGCCCGCCTCCAGTCGTGTCGCGACAGGCGTGAATGGAGGGACGAGTGGGGACGTGTCGTCTTCAGCGATGAGAGTCGTTTCTGCCTTGGTGCCAATGATGGTCGTATGCGTGTTTGGCGCCGTGCAGGTGAGCGCCACAATCAGGACTGCATACGACCGAGGCACACAGGGCCAACACCTGGCATCATGGTGTGGGAAGCGATCTCCTACACTGGCCGTACACCTCTGGTGATCGTCGAGGGGACACTGAATAGTGCACGGTACATCCAAACCGTCATCGAATCCATCGTTCTACCATTCCTAGACCGGCAAGGGAACTTGCTGTTCCAACAGGACAATGCATGTCCGCATGTATCCCGTGCCACCCAACGTGCTCTAGAAGGTGTAAGTCAACTACCCTGGCCAGCAAGATCTCCGGATCTGTCCCCCATTGAGCATGTTTGGGACTGGATGAAGCGTCGTCTCACGCGGTCTGCACGTCCAGCACGAACGCTGGTCCGATTGAGGCGCTAGTGGAAATGGCATGGCAAGCCGTTCCACAGGACTACATCCAGCATCTCTACGATCGTCTCCATGGGAGAATAGCAGCCTGCATTGCTGCGAAAGGTGGATATACACTGTACTATTGGCGACACTGTGCATGCTCTGTTGCCTGTGTCTATGTGCCTGTGGTTCTGTCAGAGTGATCATGTGATGTATCTGACCCCAGGAATGTGTCAATAAAGTTTCCCCTTCCTGGGACAATGAATTCACGGTGTTCTTATTTCAATTTCCAGGAGTGTATTTAGAGGGTGCTTTCTGCTTATAATTTTCAATCTGTTTCTTAAAAAAGAAAACAAGCTTTAGGGAATTCCCATTCGTAAAATCAATTTCGTTTTGATTTCCTCAGTTAATCCCTGCCACCTACTTCCATGCTTACATAGTGTGATTAAGTGCGTTAGTTCTTGATGAATTGCTAGTAAATAAAGTAAATTCTTAAGAAAAAGTTTTGAAAGTAAATTCACGATTCATCACTGCTATAGGGCGCGGCCCACTGGACTCACGTGGCAACCTCACATGCGCCGACGCTCAAGGCGGACAAGTCATCTTGTGTGCACGACCGACCAACCGATCGATCCAATCGCTAATGACCGTTGCCTGAGCAGCTCGAGCAGAATGGCGGCATAACGCGCAGGCTCAGATGTAGGAACTAACCCCCAACCGGGCGACCACTCGTTGAGTTCTCACTGCGCCACAAATTCGGAGGAGAGAAAGACTAGCAAGCTGGGGACGAGAGACTGAGCCCAGACCAGACTCACCCAGACTGACCAACTGGCGAGCTCATAGCCCTCTTAAATGCACGTGAACAGGCAACCTTTCCACTTTCCCACCAGAGGGAGACACCACAGCTGCGATTGCCACAGCGGCGCCACCGCCAGAAACGGAGGGCGACTGCTTCACACTACACACTGCGGCGCGCTCTTCAAAACAGCCATTTTTACCACGGATCAACGGTCTCTGATATTTACGGTACATCCCACTGCCCCTGTCTCCTTTTGTCTTTCTTTTCTACTGCTACAGAAGCTGAAAAATTCCGGTAGAGTGCAACTTATTTCTTACACTGTACACAGATGTTTAACACTGCGATCCAAAATGTACCCCGCCCTGCACGCACCTCAGAAAGTTCGCGTATCTGGGGTGGTCAAAACTCCGCAACACTATATGCGGTATACACACTTTTGCGTTTCCACTGCGTCCTCTATCATTCTCTCTCTCTCCTGCTATCATTGTTTCCTCTACCTTCGGTTGCCACTGCTGTTGATTTCATCCATCTTTCTTTCTCTTTCACTGCGATTTTCAATTTCGACTTATCACTCTCTCCTCTCTCTTTCTCCCCAAGTGGAACTGTGTCCTCTGTTTCCACCATTACTGTCTCTCTTCTACTTTCTTTCAGTGGAGAACTGTACGAATATATTCACATGCAATAATTTTTAGTGAGGTAGTGGAATGAAGCAACTGATTCCTCACTTTTCTGTCGGATTCTTTTAAACAGGAACAATTCGCCTTTTTTATGACCCGGCATGACCATTTTTCCGTTGGTCTGTGCTATTTACACTCCTGGAAATGGAAAAAAGAACACATTGACACAGGTGTGTCAGATCCACCACACTTGCTCCGGACACTGCGAGAGGGCTGTACAAGCAATGATCACACGCACTGCACAGCGGACACACCAGCAACCGCGGTGTTGGCCGTCGAATGGCGCTAGCTGCGCAGCATTTGTGCACCGCCGCCGTCAGTGTAAGCCAGTTTGCCGTGGCATACGGAGCTCCATCGCAGTCTTTAACACTGGTAGCATGCCGTGACAGCGTGGACGTGAACCGTATGTGCAGTTGACGGACTTTGAGTGAGGGCGTATAGTGGGCATGCAGGAGGCCGGGTGGACGTACCGCCAAATTGCTCAAGACGTGGGGCGTGAGGTCTCCACAGTACATCGCCGCCGTCAGTGTCAGCCAGTTTGCCGTGGCATACGGAGCTCCATCGCAGTCTTTAACACTGGTAGCATGCCGCGACAGCGTGGAAGTGAACCGTATGTGCAGTTGACGGACTCTGAGCGAGGGCGTATAGTGGGCATGCGGGAGGCCGGGTGGACGTACCGCCGAATTGCTCAACACGTGGGGCGTGAGGTCTCCACAGTACATCGATGTTGTCGCCAGTGGTCGGCGGAAGGTGCTCGTGCCCGTCGACCTGGAACCGGACCGCAGCGACGCACGGATGCACGCCAAGACCGTAGAATCCTACGAAGTGCCGTAGGGGACCGCACCGCCACTTCCCAGCAAATTAGTGACACAGTTGCTCCTGGGGTATCGGCGAGGACCATTCGCAACCGTCTCCATGAAGCTGGGCTACGGTCCCGCACACCGTTAGGCCGTCTTCCGCTCACGCCCCAACATCGTGCAGCCCGCCTCCAGTGGTGTCGCGACAGGCGTGAATGGAGGGACGAATGGAGACGTGTCGTCTTCAGCGATGAGAGTCGATCCGGCCTTGGTGCCAATGATGGTCGTATGCGTGTTTGGCGCCGTGCAGCTGAGCGCCACAATCAGGACTGCATACGACCGAGGCACACAGGGCCAACACCCGGCATCAAGGTGTGGGGAGCGATCTCCTACACTGGCCGTACACCTCTGGTGATCGTCGAGGGGACACTGAATAGTGCACGGTACATCCAAACCGTCATCGAATCCATCGTTCTACCATTCCTAGACCGGCAATGGAACTTGCTGTTGCAACAGGACAATGCACGTCCGCATATATCCCGTGCCACCCAACGTGCTCTAGAAGGTGTAAGTCAACTACCCTGGCCAGCAAGATCTCCGGATCTGTCCCCCATTGAGCATGTTTGGGACTGGATGAAGCGTCGTCTCACGCGGTCTGCACGTCCAGCACGAACGCTGGTCCAACTGAGGCGCCAGGTGGAAATGGCATGGCAAGCCGTTCCACAGGACTACATCCAGCATCTCTACGATCGTCTCCATGGGAGAATAGCAGCCTGTATTGCTGCGAAAGGTGGATATTCACTGTACTAGTGCCGACATTGTGCATGCTCTGTTGCCTGTGTCTATGTGCCTGTGGTTATGTCAGTGTGATCATGTGATGTATCTGACCCCAGGAGTGTGTCAATAAAGTTTCCCCTTCCTGGGACAATGAATTCACGGTGTTCTTATTTCAATTTCCAGGAGTGTATATAAAACGAATGTTATAGTTCAGAAAAGTTTTGACAGTATCTTTATATAATTTGACACGTTTATATCCTTCGACACATACAAACAACATATAAGTACCCATAACTTAACGCACAATCATTTGCTTCACTTTTTTAATGAATATTTTTCTCATCGATTACACTTCATCGAAAACATCCGACTTACGATTTGTATCTTAAAAGAGTAAAAATGTTATCAGCAGTATTTTACTGAATGTGCATTCTCTTTGATTTAACATATTTTTTTCGCACATTAAGACACTTTTCAGCTTATTTCTTGTCACTGAAGTACTGCATATTTGAATACCTGGTATAGATGCGACGACAGAAGATTAGCATGTGATGAGAATACCACGCAACGATTGGCTCATATGCGTCCATTGTTACAGTTAAGCGCATATCTGAGGAGCAAGTAAGTTTCGTCAGACATCAGCCATTATCAGAAATGTTCTTGAAATTGGTTAACGGTATTTAGCATTCATCTGAATGTGCAGATAAACATTAAAAAGAAAACTACTACAGAACACGACATTTTAAAAATCGTTCAATAAAAGGCATGTAAGTGTTTTTGAGTGCAGATGAGAATTTTATTTCACACGATGATGGTGTTTCATAATACACTCCTGGAAATTGAAATAAGAACACCGTGAATTTATTGTCCCAGGAAGGGGAAACTTTATTGACACACTCCTGGGGTCAGATACATCACATGATCACACTGACAGAACCACAAGCACATAGACACAGGCAACAGAGAATGCACAATGTCGGCACTAGTACAGTGTATATCCACCTTTCGCAGCAATGCAGGCTGCTATTCTCCCATGGAGACGATCGTAGAGATGCTGGATGTAGTCCTGTGGAACGGCTTGCCATGCCATTTCCACCTGGCGCCTCAGTTGGACCAGCGTTCGTGCTGGACGTGCAGACCGCGTGAGACGACGCTTCATCCAGTCTCAAACATGCTCAATGGGGGACAGATCCGAAGATCTTGCTGGCCAGGATAGTTGACTTACACCTTCTAGAGCACGTTGGGTGGCATGGGATACATGCGGACGTGCATTGTCCTGTTGGAACAGCATGTTCCCTTGCCGGTCTAGGAATGGTAGAACGATGGGTTCGATGACGGTTTGGATGTACCGTGCACTATTCAGTGTCCCCTCGACGATCACCAGAGGTGTACGGCCAGTGTAGGAGATCGCTCCCCACACCTTGATGCCGGGTGTTGGCCCTGTGTGCCTCGGTCGTATGCAGTCCTGATTGTGGCGCTCACCTGCACGGCGCCAAACACGCATATGACCATCATTGGCACCAAGGTAGAAGCGACTCTCATCGCTGAAGACGACACGTCTCCATTCGTCCCTCCATTCACGCCTGTCGCGACACCACTGGAGGCGGGCTGCACGATGTCGGGGCGTGAGCGGAAGACGGCCTAACGGTGTGCGGGACCGTAGCCCAGCTTCATGGAGACGGTTGCGAATGGTCCTCGCCGATACCCCAGGAGCAACAGTGTCCCTAATTTGCTGGGAAGTGGCGGTGCGGTCCCCTACGGCACTGCGTAGGATCCTACGGTCTTGGCGTGCATCCGTGCGTCGCTGCGGTCCGGTCCCAGGTCGACGGGCACGTTCACCTTCCGCCGACCACTGGCGACAACATCGATGTATTGTGGAGACCTCACGCCCCACGTGTTGAGCAATTCGGCGGTACGTCCACCCGGCCTCCCGCATGCCCACTATACGCCCTCGCTCAAAGTCCGTCAACTGCACATACGGTTCACGTCCACGCTGTCGCGGCATGCTACCAGTGTTAAAGACTGCGATGGAGCTCCGTATGCCACGGCAAACTGGCTGACAATGACGGCGGCGGTGCACAAATGCTGCGTAGCTAGCGCCATTCGACGGCCAACACCGCGGTTCCTGGTGTGTCCGCTGTGCCGTGCGTGTGATCATTGCTTGTACAGCCCTCTCGCAGTGTCTTGGTGGGTCTGACACACCGGTGTCAATGTGTTCTTTTTTCCATTTCCAGGAGTGTATTTAAAGAGGTTCACATTGAGCCAACCATTCCGACGGCGAAGTCTTTGTGGACCAGTACGTCAATTTTGAACTTCTGGATCTCGGTAACGGAGAATGATGTTGAAAAAGTTTCAAGGCTCACTGAGAACATCCTCTTAAATTTTTAACGGTTTGTCATGGGCATAAATGATAGAAGTGGCCATCCCTACAACTGGCACTATTGATATCCATAAGTCATTATTTCTGGCATGAGTCTTGATAACGGATAAATATTATCGAAAACGGAAAAATGGCGTTGCTAAATAAATGCCTAAAGAACACGCAATTAAAATTTGAGCCATTTGGTATGGTTAGTTATTTAGACAATTGAGGAGTACGATGCAAAATAAATAAAATAAAATGCTAACACCCGGTTTTCTGCGTGTTTTTTGAGGAGAAGTGGATGAACAAATGATGGTTTTAAGAACCAAGGATTTGTTCGATTTACCTCGGCGCTTGAACAGTGCACTGTGTAAATTTAGGGCCTATACTGTAAGACAGCTACTGTGTGCCCGTTCTTCCGATATGATAAGTAATTGAAACCCTCAGCTGCCGACAGGTGTTGTTGGTATACCTCGAAGGGGACAACTGAAAACGTGTGCCCCCACCAGGACAAGAAACCGGGATCTCCTGCTTACATGGCAGACGCTCTATCCATCTGAGCCACTGAGGGCACGGCAGGGACTTACCCCTTGCACGCTTCCCGCGAGACCCACATTCCGAACTGTCCACAATCTACATACGTAATGTACCTAATAGATATTTGCCCATCCACTCATTACTCGCAGACCAGCTACATAAGTGCTATCGTTGTTGTCGTTTTAATGGGCTCTGTACTCAAATCTTGGTTTTTAATTTCATTCTTCCTCCATTGGTTATAAGCGTCCATTCAGAGCAAAATCAGTATGTCATGTGCCGTACCGCCAATGCTGATGCTGCAGAGGCAGTGATAACTGTGCGGCATTATCCAGGCAACCGATGACCTTCGCCCTATCAGATGGGGAGTGTGTTCCCTACAGTGTGCCGGTGAGATTACTCGTTCTCCCTGTTCCTGGCCTCAACACGCGACACACCGATTCTGAGGGACTGAAACTTTCCCTTATGGCTCCCTGTAGCTAGGGTCTCTGTATCCTTTTCCCATTAAACTCTTCTTGTCAATTAGATCTCTTCGCTGTTGTTGTTGTGATCTTCAGTCCTGAGACTGGTTTGATGTAGCTCTCGATGCTACTCTATCCTCTGCAAGCTTCTTCATCTCCCAGTACTTACTGCAACATACATCCTTCTGAATCTGCTTAGTGTATTCATCTCTTGGTCTCCCTCTACGATTTTTACCCTCCACGCTGCCCTCCAATGCTAAATTTGTGATCCCTTGATGCCTCAGAATGTGTCCTACCAGCCGGTCCCTTCTTCTTGTCAAGTTGTGCCACAAACTCCTCTTCTCCCAAATTCTATTCAATACCTCCTCATTAGTTATGTGATCTACCCATCTAATCTTCAGCATTCTTCTGTAGCACCACATTTCGAAAGCTTCTATTCTCTTATTGTCCAAACTATTTATAGTCCATGTTTCACTTCCATACATGGCTACACTCCACGCAAATACTTTCAGAAACTTCCTGACACTTAAATCTATATCCCTAAATTCACAGCCTATCCTACCACTTATCCTCCTAGCTTGGACATTCTGTACAGCCTCTGTGAGCGTCATAATTTGCCTCATTTG
The DNA here is from genome assembly GCF_023897955.1 of Schistocerca gregaria. Lineage (NCBI taxonomy): Eukaryota > Metazoa > Arthropoda > Insecta > Orthoptera > Acrididae > Schistocerca > Schistocerca gregaria. Next base: position 167,786,066 of record NC_064927.1, on the reverse strand, counting down.
TCTTAGTGGTCCCTTCTGGAGCGACACTTAGGAGACTCTAACATATTTCTAGATTCCTCATTTAATACTGGTGACATAGTTGAGATCAACATAGAACGTACAAAATACCACAAAAAATTCAGATGCATTTATTGCAATATTGTATACGTTACACTTACAGAGAAATGAGGAACATGTATTATATTTTGTCATTCTGACTGTGAGAAAAACAAGACATAATCCTGTAATGCCATGGTAAATATAATAGCGCCCTTAATCTGTATAATTTAAAATGTTTTATTACGTAATGATTTTGAAAAATTAAGTAAATGCTATAACTAGAATAAGCTTTTGTTAAGCGTACTTTATCTGTTTAAAACAACCTAATTGACGTAGGTGGAATAAATGTATTAAAGCATATTTTGTAAATAATTACATAATATTTCAAGTACAACTGTAATTAATTATGTCAATTTTGTATGTATATGCTGTCATGCAGTTGTAGATGGTTCATACTTAGGTTTTTTGTAAGCGTAAGTGTAAATTAAAAAGGTGTAGGGATCATAGGTAGAACGGAACTCCCTTCTGTGGTGGAATGTAAAAGGTGGTGGGGCGCGCGAGTGAGATTTGGCGCGCAAGTGGCTCAGACAGTCGGCAGCTGCCCTGCAGATGGTGAACGCGCATTACGTTGGTCAAGCACTGGAGGCCCCGAATTTACCTGCAAGACTGGGCTTGGCCTCGGACGTGTTCTACATGATTGGCGCAATACAGCAATAAATTAATAGCTCAGAAATTTTCGATTTTATCGTCGCCACCAAGAGGAAGACAGAACTATGTACATCAAGAGCCGTACCTGCGCAATGTTACTACGCAGCACCGACTTACGCCACCTTCGACATCAGTAACAGGCAAAGTATTTTATTTAGATGTGTATCACAGTATGAGCCATCCATCTTCAATCAGTGGAATATAAGAGTTAAATGTATCTTTGTGTTTAACCGTAATTTTCCTATTTCATTTACCTCAGTAGGGTCCTTACCTAAACTAATTTATTCCGAGTATTCTGATTTTTATTGAAGGTTGAACAACAGTAAATTACTGGCAATAGTACTGTTTTGATAGTAAATTATGAAAATCATTATTAAATGCTAAAGTTTGCACTATCAGTTTAAGGGCCACCGCTTTGCGAGACCATGAGGATACGTTTACAATAGCATTTCTGAAAGTAAAGTAACATACTTGTTTAACTGCAACAATCTTAACAGTAATTGTTCGTGTTGCTTCTCCATGTCAAAGAAAGCCAGACAAATATTGGTGTTAGTAAAATGTTACCAAATAACACTCCTAAAGGAATAAAATTTAGTCGTGTTAAATAATAGTTTTGGTCATATGAAAGATAGCTACAAGTTTAATATTTTTTTGTATCCTTGTTGAAACATATGTGTGTCTTCTTTAAATAATTACTGAAGTATAGTGATAAATTCCATCAGTAACAGAAAGTGGGATTAATAGTACTTACTGCCAAGTGACCGTAGTAAATGGAAATTAAGTGGTTGTGTTTAAATTACGTAGTAAGTGAAAGTAGTTATTTATTCAGTGTTGAAAATTGACTTCATCTTTTTGTGTAGACACTGTGCCCGATTTGAGCTGGCGGCCGTTTTATTAAGCGAAACAGTTTATTGTTATAACAGGCTTTGTCTGATAAAAGGTTTCTAAAAGCAATTATTCTCACTGCTTTTCCCACAAACTATATGACTCGGAGAAAAACAGTTCGATACTTTACCATTAGGTTGAACATGGTTAAAATCTCTGCCCGAGATTCGATTGTTTGGAGTGTTAGTGCTGCATAATTTCGTGGTGGTGTTCCTGCCGCTACTTACTACACAGTTCTGACAATCGAATCGCGGATCTCCCGTCTTTACAGTGGTAGAACTTAATCGTTCTGATACTGTATTGACGAGAACGGAAAAGCACCGTTGCAATCCGTATTCTAAAACCCTTAATCTTACGCACGTTCCAAGAATTATATTTTAAAATACGAAATAAATTCATGATAATCAGAAAACTATCTTTCGTACAATCATACCATCAAAATTTTCTCATTTAAAGACAAAGTCATAATGCCCTACACATTAATTACACATATATTATATTCGTAATTACATAAAACGCCACGAGAAACAAAAAAAAATTAGACTTATGTTTGTTTTAGTCGACCTACAGAAATTAATGTGTTCTACATACTAAAGATACTTCTCGATTTTCTAAACAGTTCTCGTCAATGAATTTAAACAAGATATCTCAAAACCTCAAATACTCGTATATGAAAGTCATGTGAGACACCGACGTTTGTCTAAACGACTTCAGTTGCATCTGTATAGCATACCAGAATCAAAGAAAGCATACATTCCCAATGTTTAGCAAAATTTGAAGATATGAAGCTGCAGATGAATCTTCAACGAACAAACCTACATGAGCTGCTGATGGCTTCATGAATCTTCACCATCACTTGATTAGAACAACAGAAAATGAAGTTTGAAGGCCAGAAGCATGCTGATGTCTGCACAGCTCAAACACAAATGACAAATCAAACGAATACGTAGAAAACTGGGGACCAACAAAATAATATGAACAGTAGAAATCCAAGATGAAAATAATAATGTAAACGAAGAGTAAGAAAACTTAAAACCTAAATCTTGCAGGGTATAGCTGTAGATAGGAATATAAACAACGTGTGATTGTCTGCCTGTCCTTCGAAACTGTGTCTTTCTCGGATACTCGCATGTTCGTTCTCAAGGAATATCACCCCGTAAAGTAAAATCCAAATTGATAAACTTTTAGCGAAATTGATTAAAGAAGGCTTACAAACACCCCCAAACGAGTATGTGCCTCATATAGCTGGCTCTAGATTTCCACTGTTTCTTTTAAAAGTATTATAAACAACGTATAGTATCATACTCTTAGTTCCACACAGAATATTTACTGTGCAGACTTCAACACATGTTGTTTCTTAAGCAGAAAAGAGCAGAATAGTTTCGGTCGGGTATGGCCATCTCTTAAGGCGTCTGTGCTAGAAATTTATAGGCCAACATTAATACTTACGTAGTTTGAGAGGTAGATGGTGACTAATACGTCAACGTTGTATGTCAACTGAGGAACTTTTATCTTTCTTTTTTTTTATTGTCATCAGTCTTCTGAATGGTCTGATGCTGCCCGCCACTAATCCCTATCCTGTGCCAACCTCTACATCTCACAGTAGGTTTACGGCCTGGATGTATTCCAATCCCTGCCTTCCCCTACAGTTTTTTCCCTGCACAGCTCCATATAGTACCCTGGAAGTCATTCCCTGATGTCTTAATAGATGTCCTATCACCCTGTCCCGTCTCCTTATCAGAGTTTTCCACATGTTCCATTCCTCTCCGCCGGCCTAAATGTTCTAGGCTCTTCAGTCTGGAGCGGCAGGTTCGAATCCTGCATCGGGCATGGGTGTGTGTGATGTCCTTAGGTTAATTAGGTTTGAGTAGTTCTAAGTTCTAGGGGGTGATGACCTCCGAAGTTAAGTCCCATAGTGCTCACCGCCATTTGAACCATTTGAACCATTCCTCTCCGATTCTGCGCGGAACCTCCTCATTCCTTACATTATCAGTCCACCTAATTTTCAACATTCGCCTGTAGCACCACATCTCAAGTGTTTAGATTCTCTTCTGTTCCGGTTTTCTCACAGTCCATGTATCACTACCATACAATGCTGAACTCCAGATACACAATCTCAGAAATTCCTTCTCCAAATTAAGGCATATGATTGATACTATCAGAATTGTCTTGACGAGGAATGCCCTTTTTTCCACTGATAGTCTTCTTTTGATGTCTTCCTTCGTCTGTCCGTCATTGTTTATTTTACTGCCTACGTAGTAGAATTCCTTAACTTCATCTACTTCGTGACGATCAAACCTGATGTCTAAGTTTCTCTCTGTTCTCATTTCTGATACTTATCATTACTTTCGTCTTGCTTCGTTATTATCAGTCCAAGTTCTGTGTTCATTACATTGTTCATTCCACACAGCAGATTATGTAAATCTTCTTCACTTTCACTCAGGATAGCAATGTTACTAGCGAATCGTATCACACCTTCACCTGGAATTTTAATTCCACTGCTGACCCTTTCTTTTATTTCCATAATTGTGTCTTCGATGTACAGACTGTAGAGTAGGGGTGAAAGACTACATCCCTGCCTTACATCCTTTTTAATCCAGTGACTTCGCTCTTGGTCGTCCACTCATATCATTCCCTCTTGGCTCTTGCACATATTATACACTACTGGCTATTAAAATTGCTACACTACGGAGATGACGTGCTACAGACGCGAAATTTAACTGACAGGAAGAAGATGCAGGGATATGCAAATGGTTAGTTTTTCAGAGCATTCACACAAGGTTGGCGGCGGTGGCGACACCTACAACGTACTGACATGTGGAAAATTTCCAATCGATTTCTCATACACAAACAGCAGTTGACCGGCGTTGCCTGGTGAAACGTTGTGATGTATAAGGAGGAGAAATGCGTACCATCTTATCGCGATTGAAGTTTATCGTATCCCGACATTGTTGCTCGCGTCGGTCGAGATCCAATGACTGTTAGCAGAATATGGAATCGGTGGGTTCAGGCGGGTAATACGGAACGCCGTGCTGAAACCCAACGGCCTCGTATCGCTAGCAGTCGACATGACAGGCATATTATCCGCATGGCTGTAACGGATCGTGCAGCCACGTCTCAATCCTTGAGTCAACATATGGGGATGTTTGCAAAACAACAACCATCTGCACGAACAGTTCGACGACGTTTGCAGCAGCATGGACTATGTTCGGAGACCATAGGTGCGGTTACACTTGACACTGCATCACAGACAGGAGCGACTGTGATGGTGTACTCAAGGAAGAACCTGGGTGCACGAAAGGCAAAACGTCATTTTTTCGGATGAATCCAGGTTCTGTTAACAGCATCATGATGGTCGCATCCGTGTTTGGCGACATCGCGGTGAACGCACATTGGAAGCGTGTATTCGTCATCGCCATATGGCGTATCACCCGGCGTGATGGTATTCGGTGCCATTGGTTACACGTCTCGGTCATCTCTTGTTCCCATTGACGACAGTTTGTAACAGTGGACGTTGCATTTCAGATGTGTTACGACCCGTGGCTCTACCCTTCATTCGATCCCTACGAAACCCTACATTTAAGCAGGATAATGCACGACCGCATGTTGCAGGTCCTGTACGGGCCTTTCTGGATAAGAAAATGTTCGACTGCTGCCCTGGCCAGCACATTCTCCAGATCTATCACTAATTGAAAACGTTTGTTCAATGGTGGCCGAGCAACTGGCTCGTCACAATACGACAGTCACTACTCTTGATAAACTGTGGTATCGTGTTGAAGCTGCATGGATAGCTGTACCTGTACACGTCATCCAAGCTCTTTTTGACTCAATGCCCAGCCGTATGAAGGCCGTTATTGGTGTAGTAATTTAAATGGCCAGTGGTGTGGTGTTTAAATGGGTGACCTTGTATGTAACCAATTAGCCTAGTGTGTGATTTTTTGGACCTTTTTTCTTGTCAATATTCCAGCATAGTGAACTTTATTTTCCTGCTGCTGAATTTTTCATATTGCCTTTAGTTGATGAGACTTAGGTGTTTTGCTTTGTGCCTCATTTGTATTTTAACTATAAAATTATACTCTGAACTCTTTCACAGCTCTATTGTATACTAATTATTTGTAGGATTGTTAATATACTGTCTGATTTCCTGTTCTTGTTAAGTTAAATTTATTTTTAAGTCCTGGAATTTTGAAGTTGCGGGATTTATATTTGTTGTTAAGTTCATGTGCGTACTGAATGGATTTGAGTGCTAATAATATTTTCTTACCTTTTTCCCTATGCTCATTCTCTGTGATCTCCAGGATTGTGTTACTGCCAAACGATTTAAAACGAGACAAGTATTTACAAACCCATAACCCACATCCACTTACCCCTTCCAACATCTCCTCTGCCACACGTGCTAATTCTTCAGAGATTACTTTGAACAGAAGACGCTGCTCTCCAGTGATGACAATCACGCATGGTGGTTAACATAAACAGTTGAAGTTATTGTTTATTTTAGGCGAATCGTGTGCGAAAGATAACCTTAACCTATCATAAGAAATTTTAAAGGGAAAGAAATGTTATTAGTTAGATCCTTCAGCATGTATCATTTCTCAAGTATCTAGATGTCATATCAATACTAACGAGAAGGAAACTTAAGTCTTTAACTTTATACGTTCTAGTACATTTATGCTGCAATCCTTTATTATCTGAAATACACAAACAGACCAGAATTAAATTTTGTAAGGTACTGTAAGTTCCCACACTACTGGATCCACTCCTACTCCTTATATATGTTAATGACCTTCCATTCAATATTCAGCAAGCAAAATTGGTACTTTTTGCAGACAGAATTATTGTTATAATAAACTGTATTATAGAGAAATCAATAGAACAGTTATTAATTGATTTTTCCGAAGGATTGCCGAATTTGTGTATGTTTCTTGGAAAATAGGCCCCCTCAAATTTTAGAAAAGCACAATACCTTCAGTTCTTTGTAACAAATAGGGTCTTACCAACAACTTATGTAGCACAGAACGGGAGTCAGTAAGTAGGATAGAATCATCCAAATTTTTGAGTGTATTTATTTATGATATCTTGAACTGCAAAAAGCATATTACTGAGCTTCTCAAACACTTAAGTTCAGCTTCTTTGTCTTGGTAAAAAAACTAATCTTGGAAACAAACGTATCAATGTTTTGGAGTAACTCATCACATAGAAAGAAAGTATTAATTGAACTAAACCGTACGGTAAGAATAATATGTGATGTTCACTCATTGACATCGTGCAGATACTTAAAGGAGCTAGGCAGTTTAACTGTACCATCACAATACATATTTTCGCTAGTAAAATTCGTCCTAAATAATCTATCACAATTTGATAAGAGCAGTGTCGTACATACCTACAGCACTAGAGCTAAAAATGACCTTTATTACCCATTGTTAAAACCGTCAGTGGTTCAGAGAGGAATTCAATATACAGCAACATAAATTTTTCATAATTTGCCCAATAACATGAAATGTCTGACAGGTATCAAAGAAAATTTTAAATCATTTATTCTGGACAACTACTCCTATTCCATTGACGAATATCTACTTAAAAACTAGTAGCCAGTAAAAAAGAACATGTTTTTAAATGTAGCTGCATAAGTAGGAGTAAAATGATAAAACGATAATTTGTTCAATTATGTTAGCACTAATCATGAACAGACATCTTGTAAACTGGCTCGTTCCACAATATTTAGATAAAAGAATCCTTCAAATAGTCTATGGAACATATGACTAATTAACTAACTAGCTATAAGGGGCAGTCAAATGAAAACGAGATGTATGGCTAAAATGGTTCAAATGGCTCTGACCACTATGGTACTTAACATCTGTGGTCATCAGTTCCCTAGAACTTAGAATTACTTAAACCTAACTAACCTAAGGACATCACACACATCCGTGCCCGAGGCAGGATTCGATCCTGCGACCGTAGCAGTCGCGCGGTTCCGAACTAAGCGCCTACAACGAGATGTATGGAAAAAGTAAGTAAATTGTTAATTATTTCAAAGGTAATCACCATAACAGTTAACACATTTACCCCACTATGAGAAAAGAAAATGTGGAAAAATGTTTGTGGATGCCTGCGTAAACATGAATGTTCCCAAGCGCGCAACTCTTCGTCTGAAGCAAGTGGAAGGTCACGAAGGTTTTTTTTTTTTTTTTTTTTTTAGACTTGAAGTATGTGGGATGGCCCACATATGGCCGTGCTCGGCTCAGGAACGCTGCAGAAATTTGTTGTGAAGCCACTACACATCCTCAATACAATTTCGATCTCTTCGCACGCGATTCCATATTTTCAGAGCCTCGATTTGCTTTGAGCGAAGAAGTGAAACCCTGGGTAGACCCGTGGTTCCGTGGGTAATCCCACACATTTTTCCTCGGCTGACAGAGGGATAAACACATTAACAACCATAGCGATTTCTTTTGAAATAATAAACAGTATACTTTATTCTTTTCTACGTGTCTCACTCTCATATGACTAGTCCTCAGAGAATTATACATTCTATGAAAAGTTTTCTTATTGGCTCCAAACTGAACATTTGCTTATTCCACATGGAGGAGCACCATTTCACTTAGAATCTAAGAGAGAAACTTTAGTATATCTCTTGATTGCAAATATGTGTTGCGTTTTCTTGTTTTACGACATGTTTTACATCCTCGAGGATCTCCGGAGAATGGATATATGTCGCAGCGTATATCTAAACTAATCTAATACATCTCAGTGACAGAATGAGTGATCTGAGGTGCCTAAACCAAATTTTGCTATGCAACCCTGCCAGGAAAAGATATAAAGGCGACCGTGGAAAGGACGATGTCACCAGTAACCACAGCGTCACGTAAGGCTGGAACAGCAATTTGTTTAGAATCTGCAAGAAGACAGAGGAAAGTGTGTCATGTGATACAAAACTGGCATCCATTCAAAGCCCATCTTTCTTGATGTATATGGGAGTAGCGCGACAGGATTTCTTGTAAATCTATTGCAAGCATGGACGTGCTTACACACTCATCATCATGTGGAACTGCAGTGGTCTCCCAGTTGTGACGTCCCAAAATTTGTAAGACTGGGGCACGGGGAATATTGTAGCACAGCCTTCCTTACTGATCAAAGGTAACGGGATAACGATGTATAACTGCAATTATTAATTGATGTATTTTTGGTTTCTGTAGTGTAAAAGATTGTACAAATGTATTGTAGACCAGAAACAGAGGAGAGAGAGGTCGCAAGATGCTGATGCCGACTGTAACCATCTATGCGCATTCTCCTTGACAGAAAAGAATGTATTGCAATCCCGAAGCAGTCCGCCGCATGCTTCGTCGATGGTCGTTCTCTACATGTAATTTATGGTTTAAAACTATTGGTAACTATTTTCGTTTGTCGATGTTTTATGGCTACTGAGCTTTTAATGTGCGCTTAGGTGTAGTTGCTTGATAGCAGTCTCCAAGGGGAGTCTTGTAGGGAATTCGATCCTTAGCTGATCGTACACAGTATGGGTACCAGGTGCGTAAGCTGACGTCATAGACTACAGGTAACTGAGCCGTGGTAAAAATTCCTGTTTTGAAGAGCGCGCCGCAGCGCGTAGTGTAAAGCAGTCGCCCTCCGTTTCTGGCGGTGGCTCCGCTTTGGCAATCGCAGCTTTGGTGTCTCCCTCTCGTGGGTAAGGGGAAAGGTTGCCTGTTCACGCGCATTTAAGTGGCGCTATGAGCTCGCAAGTCGGTCAGTTGGTCAGTCAGGGGTCAGTCTCTCGTCCGAATCTGTGGCGCAGTGAGAGAACTCAACGAGTAGTCTCCCGGTCGGGGGCTTAGTTCCTGCATCTGAGTCTGCGCGTTAGGCCACCAGTCTGCTCGAGTTGCTCATGCAATCGGTTGGTCAGTCGCGCACTGAGACACAAGATGACTTGTCCACCTTGAGCGTCGGCGCATCTGAGGTCGCCACGTCAGTCCAGTGGGCCGCACCGTATAGCGAGGGGTAGTGGCTTCGCGGCCGACACGAGAGCAACAGGAGACAACCCACGACATCGGTCTGGCCGGTGCTAGCTGCGACGCCGTGAGACGGGAGATCGGCGCACCTTCCTGCGTCCGTGGAAGCGGCTCGCAGCGGACGGTTCGGGAGAGCGTTTTAGGGCTTCTGCGCCAGGTCTTCGCCAGAAATCGCAGTTTATTAGAAGTTAAGTGATTGGTGATATGTTGTTTCATTTACTTGTTAAATTCTACATGTTTTCTTGGTGAGGTCACCAGCCGCTTTGTTTTGGAGTCGTCTCACCATTCTTCTCCGTTTGCCTACCCGCGGGAAGGTGGTTATTTATGAATTGGGTGATCCGTTTTTCGCTTGTGGAATAGGGGCGAGTTAGAGCAACCTGCGGTTTGGGTTGTTCGGTAATCTCCCTATCATTCTGTCTTACGTTAATAGCTGCATTTGTCGTGTTTTTCTGATTCGGTGTGTTAACGAATTTATTGCTTGAAGTGTAACGGCCTAATTCCTGAAATATGTTTTATCTTGCCTATCATCTTGAGAGGCGGTATATGTGTACTGTAGAGCATGTTTGGCCAGCTTTGTATATTTTTATGTAAGATTGCATTTCATGGGCTTTTATTGAAATGGTTATTTTAGTATATAAAGTTAGCATATAAATTTGCCAATGATGATGGCGTCCTCTTGGGTAAAATATTCCGGAGGTAAAATAGTCCCCCATTCGGATCTCCGGGCGGAGACTACTCAATAGGATGTCGTTATCAGGAGAAAGAAAACTGGCGTTCTACGGATCGGAGCGTGGAATGTCAGATCCCTTAATCGGGCAGGTAGGTTAGAAAATTTAAAAAGGGAAATGGATAGGTTAAAGTTAGATATAGTGGGAATTAGTGAAGTTCGGTGACAGGAGGAACAAGACTTCTGGTCAGGTGACTACAGGGTTATAAACACAAAATCAAATAGGGGTAATGCAGGAGTAGGTTTAATAATAAATAGGAAAATAGGAGCGCGGGTAAGCTACTACAAACAGCATAGTGAACGCACTATTGTGGTCAAGATAGATACGAAGCCCACACCTATTACAGTAGTACAAGTTTATATGCCAACTAGCTCTGCAGATGATGAAGCAATTGATGAAATGTACGATGAAATAAAAGAAATTATTCAAGTAGTGAAGGGAGACGAAAATTTAATAGTCATGGGTGACTGGAATTCGTCAGTAGGAAAAGGGAGAGAAGGAAGCATAGTAGGTGAATATGGATTGGGGGTAAGAAATGAAAGAGGAAGCCGCCTAGTAGAATTTTGCACAGAGCACAACTTAATCATAGCTAACACTTGGTTTAAGAATCATGAAAGAAGGTTGTATACATGGAAGAACCCTGGAGATACTAAAAGGTATTAGATAGATTATATAATGGTAAGACAGAGATTTAGGAACCAGGTTTTAAGTTGTACGACATTTTCAGGGGCAGATGTGGACTCTGACCACAATCTATTGGTTATGACCTGTAGGTTAAAACTGACGGAACTGCAAAAAGGTGGGAATTTAAGGAGATGGGACCTGGATAAACTGAAAGAACCAGAGGTTGTACAGAGTTTCAGGGAGAGCATAAGGGAACAATTGACAGGAGTAGGGGAAAGAAACACAGTAGAAGAAGAATGGGTAGCTCTGAGGGATGAAGTCGTGAAGGCAGCAGCGGATAAAGTAGGTAAAAAGACGAGGGATGCTAGAAATCCTTGGGTAACAGAAGAAATATTGAATTTAATTGATGAAAGGAGAAAATATAAAAATGCAGTAAATGAAGCAGGGAAAAAGGAATACAAACGTCTCAAAAATGAGATCGACAGGAAGTGCAAAATGGCTAAGCAGGGATGGCTAGAGGACAAATGTAAGGATGTAGAAGCTTATCTCAATAGGGGTAAGATAGATACTGCCTACAGGAAAATTAAAGAGACGTTTGGAGAGAAGAGAACCACGTGTATGAATATCAAGAGCTCAGATGGCAACCCAGCGCTAAGCAAAGAAGGTAAGGCAGAAAGGTGGAAGGAGTATATAGAAGGTTTATACAAGGGCGATGTACTTGAGGACTATGTTATGGAAATGGAAGAGGATGTAGATGAAGACGAAATGGGAGATACCATACTGCGTGAAGAGTTTGACAGAGCACTGAAAGACCTGAGTCGAAACAAGGCCCCCGGAGTAGACAACATACCATTAGAACTGCTGACGGCCTTGGGAAAGCCAGTCATGAAAAAACTCTACCAGCTGGTGAGCAAGATGTATGAGACAGGCGAAATACCCTCATACTTCAAGAAGAATATAATAATTCCAATCCCAAAAAAAGCCGGTGCTGACAGATGTGAAAATTACCGAACTATCAGTTTAATAAGTCACAGCTGCAAAATACTAACGCGAATTCTTTACAGACGAATGGAAAAACTGGTAGATGCGGACCTCGGGGAGGATCAGTTTGGATTCCGTAGAAATGTTGGAACACGTGAGGCAATACTGACCTTACGACTTATCTTAGAAGAAACATTAACAAAAGGCAAACCTACGTTTCTAGCATTTGTAGACTTAGAGAAAGCTTTTGACAATGTTGACTGGAATACTCTTTTTCAAATTCTAAAGGTAGCAGGGGTAAAATACAGGGAGCGAAAGGCTATTTACAATTTGTACAGAAACCAGATGGCGGTCATAAGAGTCGAGGGCCATGAAAGGGAAGCAGTGGTTGGGAAAGGAGTGAGACAGGGTTGTAGCCTCTCCCCGATGTTATTCAATCTGTATATTGAGCAAGCAGTAAAAGAAACAAAAGAAAATTTGGAGTAGGTATTAAAATTCATGGAGAAGAAGTAAAAACTTTGAGGTTCGCCGATGACGTTGTAATTCTGTCAGAGACGGCAAAGGACTTGGAAGAGCAGTTGAACGGAATGGATAGTGGCTTGAAAGGAGGATATAAGATGAACATCAACAAAAGCAAAACGAGGATAATGGAATGTAGTCAAATTAAATCGGGTGATGCTGAGGGAATTAGATTAGGAAATGAGACACTTAAAGTAGTAAACGAGTTTTGCTATTTAGGAAGTAAAATAACAGATGATGGTCGAAGTAGAGAGGATACAAAATGTAGACTGGCAATGGCAAGGAAAGCGTTTCTGAAGAAGAGAAATTTGTTAACATCGAATATAGATTTATGTATCAGGAAGTCGTTTCTGAAAGTATTTGTTTGGAGTGTAGCCATGTATGGAAGTGAAACATGGACGATAACTAGTTTGGACAAGAAGAGAATAGAAGCTTTCGAAATGTGGTGCTACAGAAGAATACTGAAGATAAGGTGGATAGATCACGTAACTAATGAGGAGGTATTGAATAGGATTGGGGAGAAGAGAAGTTTGTGGCATAATTTGACTAGAAGAAGGGATCGGTTGGTGGGACATGTTTTGAGGCATCAAGGGATCACAAATTTAGCATTGGAGGGCAGCGTGGAGGGTAAAAATCGTAGAGGGAGACCGAGTGATGAGTACACTAAGCAGATTCAGAAGGATTTAGGTTGCAGTAGGTACTGGGAGATGAAGAAGCTTGCACAGGATAGAGTAGCATGGAGAGCTGCATCATACCGGTCTCAGGACTGAAGACAACAACAACAACATAAATTTGCCACCCTTCCATCGTAAGACTTTCCTAGAATTTAAAATCAAGTTGCACCTTCGGTGGCAAGTTAACCTTTTAATTTTAGTGTTTCGTATCATTTCCTTCCGTCCTACGGGGTGCTAGTGTGAATTGTTAAAACTTTGACTTTAAGGTAATCTGGTGTGTTGCAGATTTGCACCAGTGTAGTCTTTCAGAGATTGTTGTGAGCAGTCGTGACTACGGCAGTGTCAAAAAGGAGCGGCAAGGTTCTCAGCCCGAAAGCTCATACACTCAAACATTTGTTGCTTTCTGCCTCTGGATAAATTGTTACTTGATATTTAGAGGGTGCTTTCTGCTTATAATTTTAAATCTGTTTATTAAAAAAAAGGCTTTTAGGTATAAAATTCCTATTTGTTAAAAGCAGTTTCATTTTGATTTCATCAGTTACGCCCTGGCAACTACTACCACGGTCACGCAGTGTGATTAAATGTGTTAATGTTCTTGATGAATCGCTAGTAAATAAAGTAAATTCTTCAGAAAAGGTTTTTAGAGTAAATTCACGGTCCATCAATGTTAATGAAATATAATCGGTTGTCTGTTAGTGGTCTGCTGACTCGAAATGCGTTCCTCAGCGAAGAATTGGTGGTGTGTGTGAAGGCCTCAGTCTTTTAAAATGACTTCTGTATATTAAACATTATCAAAACTTCACAATAGTCCCTTCTATGAACTATGAAGCTGAAGCACGTGTAGCGAATTTTTAAAATGTGAGATTTTCTATCTGGAAAGGGCGTATACTGCGTTCTGCAGAGCAGTTTTCTGGGCTAATGATGATTTCTACCACCAGGATCATGATACGAGTGGTCGCTTTACTAACAGATTCCAGTGAGATGCTTCAACAAGCAAATAAAACTGAGGCGCCAAAAAACTGGTATAGGCATGCGTATTCAAATACAGAGATATGTAAAGAGCCAGAATGCAGCGCTGCAGTCGGCAATTGCTATATAAGCCAAGTGTCTGGCGCAGTTGTTACATAGATTTATGCTGCAACAATGGCAAGCTATCAAGATTTGAGTGAATTTGAACGTGGTGTTACAGCCGGCGCTCGAACGATGGGACACAGCACCTCCGAGATGCTGAAGTGGGCATTTCCCCGTACGGCCATTTCACGATTGTACCGTGAATATCAAGTATCTGGTAAAACATCTAATCTCCGACGTCGCTGCGGCCGGAGGATGGACGTCTACGGGTATAGAGGCAACTTCATGCATCCATGGACCCTGCATGTCAGCAGGGGACTGTTAAATCTGGTGGAAGCTTTGTAATTGGGCGGGCGGGGGAGATGTGGAGTTGGAGAAATATGGGACCCCTGATACTTATAGATACGACTCTGGCAGGTGTCACGTACGTAAACATCCTGTCTGTTAACCGGCATCCATTCATGTACATTGTGCATTCCGACAGACTTGGACAATTCAGGCAGGACAATGCGACACCCCACACGTCCAGAATTGCTACAGAGTGGCTTCAGGAACACTCTTCTGAGTTTAAACAATTTCGCTAGCCTCCAAACTATCCAGACACGTACATTATTGAGCATATTTGGGATGCCTTACAACGTTCTTTTCAGAAGAGATGTCCACCCCCACGTATCCTTACGGATTTATGAACAGCCCTGCAGGATTCATGGTAATTCCCTCTAGCACTGCTTCAGATATTATTCGAGTCTGTACCACGTCATGTTGCTGCACTTCTGCGTGCTCGAGTTGGCCATACACGATATTAGGCAGGTGCACCTGTTTCTTTGTCCCTTCAGTGTGTAAATACTGTCAGGTGAGGGACTGTCCAACTCCGAAACCCATCATGCTGGGTTCTCAAATAAAAACTGGAAAAACAGTTTTAAGTGACTTCTTTTGTGAACATCGTGACATTGTTGTCAACCTAGTCTTGTATCTATGATGCTGAGATAAAAAACGTCCTGGCAGATTAAAACTGTGTGCTTGATCAAGACTCGAACTCGAGACCTTTGCCTTTCGCGGGGAAGTGCTGTGCCAACTGAGCTATCCAAGCACGACTCACGCCCCGTCCTCACAGCTTATCTTCTGTCAGTATCTCGTCTCCTACCTTCCAAACTTTACAGAAGCTCTCCTGCGAACCTTGCAGAACTAGCACTCTTTAAAGAAAGGATATTGCGGAGACATGGCTTAGCCACAGCCTGGATGATGTTTGCAGAATGAGATTCAGTAGGCAGAGCACTTGCCCGCGAACGGCAAAGGTCCCGAGTTCGAGTCTCGGTCCAGCACACAGTTTTAATCTGCCAGGAAGATTCATATCAGCGCACACTCCGCTGCAGAGTGAAAATCTCATTCTGGAAATGGTGAGATATTTTGACAGTAGTGGCATGCATAGCTATAATGCAGCACATTGTGGTTTTATACACCTCACTTCTCTACACACATTTCGCTGTGTGATCACTACTCACATCGTACTAACGAGATTTTACCATTAAATTCCGACATAGGTCACAAATAGCGTTTATTTCACACAATGTTCAATTTCTAGTAATGATAGTCATAGACGCCACGCTGCCCTTTACTTGGTTTATAAGCGTCTGCTGCGTAATACGCCACGCGGAGTTACGACTGTGGTGGAAAAGCCTTACTTAACTTCATCAAAATAACGTAGCCAAAATGTCGTGAAAATAGGATGTCATAAATACTGCACTGTTAAATGTCCGTAGTCTCTTGGTTAACAAGATCATCGGAGTCAGTGCACCCAAAGTAGCAGGAACTGGAGTATCACCTTGCGACTCGCCGTGTGTAGCCCGCGCTGCACACCTCCTGGCTCCTGATCGCGGGACCTTGCGTCTCTCTCATTGGCTGACGGCCAGCGGGGGCTGTAGCTGTTCTCATATAATTAAGAGAATTCCCTTAAATAATTATACCTTTAAAAGGAATTTATATTAATTACCAAAATATATTTTCGGAAACGCCGAATGAACTTTTGATGATGATATCATTATTCACTGTTTGGGCTGACCTCAATATATTGCTTCTTTGATGTGGTCATCGGCCTTTTTCACATTTTTAAATTCACTTACAGCATTTGACTCACTTCACCACTGCCCAACGTTATTTCACATGATGAGATATGCTTAATTACTCAAACTCCAGATTCGTTTTTCAATTACACTTTCCATACACTGCATTGACATTCTAATGATACGCAAACTGTAACTTATCTCTAACTGCTGAAAATTTTGTGTTTTAATGAAACTTCTATACCCATAAAACTACGGACGATACTCATTTGACGCGTATATGATCAATTTATATAACTGCATTGCACAAATCATCTTCAATTGGGACGAATTAAAGTTGAGTCACATCTCATGTGCGACTTACCTTTTCTCTATATGAACGCGCACTGCAGCATGGCATACGACGCACTGCATAGCCTGTGGACGGTTCACGCGAATCCTTCTCCACACAGCGTCTCCATTAAGTTCGAAACTGCCTTTAGTATTGAACGACATATCGCCTCACCACGTTTCGACCACATAAACCTACCTATACGTATCAATTTGCAGCGTCTAGAATCATTTACTTTCAGTGGTATTTCATCCTTATCGAGAAAGGAATGTATACGAATGTTCAATACTGCCAAGTACCAGTCAATTTCATCAACAGTTTTCATACTAATTCTCAAGTATAACACAAATTTCTGGATATTAACGCTGGATGTAGACACAAAATCAGAAACAAACTTGATAAATCGATATTTTCGAGGCAGAATTACAAATGAAGACATAGGAAATACAACTGTACTAAAGGACACATATTCCAGCCCAAAACACAGAGATACACGAAGGAAATATCAATATACGATGACAGCGTTAGAACATTCACAGAAGTGAAATGCAGAAGATATAGAGAAGAATCCAGGGAGATTAGTCACGAGCTGGCTGAGCGATGCTGAGAATAGAGAAAGGAGTGGGCAAGGCCTTCATTCACCAGTGACCGAGAAAGGTTGTCTCACACTGCAGTCACATTCGAGAGAACGTAGGTTCAAATCTCCTGGAGGTAGAAATCATCATAAGCCCAGAAACCTGGTATGCCTTTCACAATATAGGAGAATCAGGCATTTTAAAATTTCGCTACACGTGCTTCATCTTCGTAGTTCACAGCATGTTAGGGACTATTACGAAATTTTGATAATGCTTAATGTACAGAAGTCATCTTAAAAGACTGCAGCCTTCAAATAAGCCACTAATTGTGATTCCCAAAGTCACTTTAGCCTATGCCAAGGTGGTTGCTTAGAGAGAGCACAGCAGATATCTCTCCCTATAAATACTCAAACCTAGGTGGTGCTTCTCCTCTAACGAGCTCGTCGCCAGGGCATTTAACTCCAGCCATTCTTCTTTTCATTTATACCAGCTGTGGAACACTAAAGGTAATGGATTAAACTTATTTCTCCGGACGATACTACACATCTTATCCAGATTCCCAATTACTACGCAGTAGTGTTACTAAAATCATACAATAGAGTAATATTTGTGTATCTGGAAAGTGCAGCCATTCCTATTAATGCACAACTATGGAATTTACTCGGCAGGAGGATTTCTAAAGGAGCGTGGATAAAATTGGAATAAGGTTACATTACGCAAACTTTAAACGTAAAATACTCATATTTATTACATTTGTATAAAATAATTTTCTGACTATTTTCGCTAGTGTTCCAGCTTTGCTGTCGTAAAGAATCTTCCGTTCCGCTGACGGAGATACGCTGTTAGTCTCGTGGCGTGTCCTCTGGTTGTGGCTGGAACAGAGAGAACAACAGGCAAAATTGGTTAAGGCACACTCCATCACAGGCTGGCCATGTAAATTAGAGGTTACTGAAATTTAAAACAATGTTTGAACTGATGACGCATTCGAGACGAATTTGTAACTACATTAATTTAAATATACATGTTAAATAGTATTCTGCAAAACATTGATTAATAATATTAATAGCAATTATTTCAACATCACAATTTATTAATAAATAAATAGCACAACCTATATTACAGCAATACATTTATTAGAAAATTGTGTCAACATCTAAATCTCTTTGTATAATAGTACAGCATATTACTTGATGTCGGTGCATCGTTGTTGTTGTTGTTGTTGTCTTCAGTCCTGAGACTGGTTTGATGCAGCTCTCCATGCTATTCTATCTTGTGCAAGCTTCTTCATCTCCCAGTGCCTACTGCAACCTACATCCTTCTGAATCTGCTTAGTGTATTCATCTCTTTGTCTCCCTCTACGATTTTTACCCTCCACGCTGCCCTCCAATACTAAATTGGTGATCCCTTGATGCCTCAGAACATGTCCTACCAACCGGTCCCTTCTTCTGGTCAAGTTGTGCCACAAACTTCTCTTCTCCCCAATCCTATTCAATACTTCCTCATTAGTTATGTGATCTACCCATCTAATCTTCAGCATTCTTCTGTAGCACCACATTTCGAAAGCTTCTATTCTCTTCTTGTCCAAACTATTTATCGTCCATGTTTCACTTCCATACATGGCTACACTCCATACAAATACTTTCAGAAATAACTTCCCGAAACTTAAATCTATACTCAATGTTAACAAATTTCTCTTCTTCAGAAACGCTTTCCTTGCCATTGCCAGTCTACATTTTATATCCTCTCTACTTCGACCATCATCAGTTATTTTGCTTCCCAAATAGCAATACTCCTTTACTACTTTAAGTGCCTCATTTCCTAATCTAATTCCCTCAGCATCACCCGACTTAATTCAATACTCAATGTTAACAAATTTCTCTTCTTCAGAAACGCTTTCCTTGCCATTGCCAGTCTACATTTTATATCCTCTCTACTTCGACCATCATCAGTTATTTTGCTTCCCAAATAGCAATACTCCTTTACTACTTTAAGTGTCTCATTTCCTAATCTAATTCCCTCAGCATCACCCGACTTAATTCGACTACATTCCATTATCCTCGTTCTGCTTTTGTTGATGTTCATCTTATATCCTCCTTTCAAGACACTGTCCATTCCATTCAACTGCTCTTCCAAGTCCTTTGCTGTCTCTGACAGAATTACAATGTCATCGGCGAACCTCAAAGTTTTTATTTCTTCTCCATGGCGGAAATGATAATAAGAGGAAGTGTTCTCCACTTAATATTATGGCAGAGAATCTACTGCAAGATTTTGTTAGCATATTCCCAACTTTGTGACTTAAAATATTAACCAGTATTTACACTGAAGAACCAAAGAAACTGGTGCACCTGCCTAATATCGTGTAGGACAACCGTGAGCACGCTTAAGTGCCGCAGCACTCGACTAATGTCCGTGGAGGGAAATGACACCATGAATCCTGCAGGGCTGTCCATAAATCTGTAAGAGCTAGAAATCTCTTCTGAATAGCATGTTGCAAGACATCCCAGATATGCTCAATAATGTTCGTGTCTGGGGAGTTTGATGGGCAGCCAAAGTGTTTAAACTCAGAAGAGTGTACCTGGAGACACTCTGTAGCGATTCTGGAGCGTCGCATTGTCCTGGTGGAATTGCCCAAGTCTGTCGTAATGCATAATGGACATGACTGGGTGCAGGTGATCAGACAGGATGCTTACGTATCTCTTACCTGTAGGAGTCGTACCTAGAAGTATCAAGGGTCGCATATCACTCCACCTGCGACGCTCCACACCATTGCAGGGCCTCCACCAGCTTGAACAATCCCCTGCTGATATGCAGGGACCATGGATTCATGAGGTTGCCTCCATAGCCGTAGACGTCCATCCACTCGATACAATTTTAAACGCCAGTCGTCCAACCAGGCAAAATATTGGTTTTAATGGGTCAGGCGAGGCGCAAACCTTTGTGTCGTGCAGTCGTCAAGGGTACATGAGTGGGCCTTCGGCTCCTAAAGCCCATATCGATGGTATCGTTGAATTGTTCGCATGTAGACACTTGTTAATGGCACACCATTGCAATCTCTAGTAATTTGCTGAAGAGTTGCACTTCTCTCACGTTGAACGATTCTCCTTAGTCGCCGTTGGTCCCGTTCTTGCAGGATATTTTTCCGCCCACAGCGATATCTGTCTCACATCGCTCGTCCACCGAGTGTAACACTACGTTCAAACTCACTCCAATATCGATAAACCGCCATCGTAGCAGCAATAACAGATCTAACACCTGCGCCAGATACTTGTTGTTTTGTATAGGTTTTGTCGACCGCAGCGCCGTATTCTGCCTGTTTACATACCTCGGTATTTGAATATGCATGTGTGTACGACTATCTTTAGAGCTTCAGTGTACAGAATTCCTTGTTACATTATGAAATGAAATTCTGTATGTATTTAAAGAATTGATGGCGGTGTAATGTAATACTATACTATTAAGAGCAATGTATAAATACATAAAGACGGACACTAATGTTGCTCCTGTCTCCCTTCCATTCCCACCCCACCGCTATTAGATGAGAAATTCTTCGAAATGCTATATTGACGCAGAAAGAGTGAAACAGAAAGGAGTGGCTGTGAAAGAGAGAGGGAGAGAGACAGAGACAGAGTAAGAGTACTAAATTTAGTTACTAGGGCACCCCATCCAGAATAGTGCAAGAAACTGCCCTCGATTCCGTGAGAGACATCTTGACAATCTAATAGAGTCCGAACGTCTGCCATGAGATGGATCATTAGTTTCGCTTTACAGGCTCCAACCAAACTTTATACAGTAAATTGAAATAATTTATTCGTACATAAGAACCCATAAGGTCACTGCTCCTCTGAAGCTTTAACAACAAATATACACTCCTGGAAATGGAAAAAAGAACACATTGACACCGGTGTGTCAGACCCACCATACTTGCTCCGGACACTGCGAGAGGGCTGTACAAGCAATGATCACACGCACGGCACAGCGGACACACCAGGAACCGCGGTGTTGGCCGTCGAATGGCGCTAGCTGCGCAGCATTTGTGCACCGCCGCCGTCAGTGTCAGCCAGTTTGCCGTGGCATATGGAGCTCAATCGCAGTCTTTAACACTGGTAGCATGCCGCGACAGCGTGGACGTGAACCGTATGTGCAGTTGACGGACTTTGAGCGAGGGCGTATAGTGGGCATGCGGGAGGCCTGGTGGACGTACCGCCGAATTGCTCAACACGTGGGGCGTGAGGTCTCCACAGTACATCGATGTTGTCACCAGTGGTCGGCGGAAGGTGCACGTGCCCGTCGACCTGGGACCGGACCGCAGCGACGCACGGATGCACGCCAAGACCGTAGGATCCTACGCAGCGCCGTAGGGGACCGCACCGCCACTTCCCAGCAAATTAGGGACACTGTTACTCCTGGGGTATCGGCGAGGACCATTCGCAACCGTCTCCATGAAGCTGGGCTACGGTCCCGCACACCGTTAGGCCGTCTTCCGCTCACGCCCCAACATCTTGCAGCCCGCTTCCAGTGGTGTCGTGACAGGCGTGAATGGAGGGACGAATGGAGACGTGTCGTCTTCAGCGAAGAGAGTCGCTTCTGTCTCGTTGCCAATGATGGTCGTATGCGTGTTTGGCGCCGTGCAGGTGAGCGCCACAATCAGGACTGCATACGACCGAGGCACACAGGGCTAACACCCGGCATCATGGTGTGGGGAGCGATCTCCTACACTGGCCGTACACCTCTGGTGATCGTCGAGGGGACACTGAATAGTACACGGTACATCCAAACCGTCATCGAACCCATCGTTCTACCATTCCTAGACCGGCAAGGGAACTTGCTGTTCCAACAGGACAATACACGTCCGCATGTATCCCGTGCCACCCAACGTGCTCTAGAAGGTGTAAGTCAACTACCCTGGCCAGCAAGATCTCCGGATCTGTCCCCCATTGAGCATGTTTGGGACTGGATGAAGCGTCGTCTCACGCGGTCTGCACGTCCAGCACGAACGCTGGTCCAGCTGAGGCGCCAGGTGGAAATGGCATGGCAAGCCGTTCCACAGGACTACATCCAGCATCTCTACGATCGTCTCCATGGGAGAACAGCAGCCTGCATTGGTGCGAAAGGTGGATATACACTGTACTAGTGCCGACATTGTGCATGCTCTGTTGCCTGTGTCTATGTGCCTGTGGTTCTGTCAGTGTGATCATGTGATGTATCTGACGCCAGGAATGTGTCAATAAAGTTTCCCCTTCCTGGGACAATGAATTCACGGTGTTCTTATTTCAATTTCCAGGAGTGTATGAGGCAATGTCAGTACTCGCAGAGGAGCTTTTACACACCCTGTGATTACACGCTCTAAAAATCATGAAACTAAAAGCTGCCAGATATTCTTTAAGTGCATATTTGCTTGAGGTATGGATAACAGTTTTCTTGCATTAGACATTTATGTACTGAAACGTAAGTTGATTATTGCATTAACACTTGTGAAAATTGTAATACGCAAAGAAAAAGGCTTGAATCAATCGAAGCTTAAATGGACGTGCAGTAACGTGCACTTAAAACCACACTTCAGACTTGCGTCGCATGTGTAGACATAGTTGCGACATCTCTTGTTTGAGGGGGAAATTCAGTCTTGCGTCAGTGTCAATTAGTGTCAAACTAACAAACAGAATGAAAATATGAAACTTCCTGACAGATTAAAACTGTGTTTCGGACCGAGACTCGAACTCGCGACTTTTGCCTTTCGCTGGCAAGTGCTCTACCAACTGAGCTACCCAAGCACCACTCACGCCGCGTCCTCACAGCTGTACTTCTGCCAGTACCTTGTCTCCTACCTTCCAAACTACCTTCCTTGGTAGAGCACTTGCCCGCGAAAGACAAAGGTACCGAGTTTTTAGTCTCGGTCTGGCACACAGTTTTAATCTGCCAGGAGGTTTCATATCAACGCACACTCCAATGCAGAGTGAAAATCTCATTCTAGAAAGAAAGTATGCAGACCAGTGGCAGTTTCCTCCGTGGACGTCAAATGACAGAATAACAGCATGTGATCTGTGACGACGCATGTAAGATAGGTCTGTCATTCCGACACATTTCGCCGTGAACGGGGATGACTGCTACTCACCGACACGTACTAGTGGTCGTGCATAGGAGAGTGTTGCACACGAATCATGCTGTGTAACCACACCACAGGACATCGCCTTCAAATCCCTATTGCATCGTACACTGTATTGCAAAATTGTGACTCACATTTACATCTACATCCGTACTCCGTAAGATAACTTCCCGCGTGTGCCAGAGTGTACCTGTGGTATCACTATCTTTTCCTCTTTTTCTTTTACAAATGGTGTATGAGTAAAATGAATGTTGGTAAACGCTGTTATGTGCTCTTATTATTTCTTTGAGTTTGTTCATCGTAATCATTTTGTGGGACACATACACACGCTATTACACACGCTATTACACACGCACGTACGCACGCACGTACGCACGCGATTCAGAAAATCAAGAGCACTGTCGATTTCTACCTTCAATGTGTCACAGTTTGGGTTTCCGAGAACGTGACGTAGTATGGAAGGTAACGATATGCACATACACATATGCCAGTATTATGACGTACACAAGATATAAATGGCCAGTGCCTAGTTGGATCTGTCATTTGTTCTCAAGCGGTTCATGTGAAAAGATTTGTGACGTGATTTGGGCCGTTGGACGGGAATTAAAAGACTTTGAACGCGGAATGGTAGGTGGAGCTAGAAACATGGGATATTCCATTTCTGATAGCGTTAGGAAATTCAGTATTCCGAGATTCACAGTGCGAGGACTATGAGGAGAATACCAAATTTAAGTCATTATCTATCATCACGGCCAACCGAGAGCAGCGCCGTTTGCGCAGAGTTGTCAGTGCTACTAACAGACAATAACCGCAGAAATCTATTTGGGGCGTACGACGAACGTATCCGTTAGGACAGAGAGGCTAAATCTACCGTTAATGGGATGTACCAGCAGATGAACAACTCGAATGCCTTAGCCAACAGCACGACAACGCCTGCAGGGCCTCGCCTGGGCTCACGTACAAGTCGACTGGATCCTAGGCAACTAGACAACCGTGGCCAGGTCAGATGAGTCCCGATTTCAGTTGGTAAGAAATGGTAGGGTTCGAGTGTGGCCCACATCTGACGAAGCTATGGACGCAGATTGTTAACCAGGCACTGTGCAAGCTGGTTCAAAATGGTTCAAATGGCTCTGAGCACTATGGGATTCAACTGCGGTGGTCATCAGTCCCCTAGAACGTAGAACTACTTAAACCTAACTAACCTAAGGACATCACACATACACCCATGCCCGAGGCAGGATTCGAACCTGCGACCGTAGCAGCAGCGCGGCACCGGACTGGAGCGCCTAGAACCGCACGGCCACCGCGGCCGGATGCGAGCTGGTGGTGGCTCCATAATGCGTGGGCTGTGTTTACATGGAATGTACTGGGTCTGGTCCAACTGAACCGATCATTGACTGGAAATTGTTATGTTCGGCAACATGGAAACCACTTTCAGCTATTCGTGGACTTCATGTTCCCAAACTGATGGAATTTTAATGGATGCTAAAGCACTGTCTCATCGGGCCATTATTGTTCGCTATTTGTTTAATGAACATTCTGGACAATTATCGAGAATGATTTGGCCATTGGGATCGCCCCACATGAATTACAACTAATTCTTATGGGATATAATTGACAGGTCAGTTCGTGCTCAAATTCCTGCACCGGCAATACTTTCGCAATTATGGCCGGCTGTAGAGACAGCATGGTTCAGTATGTTTGCAAGGAACTTCCAACGACTTGTTGAGTACATGGCACATGGAGTTGCTTCACTACGCCGGGCAGAAGGATGGTACGGTATTAGCAGGTATTACAATACTGGCCATTAAAATTGCTACACCACGAAGATGACGCGATACAGACGCGAAATTTAACCGACAGGAAGAAGATGCTGTGATATGCAAATGATTAGCTTTTCATTCACAAAAGTTTGGCACCGGTGGCAACACTTACAACGTGGTGACATGAGAAAAGTTTCCAACCGATTTCTCATACAGAAACAGCAGTTGACCTGCGTTGCCTGGTGAAACGATGTTGTGATGCCTCGTGTAAGGAGGAGAAATGCGTACCATCCCGTTTCCGATTTTGATAAAGATCGGATTGTAGCCTATCGCGATTGCGGTTTATCGTATCGCGACATTGCTGCTCGCGTTGGTCGAGATCCAATGACTGTTGGGTGAATATGGACTCGGTGGGTTCAGGAGGATAATACGGAACGCCGTGCTGGATCCCAAAGGCCTCGGATCACCAGCTGTCGACATTACAGGCATTTTATCCTCATGGCTGTAACGGATCGTGCAGCCACGTCTCGATCCCTGAGTCAACAGATGGGGACGTTTGCAAGACAACAACCATCTGCACAAACAGTTCGACGACGTTTGCAGTTTCATGTACTATTAGCTCGGAGACCATGGCTATGGTTACCCTTGACGCTGCATCACAGACAGGAGCGCCTGCGATGGTGTACTCAACGACGAACCTGAATGCACGAAGAGCAAAACGTCATTTTTTCGGATGATGGTCGCATCCATGTTTGGCGACATTGCGGTGAATGCATATTAGAAGCGTGTATTCGTCATCGCTATACTGGCGTATCATCCGGCATGACGGTATGCGGTGCCATTGGTTACACGTCTCGGTCACCTCTTGTACGCACTGACGGCACTTTCAACAGTTGTGTTACGACCCATGGCTCTACCCTTCATTCGATACCTGTGAAACCCTATATTTCAGCAGGATAATGAACGACCGCACGTTGCGGGTCCTGTACGGGCCATTCTGGATATAGAAAACGTTCTACTAGTGCCCTGGCCAGCGCATTCGCCAGATCTCTCACCAACTAAAAACGGCTGGTCACTACTCTTGATGAACTGTGGTATCGTGTTGAAGCTGCATGGGGAGCTGTACCTGTACACGTCATCCAAGCTCTGTTTTACTCAATGGCCAGGCGTATTAAGGCCGTTATTACGGCCAGACGTGTTTGTTCTGGGTACTAATTACTCAGGATCTATGCACCCAAATTGCGTGAAATGTAATCACATGTCAGTTCTAGTATAATATATTTGTCCAATGAATACCCATTTATCATCTGTATTTCTTCTTCGAGAAAGGCCGGTACAGAACCTGCAACATGTGGTCATGCATTATCGTGCTGGAATGTACGGTTTCGTAAGAATCGAATGAAGGGTAAAGCCACGGGTCGTAACACATCTGAAGTGTAACGTCCACTGTTCAAAGTGCCGTCAATGCGAACAAGAGGTGACCGAGACGCGTAACCAATAGCACCCCATACCATCACGACAGGTGATACGCCAGTATGGCGATGACGAATACACGCTTCCATTGTGCGTTCTCCGCGATGTTGCCAAACACGGATTCGACCGTCATGATGCTGTAAACAGAACCTGGATTCATCGGAAAAAATGACGTTTTGCCATTCGCGAACCCAGGTTCGTCGATGAGTACACCATCGCAGGCGCTCCTGTCTGTGATGCAGTGTCAAGGGTAACCGCAGCCTTGGTCTCCGAGCTAATAGTACATGCTGCTGCAAACGTCGTAGAACTGTTCGTGCAGATGGTTGTCTTGCAAACGTCCCCATCTGTTGACTCAGGGAACGAGACGTGGTTGCACGATCCGTTACAGCCGTGCGGATAAGATGCCTGTCATCTCGACTGCTAGAGATAGGAGGCCGTTGGGATCCAGCACGGCGTCCCGTATTACCCTCTTGATCCCACCGAGTCTATATTCTGCCAACAGTCATTGGATCTCGACCAACGCGAGCAGCAATGTCACGATACGATTAACCGCAATCGCGATAGGCTACAATCCGATCTTTATCAAAATCGGAAACGTGATGGTACGCATTTCTTACACGAGGCATCACAACAACGTTTCACCAGGCAACGCCGGTCAACTGCTGTTTGTGTATGAGAAATCGGTTGGAAACTTTCCTCATGTCAGCACGTTGTAGGTGTCGCCATCGGCGCCAAACTTTTGTGAATGAAAAGCTAATCATTTGTATATCACAGCATCGTCTTCTTGTCGGTTAAATTTCGCGTATGTAGCACGTCACCTTCTTGGTGTAGCAATTTTAAATTGCCAGGAGTATGTGTTTCTTAAATCTACAAAAGAAGGACGTCAGCGATATAGCACTGTAATTATCTGCGTTTGCCAAAGACCCTCGCTGCGAACGTTATTGATCTCCATCTCTTTCCATTCGCTTAAACTATTCGTCATTCCACAGACCTACGATAGACTACTGTTTGAAGCAGACCAAATTAATTCACATCGTGAGTGTAGGATCGCAAAGTTATCTCATCTGGTCCACATGCTATCCGACGTTCAGAGATTTTGGTTAATTTCCTATTGCCCCCACTTTTTTCTGTGTATGCATTTTCTGCATACTTGTAACGAGCGGGCAGAGAAACCATGTTACAGTCTTCCTCATTGAAACCGTTTCGAAAGACCAAATTCACAGCCGGCCGGTGTGGTAGAGCGGTTCTAGACGCTTCAGTCTAGTTAAGTTTAAGTAGTTCTAAGTGCTAGGGGACTGATGACCTCAGATGTTGAGTCCCATAGTGCTCAGAGCCAATTTGAACCGAATTCAATATTTCCGTTTTTTCTATGTCTCCCTCTGTCTCAGTGCCTGTATGGTCACTGTCTGACTGAAAATATGATTTTTATCCACTTACTGATTTTACGGAAGACCAAAACATCTAACGATTTTTGGTCACATCGCTTCTCAAACGCTCTGCCGCTACATGTCCTGATGTAGGTGGTCTAAAATGCATCATACTACCACGTTTGTCTCACTTTTGAAGCTTGCCGTCATTCAGTTTATTCCAAATTCAAGATCTGCAACAACATCATCAAATATTAGAAAGCTCTTTACTGCAATAAATACACCGGCATCCGTTGGCGAGTAGCCTATCATTGTGATGTAGGTTCAAAAATGAAACGACTTGACTTACTGGCTGTCGCTTACATATTTGAACAGTTTAATCTCTATACTGTGTACGTACGCTACCGGCGACGATGTACACCAAATTGTTCAATGTTGTTCACAAATGGCAGTGCCCCTACAACTAAGAATGGCCGCCTGTGCCTGTGGACCATTCCTACATATCGGTAACTGAGCCCAGTCTACATCAAATATTGTGATCGTGGATAAGTGGCGATGGTAAACTACGCTGCGGTACAAAAGCAACAGCTGTGGCCAAAAGGACCAAAAACGGTTGAAATGAAAAAAAAAAAGATTCAGCATTGAGGTCAAAGGTCGGTGTGGAAAGTTACGACTCTTAGTTCCTGACAACATCGTTATCCTGCTGGAATGCAATGAAAAGCCCGATTGGCTGCATGTGGATAGAGAACAAATGAAATAAGTGTAAAAGTGCTGAGCAGCAGCAGAAATGAGATTAACGACAAATCAAACGTCAACACTGAGGACCACGCAGCAGCCGAATTAAGGTATTCTGTCACATGGGAAGCCAAATAACGCGTGACGACGATACAGGAAGGATACAAGAAGCAGATTAACACAGGAAAATAGAATCGTAAAAAGACATCACCACACCAAAAAAGGTCTATAAGTAAGAAACATAATCGTTGTTTAAGAAAGAAATATTTGCACGTCTGGAGCATCCTACGAAAATCAGTCATGGGCTGTGGAAAAGTCTAAAAAGAAAAGAGTCGAAGCATTTTCTGTGTGGTACCATAGAAGGATGATGAGTATTAAGAAGAGTGATGAGAGAGGAAATGAGAAGGATATCGGAAAATTGGCGAGAAGACGAATTTGTCGGAAACACAATTAGAAGGAACACGAGGGAATAGCATCCGACTTAAAGGAGACGTAGAGAGCAAAACTAGTAGACTGGAATAGAAAGGTGAGACAATTGAAGATTCTGGGTCCAATATATAATCTTACATAAGAGATAAACATGGGGAAGGGAACATGGCTGCCCGCACAAAGTCGCTTAGAGACTGATGACTTCGCTTCTCTTCCGCTTCTGCAGATGAGCTTCAAGCAGACCAAATTTTCTCATGACGAGAAACATACGTGTAACTAAAACAGAGTATTCGTTAGTTACAGAAGTAACGTTTGATACTTTTAATCTACTGCAGCCTAATCCTTCTGAATCTGCTTACTGTACTCTGTCTAGCTCTACAATTTATGCCTCCCACATTCCAGTTTAATACTAAACTCGTGACCACTTGTCTCAAAATGTGCTCTATTGACCGATGTCTTCTTATAGTCAAGTTATGCGACAAATTTATTTTCTCCCCAATACTGTTCACTATCTAATCATTAGTTACGTGACCTACCCAACTAATCAACATCATTATTCTGTAGCACCATATTTGGAAAGACTCTACTCTCTTCTTGTCCAAACCGTTTATCGACCATGTTTCACTTCCATGACATGGTGGTTAGGCACATACTGAAACGGACACGAATTATACGTTAATGGTGCACTCATTGTGTATGCCGGAAGGTCTCATTCAGAATGTCGAACAGGCTATTCTGCCAGTCATTAAGGCAACAGCGCGCAACAAAATGGAGATTGTGGCACACATTGGAACAAACTATGCCTGTCGTCTGGACTCCGACGTAATACATGAATGATTCCAGAGACAAGCAGCACTCCTAAAAGCAGCACTTGAGATCTTTGGGCAAAAATTTAAGTGTATGTCGAAAGCATAGGCTAGCGGGAAAAGGAGGTGATGTATATGTCACAATAGACCAAAAACTCAAATCCACTGAAATAGAAATGGAAGCTCCATGCAAGATTGTTTCTGCAAGACCCAGTATCAAGGATGGACATACAATCTTCCTATCGATGACCAGAATCACCTCATGAAGTGACCGAAAGCTTTGCAGTAAACCTCAGTTCATCTGTACGTTGAGCAACAGCTAAAATCGATAAAATTGAACAAAGGCCACGGGTCCGCTGGAATGCCTGTCAATTTATATACTCAATTTACGACTGTGTTAGTCCCTCTGTTAACTACAATCCATCGTAGATCCCCCAAACAAAACAAAGGTCCCACCCGTCACGAGAAGCGTAGCAGACGTGTTCCACAAGACTTCAGTCCAGTTTCCTTGATATCCATTTCTTATAGAATTTTAGAACATATTCTGAACTCAAACATAATGGAGTGTCTCCTCCATGCCAACCATCATGGATTTCGAAAACATACATCATGCGGAATCCAACTCGTACTTCTCTCACATGTCATACTGACAGTTGTAGCTGTAGGTTCAGCGGAAGGCCGCTAAAATCGTGAACGAGAAGTAGGTTTTACCAGTAAAAGTTTTTACATTATGACGCGGCACCATACTTATAACACTTTTATCGCATACTGAAAGCAGTATATCAGTCAGGCAGCTGCAATAATTCTCAATTTTCGAGAAGTGTTTGACTGAGTTCTTGGTAAGATTTGAAAGTGGTGCAGAGACAGCAACTTACATCAAATTCTCAGAAATTTAAAATTGTGCACTTCACAAAACCCTATGAAAATAACATCAGTGAGTGGCAGTTGGTAAAATCATAGGAAAGTCTGGGTGTAGCACTTAGTAGAGACATGAACTGGAGCGTGATACTATGTATTGAGTGTAAGTGACAGATGGCAGCCGAGGCCATTATTTTGTCATGGATGGTGGAAACGCCACTTTGTGGGCGGTGGGATGGGCTCGTTCCTTGGATCAGAATGTGAGGTGTGAGTGAACCATTGGTGGTTCCACTAACAGTAATTTATTGACACACAAGACCCTTTAAACAAATAGAATAATACATGGTGTACATAAAGTCCGAGAACACTTTCGATTATTTATTGCACAAGAACTAAACATTGTACAGATGTCATACATATTGCATTTTGAAGAGAAGCTATGAAAGTTTTTTTGACAAACATTCCATATTTGAACCATGAGTGAGCTGGTAGACGTCAATACCGTAATCGAATTTTTACCACATCCCTCCCAGCCTGGCATCGTTGACAGTGGCAGCCGCTTCCGTATTCTCTCCCGGTGCTCTGGTACATCACTTGGTAGAGGCGGTACATACACCAGAGCGTTAATGTGTCCTCACAGAAAAAAAGGCACACTAAGGACTGGTGATTGGGGAGGAATTTCATGAAACACCTGTCCCCTTCCATAGAACGGCCGATCCATCAATGCGGCAGCTCCGTGTTCAGATACCCAGGAACTTCACTATGAAAATAGGGTGGAGCCCCATCCTGCTGAAAGGTGACCGGAGAGTCCAATTGCATTTGAGGCATCAGCAACATGTCCAAGTAGGAACATCCAGTGACAGTGCTCTCGGCGAAGAAGAATGGCCCGTACAGTTTTCCACGTGACAGGGCGCAAAAAACTTTTACCTTTGAGGAATCACACTCAAATTCAATGCAGTCGTGTGGATGATTTGTACCCCAGATTCGAAAATAACATCTGTTCACTTTCCCATTAGTGTGAAAAGTGGCTTCGTCTTTCAAAATTAAGCGAACAACAATGCCATCGCCATCCTCATTCAGTTGTTGCAACTCAAAACGCTTCTCTTTGTCGTCATCATTGAGCTTCTGCACTAGTCTAATCTGAATGGTTTCATAGATAGCTTCTGTCGCAGGACATTCCACACTGTCACTGGAGCCATTTCGAGTTCACGGGATGCACAACGCACTGATAATTTTGGAATCCTTACGAATGTCTCTCGTACGTGCTCCACATTCACTTCACTCACACTGAGACGTCCGCTTCTCTTTGCCGGGCACAAGCAACCCATCGTAACAAATTTGTTGTGCCACTGGTAAATGGCCTTCCTTCTTGGTGGCTTCTAACTGTACTTGGCTCTACACATCCGTTGAACAGCTGTAGCACACTTGTTATTGTCGAACACAACAGACAACTGAGCTCGCCACTTTTGCGACTAGGGCTGACTATAGACAAGTTACCAAACTACGCCGTGGTGGTATACATGGAAAAAAACCTTTCAGGGTTTCTCTTCAAAATGACACGATATCTCTAGAATTTTTGGTTCTTGTGCAGTAAATAACTGAAAGTGTTCCCGGAATTTATGTACACCCTGTACATTGTTTTATATCCCACCTGGTAGGCAGCGCATGGTCTGCGCCTGTAAACTCAAGGGTAGGCCGAATGTAGGAAGCGAATAGGAGCAGGAAACGGTGAAGTACTGCGGTACTGTGTACAAGTTAAAACTCTTTTACTGGTGTATGAACATGTACAAATAATTTTACTTAACTTTGGCTGAGAAGAGCACGTAGGTGCAAAGCCGCACAGCCATCAACGCTAACAGCTGCTATTAGTTTGACAAATTATCATTGAAGCAACTGAAGTAACAAAGTTTGTAATGGCTAGCCCCCTATGAAGTAGAAACTAAGTTGCTTGGTCGTCGGCTCGGAATCGAATGGACTAAATCCGGAGTGGCGCTCGTAGAGCTGCACAGCGCCGGCTAGAGGGGGCTGTCGTCGGTATCGGTGTCGAAGTACCAACCTAAGCACTTGCACCTACGCCGGGACATCGTAGCTATCGATACCACATATTGTGTTTTAACTCTCTCATTTCCTCGTGGCGGCTGGGCGGCGGAGTCGTAGTGTGAAGATTCCGGTATCAGCTGATGCAGCGATGGCTCGTGTTGCAGCGAGGGGCCTACAGCGTTTTCTTCCGTTCAGTACACTGCCCTTGACCGCCCCCCCCCCCCAAAAATTCTATAAGTCCCTCCAGTCCTTCGAGCTCCATGCACTCCACCTCGCCTTCCGTATAAGCCTCCCGTCCTCCACGTGGATCCTCTACGACCTGATTCCTTTCCCCCATCTGCTGCTTTTCCTTGAACGTATCCACATACTCTACACCTCCCACCACCTTAACTCCCCTCATCCCTCGGTTGCTCCGCTCCTCACCAACCCTCGCCCTCTGCCAAGCCTTCACTGTTGTGTCCCCCCTACCCTCCATGTGTACACATTTCATCTCCTTTCCCATGGTGGCTTCCATCAACTCCCCCTCCCAGATGATGCCCTCTCTCCCTCCATTTATTCCTCGTATCAACTCTGATCCTCACCCCCCTCCATTCCTTTGTCGTTTTCCCAGGCTCCCTCTTCGCCTCCCCCCCCCCCCCCACTCCATACTGTTTTTCTCCGCCTACCCTCTCTCTGCCTCCCTTAAGTCCTTTTCCGTTTTCCTTCCTCTGCCTTCCCCATTCCCTCTCGCATCTACCTTGCTCCCTCCTTCTGAGTCCTCTCCCTTCGCCGTCCCCCCCCCCCCCCCCTCTGCCTTTCGTTTTTTCCTCTCCTCCCCCCTTTTTCTTCCCCATCCTCTGTCCATGTCCCCTCCTCCCATCTGCCCTTGCCTGTGGTGTGTCATCTTCATGCTGACCTTATAGTGCAGTGTTCCTAGTGATTGTTAAGTGTTGTGCATCTTTTCTGAAGTGTTGCGAACAGACATCATGCTTTTGCAGGGTGTGATTTTTTTATCTCTCTTGCGAATAGTTTCCAGACTCGCCGTGTTTTTTTAATTGTCTGTCTACTTTTTCCTTGTCTGCTTCCTGTGTATTTTATTATCATCATCCACCATTAGTTTTATGTTTTAACCGTCCACAGTTTTCCGACATTTTACATTTTACATCACCGTTTTGTCGCCTGTTTTTATTGTTTCTTATCTTCTTATGTTTTAAAAATTCTGTAGGCTGAAGAGCGGCGTACTAAGTTGCTGCCAGCCCGCCCCCTTGGGGGGGAATCGAAATCCAATAAACGAAAAAAAAACTGCCCATGACACTCTCCGGTGACGGCGTGGTCTTCTCCTTGTGAATTCACTCGTTGCGTTATTAACAAGCGACTACGGCCCGGCGTGGAGTGCTCCGTCTCGGAATCGAACCTCCAACCCTCAGGTTCGGCACCTTCTGGCGGAGTTCATCAACCACTAAGTTCACAGGTGACCTATTTGGTGAGGTCGCAGTCACTTAGTCCTCATCAGCTACCTGGGTAAGTACAACTCGACCTTCCTTCTGGTAACATCTGGGATGGCACCTTCTGCATTGACCTCTTGACATGGTACTGACATCTTCTTCTGTCGATCAGCGTAGCGGCTAAGTCGTCGTAGCGAAGTATGATGTCAGCTGATTAACCATCGATCTGTCCATCCAGGTGATGTTTCTTCATATCTACTTTCTCCCCTCGAAGGACCTCTTCAAAGTACCACCTCAAATGCCACCCCTCACAGCCATTTGTCGGAGGTGTTTTGCCAATGTCGCTATCTGCCTCTTCGACCCTGATCTGTGCTTCTCACGTTGGGCTGAAACGTGACCAATGTCAGCAGACGTGTCGGCTTTTCATTGTTTGGCCTATATGCTGGTGTGGTCGGACATTGCCCTGTCGTCCCTGTCCGCGTCGCCAGGTACTTCACTTCCGAGACTTCAGTATGCTGACAGTTCCTGGAACATTGACCCTGATGTATGAACAGCTATGGTCGTTGTTCCCTTGGAAACAATGCTCATATGTTCGGTAGTTGATCTATCGAAGTGCTGAATGCTACTGCCAAAACTCCACTGCGCATCGGCCTCCTGATTTTGGGTAGAAACGTGACCAATGTCACACACGTGCCGGTTTCCCTTGTTCTACTGCCGCTTCCAAATATTATGGCTTAACGTGGCTAAGTCTCTAAAATGTCCACTCAAACTGTAACAAGTCTTTACACAATGTTCTGCTTTGAACAACGATAAATAACACATAATTATTATACACAACTGTTATACACTCTATACAATGCCTCAGTCATGGGTAAAACAGGTAGTAGGCTACAAAATGGTTCAAATGGCTCTAGGCACTATGGGACTTAACATCTGTGGTCATCAGTCCCCTACAACTTAGAACTACTTAAACCTAACTAACCTAAGGACATCACACACATCCATGCCCGAGGCAGGATTCGAACATGAGACAGTAGCAGCAGTGTGGTTCCAGACAGAGGCTCCTAAATCGCTCGGTCACAGCGGCTAGTAGACTTCAGGAAATGCTATCAGTCCACAAATGAGATTGCTTACAAGTCACTCTTATCGCTCATACGGCTCATTCTGCAACATTCCTCAAGTATGTGGGAGCCGTGCAAGATAGGACTAGCAGAAGATATTAAACGTTTACAGAAAAGAGCAGCGCTAATAGTCACAGGTTTCTTGACCCGTGGGAGTGTCACAGAGACGGTGAAGGAACTCAACTGGAATACACTTGAGTTAGAAAGCCTAGATAAAAAGCTTCGTTCACCAGCTTTAAATGATGGCTTTAGGAATATACCAAAAGCCCCTATGAATTGCTTCCGTTGGAATAGTAAGGACAAGATTACATTAATTACAGTATGCACAGAAGAATTTAAACTCTAATTCTTCAGGCACTACAAACGAGAATGGGACAGTGGGACGTACCCACTGCCATGAACTTCCGAGTGGTCTGCAGTATGTACATGTAGAGAAAGAGGGATTTATTAACATCAGATACCAATTTACGTGTTAGAAAGCCTTTCCTGAAGGAATGTGTGTGTGGTTTACCCTTGTGAGGATGTCAAACGTGGACAATAATCAGATCACACAAGAGGAAAGTAGAAACTTTGCAAATGTAATGGTGAAGATTAGATGCAAACGTATAATATATAGCGAGGAGGTACTGAATCTAGCTGGGATGAAAAGAAATTTATGGCACAATTCAAATGAAAGAAGGGATTTGTTGATGGGCATCAAGGTATAGTAAGTTTGGTAATGGCATGTGTTTCTGTAGTGGAGGGGATAAGAGCTGTAGAAGGATACATAGACATAAATACAGAAATACAGTAAGCAGGTTCAAATGAATGTAGATTGCAGCAGTTGAAGCGGCCTAGAATGGATAGACTAGCATGGAGAACTGCAGCGAACAAGTGTTCGAACTCAATATCACAATAACAACAGTAAAGAAATGTAAATAAATTAAATCTTAACTAAGTTTCCCACGCCTTCTGAGGACAATAATTAAAAGCTAGTATTATCCAGTTGTTTCCCTGGTCGTTTGTTATTTGGCTTTGATAACGTGCTGTCTGTCTCTGAAAATACACGCTCTTAGAGCAGTGATGTGGCTGGAATTGGCAGACAAGGAAGTAGGTGACTGCTCCACCTTTTTGTCTTTTGTTAACTGTGTGCTAATGTCTTGCAGTAATTCTAAAAGTCGTACACGGTTCCAAGAGAAGAATCAATATCTGGTTCACAATTGCTGGCTCCAGCTGTAGCAGCAAAATTAGTTGCTGATATATAGCTTACTGTGGAAATAGCCAGGCCACTAGCTCTAGGATCCTGAAAATGTACTTAATCGAATTTTGGGTCAAGAAAATACATAACTGTAGCAAAATGATTATGTTCAGTTTGTCCATATTGGTCGCAATCTGCGTTTTCTTTGCTTTTTAATTCCTATGTTACTGTTCTATTATACTTCTGTCAGTGCAGTCATCAGTTATGTGGCCAAAATTTTGGGTACGCATAAAACTGCAATACATCATTCGATAAGTTGCGTGCTATATGGTAGAGATTTGAGTAAAAGTATAATTTCAAAGGTATCGAACAGAAAGTGAAGGAATCAAAGTGAAACTACTCGATACCAAGAAGTACCGATACCATTTTCCCTGTCTGTATAACCAGCGTTTCATGCTGTGGGGCTGTTCCCTTGATGAGAGAAACTCTTCCCATAGGAGAAATGCATCAGCATCGTAATGATCAAGGCGACTGCTTGTGAAAAGCAGGATATCTGGATTCAGTTCATGGACTGGGAAAATATTTGGATGTAAATGGAGAAACAGTTTCATTAAAAAGGTTGGCTGCCCACTCTATGTATTTCGTATCACGCTGGTGCTAGATATGACAATTCAATGCTTTGACGCAACGAAAAGAAAACCAGAAAGACTCACACTTACCAGATGCCGAGGAACAGCGTCTGGGAAACTGCAGTCGTAAGTGGAGCCACTCTGCAACAGTAGCTGAAAGTGCGCCGTCTGTTTTGAGGTTGCTTGGTGGGAACACACGACACTTGGGGGACTTCCATATATGCGCCTGGGAAGCCCGCTAATCAGAGACTGATAGAGGCGTTCCTCTGTGCGTGTGTCCCCTAGAAGCAACTCTGAATACACCCGGAACGAGCATTTGAGTGGGTCATCAATATCGGGCAGCTTAAAATCAAAGCGCCCTGCTTTAGTACCAATTTGGCAAACGATGGTGGGGTATCCTGGAAATCTGAGGTACAACCTTCCATTGTCATGTAGAAAACGACATTTCACTGGACGATCCTCATGAGGGCGCTGTACTCTCAGTTGAAAATATTCGTCTGGTAACAGTGAACTGGTTGTGCAGTAAATTTTGGTGTGAGTAAAAACTCTTAACCATCCGTTTATGAAAGTGAAAAGGTAAGGAAGACTGTCTCCTATCAGTTTCAAATTGGTATCTACCGTTGCATTTCCTTCGAACCAGCACGTGTAGGGCGAGTACCCGCGCGGGAGATCGACACAAAAGGTCGAGTGGCCTCGGCCGTCACATTCGCCATTCTTCGACTCACAAATGAGGGGTGGAACATTCGCTATGAAAAAGACTAGGGCGTCCTCAGGCCTAGAAGGGAAATACTGGAATCCTGACTCCTCGAAGTAATCTCGAGCGTTGCGGCCGCTCGAGACGGCGGCCATCGCCAGCAGCAGAAGGCCGCAAGACCTCCCTGAGCTCTTCATGGCGCACTGAACTCTGCCACGGCCTGCTCCCCGGGCTGCGAGGACAGTGCTGTGCTATAAATGCGTCGCCCTACGTCACAGCTGCACGCAACTGTGTTAGCTATTGTTCCTGAGTTCGTCCGCTGCCCCAGTTTCCTGTGCGCGAGTATTGAGACTGACGTCACCGCAGCTGCTGCGGACGCAGTGAGCCGGTCTAGCCGCTGTCTCCCAGGATTATCGCTTGCGGGCGCCCTGTGGTTTTTTTTTTTTTTGTGCTTACTTTTTGTGACTGATTGCCATGTGTCTGAGTCAACTGAATGAATTACCCCCAACACTATGTCCAACTTAACTGTACCTGGCGGAAAGGTGCCTTTGAGGCGTGCAGGCGGATGGCCTCTCCTGAAATCGGACTTATATAGTACCTGAGCAGGGTCGACATCTTTGGTTGTGAACCGTTTTCCGATCTGGAGGGCGGGTCGTATTGTCGAATCTTTCATTACAGTTACTGTATAGAACCTCCCCCAATGAACCATGGACCTTGCCGTTGGTGGGGAGGCTTGCGTGCCTCAGTGATACAGATAGCCGTACCATAGGTTCATCCACAACGGAGGGGTATCTGTTGAGAGGCCAGACAAACGTGTGGTTCCTGAAGAGGGGCAGCAGCCTTTTCAATAGTTGCAGGGGCAACAGTCTGGATGATTGACTGATCTGGCCTTGTAACAATAATCAAAACGGCCTTGCTGTGCTGGTACTGCGAACGGCTGAAAGCAAGGGGAAACTACAGCCGTAATTTTTCCCGAGGGCATGCAGCTTTACTGTATGACTAAATGATGATGGCGTCCTCTTGGGTAAAATATTCCGGAGGTAAAATAGTCCCCCATTCGGATCTCCAGGCGGGGACTACTCAAGAGGATGTCGTTATCAGGAGAAAGAAAACTGGCATTCTACGGATCGGAGCGTGGAAAGTCAGATCCCTTAATCGGGCAGGTAGGTTAGAAAATTTAAAAAGGGAAATGGACAGGTTAAAGTTAGATATAGTGGGAATTAGTGAAGTTCGGTGGCAGGAGGAACAAAACTTCTGGTCAGGTGACTACAGAGTTATAAACACAAAATTAAATAGGGGTAATGCAGCAGTAGGTTTAATAATGAATAGGAAAATAGGAATGCGGATAAGCTACTACAAACAGCATAGTGAACGCATTATTGTGGCCAAGATAGATACGAAGCCCATATCTACCACAGTAGTACAAGTTTATATGGCAACTAGCTCTGCAGATGACGAAGAAATTGATGAAATGTATGATGAGATAAAAGAAATTATTCAGATAGTGAAGGGAGACAAAAATTTAATAGTCATGGGTGACTGGAATTCGGTAGTAGGAAAAGGGAGAAAAGGAAACATACTAGATGAATATGGACTGGGGCAAAGAAATGAAAGAGGAAGCCGCCTGGTAGAATTTTGGACAGACAACTTAATCATAGGTAACACTTGGTTCAAGAATCACAAAAGAAGGCTGTATACATGGAAGAAGCCTGGAGATACTGACAGGTTTCAGATAGATTATATAATGGTAAGACAGAGATTTAGGAACGAGGTTGTAAATTGTAAGATATTTCCAGGGGCAGATGTGGACTCTGACCACAATCTATTGTTTATGACCTGTAGATTAAAACTGAAGAAACTGCAAAAAGGTGGAAATTTAAGGAGGTAGGACCTGGATAAACTAAAAGAACCAGAGGTTGTACAGAGTTTCAGGGAGAGCATAAGGGAGCAACTGACAGGAATGAGGGAAAGAAATACAGTAGAAGAAGAATGGGTAGCTTTGAGGGATGAAGTAGTGAAGGCAGCAGAGGATCAAGTAGGTAAAAAGACGAGGGCTAGTAGAAATCCTTGGGTAACAGAAGAAATATTGAATTTAATTGATGAAAGGAGAAAATATAAAAATGCAGTAAATGAAGCAGGCAAAAAGGAATACAGACATCTGAAAAATGAGATCGACAGGAAGCGCAAAATGGCTAAGCAGCGATGGCTTAGAGGACAAATGTAAGGATGTTGAGGCTTATCTCACTAGGGGTTAGTTAGATACTGCCTACAGGAAAATTAAAGAGACCTTTGGAGATAAGAGAACCACTTGTATGAACATCAAGAGCTCAGATGGAAACCCAGTTCTAACCAAAGAAGGGAAAGCAGAAAGGTGGAAGGAGTATATAGAGGGTCTATACAAGGGCGATGTACTTGAGGACAATATTATGGAAATGGAAGAGGATGTAGATGAAGATGAAATGGGAGACACGATACTGCGTGAAGAGTTTGACAGAGCACTGAAAGACCTGAGTCGAAACACGGCCCGCGGAGTAGACAACATTCCATTGGAACTACTGACGGCCTTGGGACAGCCAGTCCTGACAAAACTCTACCATCTGGTGAGCAAGATGTATGAGACAGGTGAAATACCCTCAGACTTCAAGAAGAATATAATAATTCCAATCCCAAAGAAACCAGGTGTTGACAGATGTGAAAATTACCGAACTATCAGTTTAATAAGCCACAGCTGCAAAATACTAACGCGAATTCTTTACAGACGAATGGAAAAACTAGTAGAATCCGACCTCGGGGAAGATCAGTTTGGATTCCGTAGAAATGTTGGAACACGTGAGGCAATACTGACCCTACGAGTTATCTTAGAAGCTAGATTAAGGAAGATAAACCTACGTTTCTAGCATTTGTAGACTTAGAGAAAGCTTTTGACAATGTTGCATGGAATACTCTCTTTCAAATTCTGAAGGTGGCAGGGGTAAAATAGAGGGAGCGAAAGGACATTTACAATTTGTACAGAAACCAGATGGCAGTTATAAAGAGTCGAGGGACATGAAAGGGAAGCAGTGGTTGGGAAGGGAGTGAGACAGGGCTGTAGTCTCTCCCCAATGTTATTCAATCTGTATATTGAGCAAGCAGTGAAGGAAACAAAAGAAAGGTTCGGAGTAGGTATTAAAGTACATGGAGAACAAATAAAAACTTTGAGGTTCGCCGATGACATTGTAATTCTCTCACAGACAGCGAAGGACCTGGAAGAGCAGCTGAACGGAATGGACAGTGTACTGAAAGGAGGATATAAGATGAACATCAACAAAAGCAAAACGAGGATAATGGAATGTTGTCGAATTAAGTCGGGTGATGCTGAGGGAATTAGATTAGGAAATGAGACACTTAAACTAGTAAAGGAGTTTTGCTATTTGGGGAGCAAAATAACTGATGATGGTCGAAGTAGAGAGGATATAAAATGTAGACTGTCAATGGCAAGGAAAGCGTTTCTGAAGAAGAAAAATTTGTTAACATCGAGTATAGAGTTAAGTGTCAGGAAGTCATTTCTGAAAGTATTTGTAAGGAGTGTAGCCATGTATGGAAGTGAAACATGGACGTAAATAGTTTGGACAAGAAGAGAATAGAGGCTTTCGAAATGTGGTGCTACAGAAGAATGCTGAAGATTAGATGGGTAGATCACATAACTAATGAGGAAGTATTAAATAGGATTGGGGAGAAGAGAAGTTTGTGGCACAACTTGACCAGAAAAAGGGATCGGTTGGTAGGACATGTTCTGAGGCACCAAGGGATCACCAATTTAGTATTGGAGGGCAGCGTGGAGGGTAAAAATAGTAGAGGGAGACCAAGAGATGAATACACTAAGCAGATTCAGAAGGATGTAGGTTGCAGTAGGTACTGGGAGATGAAGAAGCTTGCACAGGATAGAGTAGCATGGAGAACTGCATCAAACCAGTCTCAGGACTGAAGACAACAACAACAACTGTATAGAAACTTCTAAGGTACCAGAGAATACTGCGTATAAGGCCTAACAAAAGCATAGAGCTAGAGATAGAGATGTGATGAAGGAAACGCGTTTGGGCGTCAACAGGATAATGTGTGAGGCGTTCAATGACTGCTGTAGCAGACCAATGTCCAATGATCTTTCACAAAACCTAAAGAAATACTGGTCGTATGAAAACGCTATTAGTGACACCAAAGTTAATGTCCAGTCCCTGACGAATGAGACAGTAATTGAAACTATGGATAAGAAAGCAAAAGCTGAAGTGGTTAACACCGTTTTAAAAAGTTCCCTTACAAAGGAAAGTCGAGGATAACTGCCCCAATTTAATCCCTGTACCATTGAAAAGGTGAGCGAGGTAAGTATTGGTATCAGTGATTTTGAGAAACAGTTGAAATAGTTAAAAGTTAACAAAATTCCAGGACCGAATGAAATCTCTATCAAATTCTTTACTGTATTGACGGCCCTTCCACTTATAATTTATTGTAGATTCTGTGTATACAAAACCGTACCGAGTTCTTGGAAGGAAGCACATGTCACACCCATCTACAAGATGGGTAGTGGTAGTGATCCTTGACATCGATTTGTTGTAGACTTTTAC
Organism: Schistocerca gregaria; assembly: GCF_023897955.1. Taxonomy (NCBI): domain Eukaryota; kingdom Metazoa; phylum Arthropoda; class Insecta; order Orthoptera; family Acrididae; genus Schistocerca; species Schistocerca gregaria. Next base: position 167,743,654 of record NC_064927.1, on the reverse strand, counting down.
AACATATTTTGAGCTCAAAGATAATGATGTATTTCAAAGAGAATGACCTCCTCCATGCTAACCAGCATGGATTCCGAAAACATCGACCATGCGAAACACTAATCGCACTTTTCGTACATGACGCACTGATAGATTTGGATTGAGGCAGTGAGGTACATGCAGAATTTTTTGAGTTCCTAAAAGCATTTGACTCAGTACTGCACCTGCACTTATTGTTAAAAGTACGATCATATGGGGTATCAATCGAAATTTGTGACTGGATTTGATATGGACGACGCAGCATATTATCTTGGATGGAGAGTAATCGTCAGATGTAGAAGTAACTTGGGTGTGTGCCAGGGTAGGGTGTTGATACCCTTTCTGTTGATGTTGTATGTTGATAACCTTGTGGACAATAAAGATAGTAACAGCAGGATTTTTGCAGATGATGGATTTATCTGTAATGAAGTTCTGTCTGAAGAAATGTACATAAATATTCATTTCAAAGTGGTTCAAAGATTGGCAGCTTGCTTTAAGTAATCGAAAATGTAAAACTGTACACTTCACAAAACGAAATAACATGGAATCCTATGATGATAATATCAGTGACTCACTGTTGGACAACTCGTACAAATACCTGTACATAACAATTTGTAGGGATATGAGACGGAAAGATCACATAGACTATGTCTTGGGTAAAATAGGGGGTAGAGATCGGTTTATTGGTAGAATACTGGGAAAGTGCTATGAGTCTACAAAGAAAGTGCCGACAAATCACGGATACTTACGATCCTAGAATGTTGCTCAAGTGTGTTGCAACCGTACCAGATACGACTGATACCGGATACCGAAAGTATACAGAGAAGGGCAGCACGAATATAGAGTCATACCCACCGCAATGTGGGATCTCAACTCGCCCAAGCGATAAATGCGTGAGAGCATAGACCTACAGTTCATTCAGCCGTGCAGGATCGTAAAGTCACATCATCTATCTTGTGTTGCGAAAATGCCTTCTCTGTAACTGAACAGATGCGACGAAGTCAAGAACAGCACGACCTGTGAGCATGGCCATCATTGTTGTTGTTTCCCTTGATGCGGCAGTAGAGAGAGAAGAAGCGACAGTGGTGCACCCAGCAAGAACTTAGGTTCGGGCGTCATGGGGGTGGTGGCATCTGGTACTCATTAAGACCTCCTCCGGTTCGAATGGATCATAATAAGGATAGCAGATGTCGTATTTGTGGTGTGTCAAGTTCAGTGATTGTGCCCTAATATTGAGGTCTCTGTGGGTTTGTGGAAGATAACAAATGACCGAATGTAGGCCATGCCTTTCTGATCTGCCAACATCCACGGAAAACATCTGGTCACGGGTTACCGAGAGGCTGGCACGGAAAGAAAAACGGAAGGACAGTCACTAAAACGAATGAACTCTGGAACAGAGTAGGTAGAGCACGGGATGACTATTCGATTACCGACCTGCCTACAGCTGTTGTTAATGCCAGAGATGGCAGCTCTGTGCACTAACTGTACACCCTGAGATCACCTACAAATTTTGAACTTGTATTACTCATACTCTCGTATGGGGCCCCGTGAAGGTTAGAGGCTATACAGAGTAGATGGATTTTAAGGCCCCATGGCTGCGCAGCACTGCTCGCTCAGGAGTGCGTCACAACTTGCGCTGCATGAACATGGAGGACGATAGCGTTTCATGCAGCAGGTATATATACACTTAGGTGAGATGGCGATATGGACTCGTGCAGGTGGCAGTAGTATTGCCATCACAAGGTATAAAAGGGCAGTGCATTGGCGAAGCTATCATTTCTACTCAGGTGATTCTTGTGAAACGTTTTGTGATGTGAGGATAGCCACACGAAGGGAATTAACAGACGTTGAACACGGAATGCTAGTTGGAGCTAGACGCATGGGGCATTCCGTTTCGGAAATGGAAGTTCAATTTTCCGATATCCACAGTGTCAAGAGTGTGCCGATAACACCAAATTTCAGGCATTACCTCCTATCACGGACAACGCAGTGCCCGACAGCTTTCGCTTCACGACCGAGAGCAGCGGCGTTTGCGTGGAGTTGTCGGTGCTAACAGACAAGCGATACTGCGTGGAATTACCGCAGAGCCTGGGATGTATGAAGAACGTATCCCATAGCACAGTGCGCCGAAATGTGCCGTTAATGGGCTATGGCAACAGACTCTAAACATTCATGGTGGTGTCTGTTTGTACTATATCGTGTCTTCCTACCACTTTCGCGCAACGACGCTCTGAGCATGTTTTCTAGGGAATTAACTAGTTTGAACCTGGGACCTGTTGCTGGTAAGGAGACGCCAGACCACACATGACATGTAGAATTCAGAAGAGTTCAGTGAGACTACCGATGATGTAACCAAATACTAAATGATCTCAGCGTCAGCTCCACTGCACTCCCTGTAAAAGAATCTTAATTCTAACTAAATATAGTGGAAAGGGTTCAAGGCTTTCCTATTTTTAGTTAGTTGGTAAAATAACGTCGAAAAATCAGTTAAGTTTACCATTGGAAATTTATTCTAATCACAAAACATCGTTTATAAATTGCACTATTGATAAAAGGAAATGTTTTAATACAGGATGGTAAAAACCAACTGCGTTCAACAAAAATATGAACGAATATTCCCTAAATGGGTTTCCAAGTTCTACAATCGATCGAAGGATGACCTATGCCATATCACATCTATAATCTAGGTTTAATTTAAGTTTCACAAAAGAGAAAACTATCAAAATGGTCTACAGTGACCCTCAATTATCTTTAATTACCTATTTAACTTGTCGTAAATTACAGTGGCTGATGTGGCTTCTCAATAACTATATAAAAGAAAAATCATCGCGTTTCAGATCGGTTCTTCAAGTGGCAAATGTGAACACCATGAGTTTTAATTAACGATCGACATTAGTATTACGCAAAAAAGGGGTGTAACAGATGAGTCTTCTGCAGTTCTGAGTGAAGCCTTATGCGCTCAAAAATGCGGCATCGCGTGCGTTCATTACCTTGTCGGTGTTTAAGCAGCGTCAGGGCGACAGCGGCCGGCGCACCAGCCATCCAGCCCGCCGTCTCGGAACCAACTCTTCCTAACTTCTCCTTACTACAATTTACCGAAGTTAGTTTAAAAAAAACTATCTGGCTATGTTTTCATCTGACCAATCAGGGTCTCAATGTTAACCTTAAGCTCCGCCTACAAAAATTCTGTCCATCCAATGAGAAACGTTATACTTTTCGTGGTGGGGCAATGTTTTTCAAGTTTGCAACGTAACAGAGACGCTAAAAAGTCTCACGCTAAAACCTGCAGCTAGTGTGGTCCTTTTAGCGTTATCGTAAGATCTATACTGCTCTTCTGGAGGGCTCTATCTTTTAACATGGGCTGGGGGTGATCCTTGACGTACCTGAGACGCGAAAAAGCCTCACGCTAAAACGTGCGGATGGTAGTGGCCCTTTTTGTGTTATCGTAAGATCTATACTGTTTTTCTGGAGGGCTCTAGCGGCGTGGGTGCCCAGCCCCTCCCTTATCTAGCTTAACACGGTTCTGCTCTCGGCTTCTGTCCTCGTTTCTCCCCTCGGAACTGCGTCTGCCTCACGGTGGGAAGGTACGACATGCATTTAGGCATTCTTGTGTTAGTCTGTGCTCACTCGTTACTCGTATTACTTTGGTTAATTAAATGTCACGATTTATTCCGAGCTATGTGACACACTACTGGATTTGCTCATCATGTCAGGGTTTTCATGTAAGGTGTTGGATTTGCCTGACACCTTACAAGACTACGGATGCGAGTGCCTTTGATAGCAACACGACGTCGTCTGCAGCGCCTATCGTGACCATATCGGCTGGACCCTGGACAACTGCAAATCCGTGGCCTACTCAGATGAGTCCCGATTTCAGTTGGTAACACCTGATGGTAGGGTTCAAATGTGGTGTAAACCCCTCGAAGAAATGGACCTAAGTCGTCTACATGGCACTGTGCAAGTTGCTGGTGACACCATAATTGTGTTGGCTATGTTTACGTGTAATGGACTGGGTCCTCTGGTCAAACTGAACCGATCATTGACTGGAAATGGGTATGTTCGGGTACTTAGACACAATTCTTATCCATTCATGAACTTCATTCTCCCAAACAAGGATGCGCCATGTCGCTGGCCACAATTATTCTTTATAAGAACATTCTGGACAATTAGAGCAAATGGTTTGGCCACCCAGATCGCCCTACATGAATTTCGCCGAACATTTATGGACATAATCGAGAGGTCAGGTTAATGCACAAAATTCTGCACCGGCAACCGTTTATGGTCGGCTGTGGAGGCAGCATGGCTCAGTATTCCTGGAGGGGACTTTCAAAGACTTGAGTCCATTTCACGTCGCGTTGCGACACTACGCCGAGCAAAAGAAGGCCCGACACTATTATAGGAGGTATGGCATTACTTTCGCCACCTCTGCTATGGGCTACCACTCAGCTCACAAATGATTCATCGTCAGATCAATCGTCACTGTAATAGGACTGTTTGATAACTACCTTGCTTGTCACACGGTTACTCTCTTTGGTCGCGTCTTGGATTTGTCTCTCCGCTTCTCTGGGTCTTGTCGTAGTGATTGTGGCGAAGGCTTTGCTTAGCGCCTCGTTGTCCTTTTTCTTTGTCCTTGTCCTTGCCCTTGTCTGTTGTGGTTTCCTCAGTATCAGTATGTCTGTCGCGTTTCACTCGCCTAACTTCAGTCTGGCGTACTCTTTCGCAGGCGGGTGTCCCACCTAAAGCTTTCCTCGTTTCTTCATTTCTTCTGGAGTACCGACGTGTGTACCGAAATCCACCTGCGGAAGTTTATAGCAGTATTAATATGCACAGAAACCAAAATTTAGTTGTTTGCTGCGCTTCCTGAAGTTTCATTTCCAATGGCCAATGGTTTGTACTAGGTAAGTCACAGTTGTTTTTCAGCTTTTCTTTCCGTTCCAGTTACTTGTTAAGCATAAATCTCGTGGAGGGGGGCCGGGGCGAATGGGAGGGGAGTATACACTGCGAGTGAAATTTCCCTTTATTCCCGTCGCATTTACAGGAATTTTTACCCAAGTTCTCTCCATGATACATAACTCCACTCCTTTCTGTTCTTTCATTATTTCTGCAAAGATAGTGCAATTCTTGTCGCTGTTCTATCCGAGTATTCGATTTATCTGGGTGTACTACCTCGTAAGTCTTGTTACGTTTCCATCTCTATTTTCTGTCAGCACGTCAAAGAAAGCAACAGCAAACAAATAACAGATGGCCAAGAAGAACAAAACTGAGCTAGTTCAACATAATAGTAACTGCAACTGAGGTCTTGATATGCCTGGGCATTGAGTCAGAGCTTGGATGGCGTGTACAGACACAGCTGCCCATGCAGATTCAACACGATACCACAGTTCATCAAGAGTAGTGACTGGAGTATTGTGACGAGCCAGTTGCTCGGCCACCATTGACCAGACGTTTTGAATTGGTGAGAGATCTGGAGAATATGCTGGCCACGCCAGCAGTCGAACATTTTCTGTATCCAGAAAGGCACGTACAGGACCTGCAACATGCGGTCCTGCATTATCCTGCTGAAATGTAGGATTTCGCAGGGATCGAATGAAGGGGAGAGCCACGGGTCTTAACACATCTGAAATGTAACGTCCACTGTTCAAAGTGCCGTCAATGCGAACAAGAGGTGACCGAGACGTGTAACCAATGGCACCCCATACCATCAGGCTGGGTGATATGCCAGTATGGCGATGACGAATACATGCTTCCAATGTGCGTTCACTGCGATGTCGCCAAACATGGATGCGACCATCATGATGCTGTAAACATAACTTGGATTCATCCGAAAAAATGACGTTTTGCCATTCGTGCACCCAGGTTCGTCGTTCAGCACACCATCGCAGTCGCTCCTGTCTGTGATGCAGCGTCAAGGGTAGCTGCAGCCATGGTTTCCGAGCTAATAGTCCATGCTGCTGCAAACGTCGTCCAACCGTTCGTGCAGATGGTTGTTGTCTTGCAAACGTCCACATATGTTGACTCAGAGATCGAGACGTGGCTGCACGATACGTTACAGCCATGCGGATAAAATGCCTGTCATCTCGACTGCTAGTGGTACGAGGCCGTTGGGATCCAGCACAGCGTTCCGTATTACCTTCCTGAACGCACCGATTCCATATTCTGCTTACAGTCATTAGACCTCGACCAACGCGAGCAGCAATGTCGCGATACGATAAACTGCAATCGCGATAGGCTACAATCCGACCTTTATCAAAGCCAGAAACGTGATGGTACGCATTTCTCCTCCTTACACGAGGCATCGCAACAACGTTTCACCAGGCAACGCCGATCATCTGCTATTTGTGTATGAGAAATCGGTTAGAAACTTTCCTCATGTCAGCACGTTGTAGGTGTCGCCACCGGCAAACTTGTGTGAATGCTCTGAAAAGCTAATCATTTGCATATCACAGCATCTTCTTCTTGTCTGTTAAATGTTGCGTCTGCAACACGTCATCTTCGTGGTGTAGCAATTTTAATGGCCAGTAGTGTACATCCAGTGGTTATTTTCTAGAGAGACTTCTGTCACATAACTTTTAAATGAAAAGGTGAAGAAGAATTCCAGTCGTATGAGATCATAATTTTATGGCGAATGTACCAGAAGTTTCCAGAACAATTTATGTAGCTGCACACGTTGATGACTATTAATACGGACGTACTGTATAGCAAATGAAGATTTGCTTTCACGCTAATTCGAACATGAATCTTAATTTCTCAGTAATACTGAACATTAAGAGTATTGTTACTTAGCTTTTAACTTTGATTTGAAGTTTCATTAGAAGCACATTGCCATATTGTTGCTTATGTACTGATTTTTCTCTTCTGCATATTTATGTTTGTTATATAAGGCGCAAATCAGAGGATATAGTTTCTTTGTGTGTCATGTATCAGGTGATACAAGTCAGTTCTCCAGGGATTACCTCGAACCGGAGACGCCGCATTAACTGTCTGCTCTCCGCTGATTATTGACCATCATCCAGGACGATGAAGATAAGATGTAGAAATTCCTGTTGAAGGTAAAAGAAATGTGGAAGAAATAGTTTCTTAACATTCCCAAAGTAAAGATACGATCCTTGGCTTTGAAAGGGAAAGAACTAGTCTAAAGCAGAATTGTTGATTTTGGCTAGACGTGTCAGTATCATTTCTCAAATATTTTGAATGTAGTACCAGATAATAATGCGAAGATACGTTAAGCCTCAAAATTAATAAGGTCTAACACATAAGTGACACGGTTCTTCGTCATGTCGTCACCAATGGGCCAGAGTTAAATTTTACAAATTATTGTAGGTTAGAAGAAAAAAGGCGTGGGCCTAGCTATCAGAGTTTAGAAACGAGAGAAATACTTAAGGAGTTCCCAGATTTGGCCGCACGTTGAGTAAAACGTACGTTGAGCGCTTCTCCATAAATCAGAACGTCTTGAATTAAAGATTTCAAAGTGTGTATTACTTACTGTTAATACTACGCACTCAAGAATATCCTGCAGGAGTCTCTTGATGGAATGACGATACTAAGTACTGCTTCCCAATATATTCATTCCTTAAAGAAATTTATCACAGTTAATTTATTCTTTTTTCAGCCCAAAGCCTAGGTTTGATCTCAGTACTAAAAGTAAGAAGAATCTTCATAAGGATTTTAAGTCATCTACGTAGCGCTAGAAAGGTTTCCGTAACAGAGGAATTCACAAATCTACACTCCTGGAAATTGAAATAAGAACACTGTGAATTCATTGTCCCAGGAAGGGGAAACTTTATTGACACATTCCTGGGTCAGATACATCACATGATCACACTGACAGAACCACAGGCACATAGACACAGGCAACAGAGCATGCACAATGTCGGCACTAGTACAGTGTATATCCACCTTTCGCAGCAATGCAGGCTGCTATTCTCCCATGGAGACGATCGTAGAGATGCTGGATGTAGTCCTGTGGAACGGCTTGCCATGCCATTTCCACCTGGCGCCTCAGTTGGACCAGCGTTCGTGCTGGACGTGCAGACCGCGTGAGACGACGCTTCATCCAGTCCCAAACATGCTCAATGGGGGACAGATCCGGAGATCTTGCTGGCCAGGGTAGTTGACTTACACCTTCTAGAGCACGTTGGGTGGCACGGGATACATGCGGACGTGCATTGTCCTGTTGGAACAGTAAGTTTCCTTTCCGGTCTAGGAATGGTAGAACGATGGGTTCGATGACGGTTTGGATGTACCGTGCACTATTCAGTATCCCCACGACGATCACCAGAGGTGTGCGGCCAGTGTAGGAGATCGCTCCCCACACCATGATGCCGGGTGTTGTCCCTGTATGCCTCTGTCGTATGCAGTCCTGATTGTGGCGCTCATCTGCACGGCGCAAAACACGCATACGACCATCATTGGCACCAAGGCAGAAGCGACTCTCATCGCTGAAGACGACACGTCTCCATTCGTCCCTCCATTCACGCCTGTCGCGACACCACTGGAGGCGGGCTGCACTATGTTGGGGCGTGAGCGGAAGACGGCCTAACGGTGTGTGGGACCGTAGCCCAGCTTCATGGAGACGGTTGCGAATGGTCCTCGCCGATACCCCAGGAGCAACAGTGTCCCTAATTTGTTGGGAAGAAGCGGTGCGGTCCCCTACGGCACTGCGTAGGATCCTACGGTCTTGGCGTGCATCCGTGCGTCGCTGCGGTCCGGTCCCAGGTCGACGGGCACTTGCACCTTCCGCCGACCACTGGCGACAACATCGATGTACTGTGGAGACCTCACGCCCCACGTGTTGAGCAATTCGGCGTTACGTACACCCGGCTTCCCGCATGCCCACTATACGCCCTCGCTCAAAGTCCGTCAACTGCACATACGGTTCACGTCCACGCTGTCGCGGCATGCTACCAGTGTTAAAGACTGCGATGGAGCTCCGTATGCCACGGCAAACTGGCTGACACTGACGGCGGCGGTGCACAAATGCTGCGCAGCTAGCGCCATTCGACGGCCAACACCGCGGTTCCTGGTGTGTCCGCTGTGCCGTGCGTGTGATCATTGCTTGTACGCCCTCTCGCAGTGTCCGGAGCAAGTATGGTGGGTCTGACACACCGGTGTCAATGTGTTCTTTTTTCCATTTCCAGGAGTGTATAACCTGCCAACAGCCGTAAAACGCTTAGCTTCTAATAAAGCTCAAATTAAGAAGAGCCTAAAGATCCTATTGATGGCCAGCCTCTTCTGCTCTACTCTCGTTAGAATCAGTTTAACCATATGTTAATAATAATACCGATTAACATTAATATTCTGCAAAATCTGACTTCTGCGTATCTTTGGTGCAGTAATGTGGGCAATGTAAATAAGTGTTGTGATCTGATGTCTGACGATGCGTGATTACATCTCACTGTATTATACATTTACATGTTTAGTGATAAATTAGTTATTGTCTCATAAATTAAGATATGTTTCACTTGTTTTTGATTCATTCCACGTCCAGAAAGACCATTGCGTTTAGGATGTAATAAAGAAAATTAGTATATCTCTTGACTGTAAATATGTGCAATTTTTTCTTGGTTTATGACGTTTTACGCCCTTGAGGATCGTGTTACTATGTGTATAGGGAAGATGATATATCTAATGTAATTTAATCAGGGGACATGTCAGTGACAGAATGGATGATCTGAGATACTCTAAGTAAATGCTGATATGCAAGCCTGCCAGGATGAGGGAAAAAGGACCATGAAAACGATGGTGTGATCTTATACCTGAATGTCACAAATAGGAATTAGTCTGCTCTGCAAGAGCGAAGAAGACGCTGTGTCCGGTGATCAAAATCTAACAGAAAATAATTAAAATACCGTCATTTAAAGGGATTAGTGAGTAACGCGACCACGTATGAGTATGGAATCGATTACGTCAACAGTCACAATTTGCCATTGATAAAGATATTTCAGATTTTTTTAAAACATGTCGTGATCTCGATGCACTTTTTATGTAATAACCAATTTTCTTAACAGAATGACGGTGTCTCCATGGGTCATCCCTTGTCACCCTTGGTGGCCAACTTGTTTACAGAGGACTTCAAGGAAAAGAAGCTGAAATTTTCCAGCTTGAAGCCCACAGTACTTTGGAGGTAAGTTGTTAAGCCGTTGATAGTGTGGTCAAATGGTCGAGATAAACTACAAGACTATTTAAACCATCTTACGTCCATTCATAGACAAATCCAGTTCACAATGGAAATCGAAAAAGAGGGATACCTTCCATTTCTGGATGTCTTGGTACTACGCAAAAATGATGGCTCTTTGGCACATGCGGTGTATGGGAACCCTGGTGCAAAGAGCACACATCATTGCTGGCGAGAGCAATCTGGGGGATGAGCTTCTCCACTTGAATAGAGTTTTTGAAGCCAAAGGATATTCTCCATAGCAAATATATAGGGCACTACCAATGAAACTACCAACGATGGGCATAAAAAATGTAGAAGAGGACAAGGAAAGTTTTAAATCCATCACATTCCTGTCGTGTGAGGAAAGACAATCGTCAAAAATAGGACGGATCTTCAGCAAAGTGATTTTTCGCGTTCCATCGAAGACAGCATCATTCCTGGGTGCCATTAAAATGATTTGGTGTTTCGGGAAGACTGGGGTTTACAAGATTACCTGTGAGTGTGGCTTTCCATGTATCGGACAGACGACACGTACAGTCCATGACAGATGCACAGTCACTGCTGGTCCTACAACCAAACACATCGGCTATGGTGGAGCACTGTATTGAGACTGGGCACTCTACGGTGCACGAAAACATCGAAATTTTAGCCTCGATGTCATCTTTCTGCGACTCATTAGAGAAAGAAGCAACTGAAATTGTGTTGGCGACGAATTTAATTAATTGGATAAATCATGGGATCCGGCACATTCTGTAATGAACTTATTAAGACGTTGCTACTGTATAGCTCCCACTGACATCGATAACACAGAGCGGATCGGACGCGCAACAACAGACCTAACTCATGCATGTGTGGTACCACTTTGGCGCCGATCGACGTCTCAGGCCGCATTGGTTGTTGCACGGTCTTCCAGTTTAAAAGAACGGAGGGAATGTTGGCGAATCAGACAACGGCTCACTCTGAAGATGCCTGAATGATACTCAGCCGAAATATCAGAAGAAGAAGAATGGAATTTATGCAAGTGTGCGCCCGAAATTTAAGGAAGCAATATTTACTTCGCTTACAGGAACTCTATGAAAAAATTTGGTATGTATTAAAAGAATTGATGTCAGTGCAATATGGAATTCTTAAGCGAGTTTTATCAACGGATAAAAATGAATATTAATGTTGCATCTCCCCAACCGCCCCCCCCCCCCCTCCACACAGCTCCACAGTGTATATAGTGATAGAGGCTGGCAGTTCAAAAGCTCTTTCAGAATGTGATACTGAGGCGTCTACGGTGACAGAGGGTGGCTGAGATGGAAAGGAGGGAGAGGGAGAGAAAGTGAGAAAAATCCCTAATTTCATTAGTAGAACAGATTATTCACTACGGGCGGGACGTTTTCACCGTCTGGAGGATTCCGGAAGTATTTTCTTAGAAGAATGATTAATTTTGCCTCGCAGGTCTAATCCAAACAACACACAGCAAATAGAAACAATTTACACGTATAAACCAACCGGAGAGGTCGGTAGCCATTATTTGAGTATCACGTGATTCACATACATTTACAAGAGAAAATTTGTCAATTCTTTTTATTTCCACAATGTGACGAAAGCAACTATGTTCTGTGTCTGACACGTATGACACAGTAATAACTGGTATGCGAGCCGCGGTTAGTACACGCAAAGACCAGCGACTTGCACCAGCGATGTACTGCAAACAACGTTAACGTATAAACACTCCAGTGTTTCAGACAGGCCATTATTACTATTTTGCATATACCACGTACTTTAAGTTTTGGTGGATGGCCACCTTCCGCAGTAGCTCTTTTATAGTACTCATTTCATTGCCTTAAACGCTCTGCATTTTACAAAAGTTTTCTTAGCAGATGCGCTTTACTTTATTTGTAAAGCAACATCAGTGGCGACTGAGCCAACATTTCTGCATACAAAATACGTTTTTGTCTTTTGATTCCTATTGTAAAGGGTATGTTGGATAAGGATGGGATATCAGGTTGCGCCGTAATAAAACTCGTCTGAGTTTCCCAAGTGATTTCCACCTACAGTGCCCCCATTCCTCTTGGTCTGTGTCACTGGATCCCGCTTGCTAAGGACACCACTTCGCTGTCTGCGAAACAGCTTGGTGCAGAGTGGCTGTCTTAGCAACCAGTGCAAAGCGCTGCGTTGTGTCGGCCTTTTACATGGAGTTTTGGCGACGTCAGGATGCACCGGCAGCCGAATCAGTGGCCTCTGTCCCCGATGCCTCAGCGCCGCTTGCGGCAAGCCACAGGGCGGATTGCTGCGTGCTTCTTCCCCATCGTGGTTAGGATCGCAGTGACAACAAGCGTCTGTGATTCATCAGCCAAATCTGTGGCCCTTGCTTCGGGATGTCTCCGTCGTGTGTTGGAAGCCAACAAGACAGCCCACGGTAGCGAGCCATTGCGTGGCCTGCTGCTGGCTGGCTGCGGACCCCACGTTGGCCTCAGAGGATCGAACCAACGACCTGCCATGGACTGGAGCGCTGGCGCCCCATCTGCTGCCGCGTGTAGCCGGTAGTGTGACATGCCCAACCTTCCGGGAGAGCTGTCACACCTGAATGCCTTGTTAGTAAATCGGCACTTATTTATATGCGGCTGTGCAACTCTGTTTTGCTAACGTGCCGCTCCGAGTCATGTACTCATAGCACCTGGGTTGGGTCGGTGGGCACCTTCTGCCTGTAACTTCCACTATGAAAACTACTGCGTGTACTCTTTCCAGCGGGGCTATGGCCCTGTGGCCTCCATTCTACTTCACAACTGCTGGTAGCGTGACTTACTGTCAACAGGCCAGTGCCTGGCTGTAACTTGTGTGTTCAGAAATATTGCACCGAAGCTAATCTTTTCCCATCTTAAACGGTGGTGCTGCTACACTATGTAATTGTTGTTGTTGTTGTAGTCTTCAGTCCTGAGACTGGTTTGATGCAGCTCTCAATGCTACTCTATCCCGTGCAAGCTTCTTCATCTCCCAGTACCTAACGCAACCTACCTCCTTCTGAATCTGCTGTCTCCCTCTACGATTTTTACTCTCCACGCTGCCCTTCAATACTAAACTGGTGATCCCTTGACGCCTCAGAACATGTCCTACCAACCTATCCATTCTTCTAGTCAAGTTGTGCCACAAACTCCTCTTCTCCCCAATCCTATTCAATACCTCCTCATTAGTTACGTGATCTATCCACCTTATCTTCAGTATTCTTCTGTAGCACCACATTTCGAAAGCTTCTATTCTCTTCTTGTCCAAACTATTTATCGTCCATGTTTCACTTCCATACATGGCTACACACCATATAAATACTTTCAGAAATGACTTCCTGACACTTAACTCTATACTCGATGTTAACAAATTTCTCTTCTTCAGAAACGCTTTCCTTGCCATTGCCAGTCTACATTTTATATCCTCTCTACTTCGACCATCATCAGTTATTTTGCTCCCCAAATAGCAAAACTCCTTTACTAGTTTAAGTGTCTCATTTCCTAATCTAATTCCCTCAGCATCACCCGACTTAATTCGACAACATTCCATTATCCTCGTTTTGCTTTTGTTGATGTTCATCTTATATCCTCCTTTCAGTACACTGTCCATTCCGTTCAGCTGCTCTTCCAGGTCCTTCGCTGTCTGTGAGAGAATTACAATGTCATCGGCGAACCTCAAAGTTTTTATTTGTTCTCCATGTACTTTAATACCTACTCCGAACCTTTCTTTTGTTTCCTTCACTGCTTGCTCAATATACAGATTGAATAACATTGGGGAGAGACTACAGCCCTGTCTCACTCCCTTCCCAACCACTGCTTCCCTTTCATGTCCCTCGACTCTTTATAACTGCCATCTGGTTTCTGTACAAATTGTAAATGTCCTTTCGCTCCCTCTATTTTACCCCTGCCACCTTCAGAATTTGAAAGAGAGTATTCCATGCAACATTGTCAAAAGCTTTCTCTAAGTCTACAAATGCTAGAAACGTAGGTTTGCCCTTTCTTAATCTAGCTTCTAAGATAAGTCGTAGGGTCAGAATTGCCTCACGTGTTCCAGCATTTCTACGAAATCAAAACTGATCTTCCCTGAGGTCGGCACCCAATTTCTTACGGCTGTGGCGACTGAGTAAACGCTTTTGCATACATTATATGTTTTTACAGTTTGGTTCCTATACAGATTAAAACCCTTTTTCTTCAGGTGTTGTATTTTTCATACGTCACTTATGGCGCTTATTGCTGTTTATTATCACATCTTTCGAGCCAGTTGGTTTAAGCGACTTTTCTTACTAGATGGCGTGTCGCAAAAGCCGTCAAACACCGACGCCACACTGCAACACACAGCCGTCAGGTTGGTTGCCAGCTCAACCCCTGCAAATACATAACGTTCCGGCTCCGCCATTTGCAGCACGACCTGTAGAGAGGGTCTTCGTGTACACCGGACCAAAACTCAGAGGGCGTGTAAATCAGCTGGAGAGATCCCTCCTGCCACGAACATTCTGCTGCATCCGCCAAAGTCAAGTGCAGCCAATCAGGAGGGAGTATACCTCTGCTGTGCGGGTATTCAGGAGCTCGCCGACGCCGATCACGACAGTTACGCTGCCAGCCAGGATTAATAGTTTCTACATCTACATCTACATTTATACTCCGCAAGCCACCCAACGGTGTGTGGCGGAGGGCATTTTACGTGCCACTGACATTACCTCCCATTCCTGTCCCAGTCGCGTGTGGTTCGGGGGAAGAACGACTGCCGGAAAGCCTCCGTGCGCGCTCGAATCTCTGTAATTTTACATTTGTGATCTCCTCGGGAGGTATAAGTACCGGGAAGCAATATATTCGATACCTCATCCAGAAACGCACCCTCTCGAAAATTTGACAAGGTAGACCGCGATGCAGAGCGCCTCTCTTGCCGAGACTGACAATTGAGTTTGCTAAGCACCTCCGTAACGCTATCACGCTTACCAAAGAACCCTGTGACGAAACGCGCCACTCTTCTTTGGATCTTTTCTATCTCCTCTGTCAAACCGATCTGGTACGGATCCCACACTGATGAGCGATACTCAAGTATAGGTCGAACGAGTGTTTTGTAAGCCAGCTGCTTTGTTCATGGACTAAATTTTCTAATGACTCCCCCAAGGAATCTCATCCTGGTACCCGCCTAACCAACAATTAATTTTATATGAGCATTCCTCTTCAAATCGTTCCGCACGCATACTCCCAGATATTTTACAGAGGTAACTGCTACCAGTGTTTGTTCCGCTATCATATAATCATACAATAAAGGGTCCTTCTTTCCATGTATTCGCAATACATTACATTTGTCTATGTTAAGGGTCAGTTGCCACTCCCTGCACCAAGTGCTTATCCGCTGCAGATCTTCCTGCATTTCGCTACAATTTTCTAATGTTGCAACTTCTCTGTATATTACAGCATCATCCGCGAAAAGCCTCATGGAACTTCCGACACTATCTACTAGGTCATTTATATGTATTGTGAAAAGCAATGGTCCCATAACACTCGCCTGTGGCACGCCAGAGGTTACCTTAACGTCTGTAGACGTCTCTCCATTGAGAACAACATGTTGTGTTCTGTTTGCTAAAAACTCTTCAATCCATCCGCACAGCTGGTCTGATATTCCGTAGATCTTACTTTGCTCGGGATCCAGCGCCGCCTCGACGGGATGCCAACTTCGCCACCAAGGGACCACGGCAACGTGCTCGTGCTCCTGCTGGTATACTGTCAGACTGATTTGGCAAGGCTGTTGAAGTTGGGAATTCGTACTGATCCTAACTTACATGTTAGTCCATTCCAAGTCCTCCACTCTAGGAGAGCGAGCACTCAAACATTTTAGAGTCAAACAAGCAAACAACGACCTCTCACTATAGAACCTGTCAGCTGCTGTTTCAACCAAAACATTTGTTCCTAGTACTTGCGTTTAGTTGCGAACTTATTTTTCTGTTAGGCACTAGATACAAAGTTGTTACTTGTCTGTGACGGTCAACGAAGACCATTTGTGTTGAATTTATTTTGTTCAATATAGAGGATGAACTAATAGCTCGTGTGTTTCTCGCTTAAATGTTGTAAGTCCACGATATTTCAGTGGGCTTTTGGGCTTGACGGTGCGCTACAGTTTTTGCAAAGTGTCCACGCACTGGTGTGCATTAATAGCGGCGCCGTGTTCCAGAAAGTCAATGAGCTCCGGGTTGACTGACAGCATCATTCAGTGACAGGATAGTGCCCGCTCACTTGTTACCAGGGTTGTTTAGACTACGCTGCAGACGTTTCATGTTAAGCCCCTATACATCGCCGAGCTCTTCTAGGCGCTACAGTCTGGAACCGCGCGACCGCTACGGTCTCAGGTTCGAATCCTGCCTCGGGCATGGGTGTTTGTGATGTCCTTAGGTTAGTTAGGTTTAAGTAGTTCTAAGTTCTAGGGGACTGATGAACTCAGAAGTTAAGTCCCATAGTGCTCAGAGCCATTTGAACCTTATACAACCCCCATACAGTCCCGATCTCTCCCCATGGAGTTTTCATGTTTTTGGAGGCCTGAAGAAATACGTATGTGGCCGTCGATTTGCCTCAGACCATAAGGTGCATGCCTAGGTATGATTATGGTTACATAGGCGCTTTCAAAACAATTTTTAAAGAAGAGATTGACCGTGTATGTGGTCTCGTGTTACAGACACTGAAGACGAGAACTGTAAAACAGCATATGCCTTCGGCTCGTGTAGAGCACACAGATCAGATATCACTGTATCCGCTGTGTGTGTACCGTGAAGCGGGAGATTTGAATCTAATCATATTTTCAAACTTTTTTTATCACCCAAATGGTACATATTAAAACATGGATTCCTTTATCACAACTGTGTCTACTAAGTCTGTGGTATCGATAGCTACGATGCCACGGACTAGGTGCAAGTTCTTAAGATGGCACTACTACAGACACCGACGACAGCGCCCTCTAGTCGGCGCTGTAGAGCACTACGAGCTCCGCGCCAGATTCAGCCCCATTTCATCAAGAGCAGACGGCCTGGAATCATCATCTTAAGAGGGTGTTGGTTTGCTATTGAGACTTTGTACTACTTACGACGGGAATTCGGTTTCGCACCTACAGGCTCTTCAGTTGCAAAGTTACGTCTGTCATTGACTAATACACTCCTGGAAATGGAAAAAAGAACACATTAACACCGGTGTGTCAGACCCACCATACTTGCTCCGGACACTGCGAGAGGGCTGTACAAGCAATGATCACACGCACGGCACAGCGGACACACCAGGAACCACGGTGTTGGTCGTCGAATGGCGCTAGCTGCGTAGCATTTGTGCACCGCCGCCGTCAGTGTCAGCCAGTTTGGCGTGGCATACGGAGCTCCATCGCAGTCTTTAACACTGGTAGCATGCCGCGACAGCGTGGACGTGAACCGTATGTGCAGTTGACGGACTTTGAGCTAGGGCGTATAGTATGCATGCGGGAGGCCGGGTGGACGTACCGCCGAATTGCTCAACACGTGGGGCGTGAGGTCTCCACAGTACATCGATGTTGTCGCCAGTGGTCGGCGGAAGTTGCACGTGCCCGTCGACCTGGGAGCGGACCGCAGCGACGCACGGATGCACGCCAAGACCGTAGGATCCTACGCAATGCCCTAGGGGACCGCACCGCCACTTCCCAGCAAATCAGAGACACTGTTGCTCCAGGGGTATCGGCGAGGACCATTCGCAACCGTCTCCATGAAGCTGGGCTACGGTCCCGCACACCGTTAGGCCGTCTTCCCCTCACGCCCCAACATAGTGCAGCCCGCCTCCAGTGGTATCGCGACAGGCGTGAATGGAGGGACGAATGGAGACGTGTCGTCTTCAGCGATGAGAGTCGCTTCTACCTTGGTGCCAATGATGGTCGTATGCGTGTTTTACGCCGTGCAGGTGAGCGCCACAATCAGGACTGCATACAACCGAGGCACACAGGGCCAACACCCGGCATCATGGTGTGGGGAGCGATCTCCTACACTGGCCGTACACCCCTGGCGATCGTCGAGGGGACACTGAATAGTGCACGGTACATCCAAACCGTCATCGAACCCATCGTTCTACCATTCCTAGACCGGAAAGGAAACTTACTGTTCCAACAGGACAATGCACGTCCGCATGTATCCCGTGCCACCCAACGTGCTCTAGAAGGTGTAAGTCAACTACCCTGGCCAGCAAGATCTCCGGATCTGTCCCCCATTGAGCATGTTTGGGACTGGATGAAGCGTCGTCTCACGCGGTCTGCACGTCCAGCACGAACGCTGGTCCAGCTGAGGCGCCAGGTGGAAATGGCATGGCAAGCCGTTCCACAGGACTACATCCAGCATCTCTACGATGGTCTCCATGTGAGAATAGCAGCCTGCATTGCTGCGAAAGGTGGATATACACTGTACTAGTGCCGACATTGTGCATGCTCTGTTGCCTGTGTCTATGTGCCTGTGGTTCTGTCAGTGTGATCATGTGATGTATCTGACCCCAGGAATGTGTCAATAAAGTTTCCCCTTCCTGGGACAATGAATTCACGGTGTTCTTATTTCAATTTCCAGGAGTGTATTCTCTATTAAATGTACGTTCACGTAAAAAGCTGTACCGAGAATCTTACCACACCTGCTGCTACTCACTTCCAACATTCGGCCTACTCTTTCAGTTTTCAGGAGCAGACCCTTGCGCCGCCTTCCAGGCAGGACACAAAAAAGTCCTTCTTTAATCACCATAAATCTGTTGACCGAAAAATCCGTTAACGTTTGAAAATGCACAAATTCACGGGCTAATGTAGGTAGAGAGTTAAAACATGACGCAAATGCTCGCAACATGGATTCCGGAAACAGTGATCGTGTGAGAGCCAACTCGCTTTATTTGTTCATGAGACGCAGAAAATATTATATACAGGCTCCTAGGTAGATGCCATTTTCCTTGACTTCCGGAAGGCGTTCGACACAGTTCCGCACTGTCGCCTGATAAACAAAGTAAGAGCCTACGGAATATCAGACCAGCTGTGTGGCTGGATTGAAGAGTTTTTAGCAAATAGAACACAGCATGTTGTTATCAATGGAGAGACGTCTACAGACGTTATAGTAACCTCTGGCGTGCCACAGGCGAGTGTTATGGGACCATTGCTTTTCACAATATACGCATATAAATGACCTAGTAGATAGTGTCGGAAGTTCCATGCATCTTTTCGCGGATGATGCTGTAGTATACAGAGAAGTTGCAGCATTAGAAAATTGTAGCGAAATGCAGGAAGATCTGCAGCGGATAGGCACTTGGTGCAGGGAGTGGCAACTGACCCTTAACATAGACAAATGTAATCTATTGCGAATATATAGAAAGAAGGATCCCTTATTGTATGATTATATTATAGCGGAAAAAATACTGGTAGCAGTTACTTCTGTAAAATATCTGGGAGTATGCGTAAGGAACGATTTGAAGTGGAATGGTCATATAAAATTAATTGTTGGTAAGGCGGGTGCCAGGTCGAGATTCATTGGGAGAGTCCTTAGAAAATGTAGTCCATGAACAAAGGAGCTGGCTTACGAAACACTCGTTCGACCTATACTTGAGTATTGCTCATCAGTGTGGAATCCGTACCAGATCGGGTTGACGGAGGAGATAGAGAAGATCCAAAGAAGAGCGGCGCGTTTCGTCACGGGGTTATTTGGTAAGCGTGATAGCGTTACGGAGATGTTTAGCAAACTCAAGTGTCAGAGTCTGCAAAAGAGGCGCTCTGCATCGCGGTGTGGCTTGCTGTCCAAGTTTCGAGAGGGTGCGTTTCTGGATTGAGGTATCGAATATATTGCTTCGCCGTACTTATACCTCCTGAGGAGATCACGAATATAAAATTAGAGAGATTCGAGTCCGCACGGAGGCTTTCCGACAGTCGTTTTCCCCGCAAACCATTCGCGACTGGAACAGAAAAGGGAGGTAATGACAGTGGGACGTAAGGTGTCCTCCACCACACACCGTTGGGTGGCTTGCGGAGTTTAAATGTAGATGTAAATGTAGATGTAGATGTAGAATGACTTGAGATTTTATTGAAACCATAAACGAGTCCAAAATTCGGCCAACTTGTGGCGACGGACAATAACACGTCAGCGACGTCACGTGGGAATCGTGTACAAAATGTGAGCGTGACGGGTGCGACGTACTCCGTTACGTCAAATAATCGCATCCTCCGTAGCCCGGCTCATAAGCAGCTGCTGGGAGGTACGACTTTTATGCACGACGTCGCTCCAGCCCGTATTGCCACACATGTGGCAGATTGTTCAAATGGCTCTGAGCACTATGAGACTTAACTTCTGAGGTCATAATTCCCCTAGAACTTAGAACTAATTAAACCTAACTAACCTAAGGACATCACACACAGCCATGCCCGAGGCAGGATTCGAACCTACGACCGTAGCGGTCGCGCGGTTCCAGACTGTAGCGCCTAGAACAGCTCGGCCACAGAGTTCTTGCCTAAATCGTTTAGTGAGGATCACGTGCTGTGGCGCCACCACCGCAGTGCTTGGTCTGCCAGGTTCCCGGACCTCTATCCGTGAGATTATCGGTTGAGGAGTTATTTAAAGTCGCAAGACAAAAAATGTGTGCAAAGGTCATCGGTCCCTAGACTTACACACTACGTAAGCTAACTTAATCTAACCTATGCGAAGAACAACACATGTACCCATTGCCGAGGGAGAACTCGAACCTCCGGCGGGAGGGGACGCGCTGTCAGTGACATGGCGCCTCAAACCGCGCAGCCACTCCAATCCTATCGCGGTTATCCGCCTCATTACGGATGCTAAAGCACAACAGCCGGCGGCAGTTTCTCGCCGTACCTATTGATGTGCCGTACAGTGTTGTTCACTACATTGTCCCTTGTCTCTAAATGTTGATTAATGGCGGTCGCGCGGTTCCAGACTGTAGCGCCTAGAACAGCTCGGCCACAGAGTTCTTGCCTAAATCGTTTAGTGAGGATCACGTGCTGTAGCGCCACCACCGCAGTGCTTGGTCTGCCAGGTTCCCGGACCTCTATCCGTGAGATTATCGGTTGAGGAGTTATTTAAAGTCGCAAGACAAAAAATGTGTGCAAAGGTCATCGGTCCCTAGACTTACACACTACGTAAGCTAACTTAATCTAACCTATGCGAAGAACAACACCCGTACCCATTGCCAAGGGAGGACTCGAACCTCCGGCGGGAGGGGACGCGCTGTCAGTGACATGGCGCCTCAAACCGCGCAGCCACTCCAATCCTATCGCGGTTATCCGCCTCATTACGGATGCTAAAGCACAACAGCCGGCGGCAGTTTCTCGCCGTACCTATTGATGTGCCGTACAGTGTTGTTCACTACATTGTCCCTTGTCTCTAAATGTTGATTAATGGCGGCCACATGCTGAGAGTTTGTTAGAAATAATATCGTCTTTGCTAAACACCAACCGTTATATTAATTATTGCTTTCTTATCAGATGAAGAGCCATCTATTGGTCTTTTCTACACTTTGTTTTAGTTTCAGTAAATCTCGATGTCATGTATAGCATGTTTGTTTATATGTACCTCTGTACCTACATTATTCCATGAAGAACTGAGTTTCAAATGTTAATGGATTTTTGTGTCACGCTGCATAAACTGTGTAACGCCGTGTATAATCCTACGTAAAGTCCGCCCCCGGTAGCGCGACAGAATGTCAATCCTAAGGGCCCGGGTTCGATTCCCGGATGGGTCGGAGATTTTCTCCGCTCAGGGGCTGGGTGTTGTGTTGTCCATCCCCATCGACGCACAAGTAGCCGAAGTGGCCTCACATCTAAAGACTTGCAGCCGGCGAACGCTCTACCCGACGGGAGGCCCTAGTCACATGACATTAATTCATCATACATAAACAAGGTAGTGGACTTGGTTTATAATAGCATATGTTATGAAAAACATACTTAAAACAAGGTCTACGGTCCAAAAATAATTTAGGCATGTACAAATACACACCTATCCTTTTTATATATTTCTAACTATGTTCATTTTCTTCATAAACCTGTAGCGCGAGTGGCATGTTGTGGTACTTGGGAAACTTCTCTGCCTCATCCGAAGATGGCTAATGCCGTAATCAATGGTGGTAATAAAGTGCTTATGCGATCAATGACTGAAAATATTTCTAGAAGTGCCATTATGATCGCGGGTTCTTAACGTGACAGTACGTCCGTCTCTATATTAATAACGTGTTGGTATTTTGAACCTAAAAGAGTTGCAGAATACACTTATTCTAAAATTAGGTTGGGAACTCAGACTTATGGACTGCATATTAGCTGCCAGAAATTATAACTTTAGCTTTAGTTCTAGTAATTTAAAGATCGCTTAGCATTTCACGTTTTTTCTTACAGTTTTACGACGTCGTCTGGATAAAGAATTATGTTCGCGCTAATGTATTTTGATATTTTGATGTTATCTTCCTCACTGGTTTAAAAATTGTGGCAATTTACAGCATAATACAATTACGAACGAAGAACAACTTACCGAGAAAGTCTTCGTCCTTTAGCACAGCTTAGTAAAAGCACAAGACTCACTGTGCAGAGGAACGTGGCTCACATTTCATCTGGGAATTCTTATTTAGCTTGCCAGAATTTTTCTAAGCAGTTGGGCGACATTTAGAAATACACTCGAAATGAAAGTTTTTGCCTCTGCATCAAGGGGTCCCTGGTTCGATTCCCGGTTGGGGATTTTCTCAGCCTGGGGACTGTGTGTTTGTGTTGTACTCATCATTTCATCACCATTCGGAAAAGTGGAGAGATTGAACAGGGGAAAGATTGGTAATTCGTACGGTCGCTAATAACCACGCAGTTGAACGCCCCACAAAATAAATATCATCATCATCGTCACGAAATTGCAATTCCGAAGATCTGGTTCCTTATTGCTTCGACGTGTTTATATTAATCGAAAATTATACACGAAAATTATAGCCAGCAATAGCGACAATCCAGGATTACTTGCTTCTCGTGAACAGCTGGCTCAACAATCTCACACTAGGATTGTATCAAATCGTCCACTGCGATAAATGGTGTGGTGCACAGAATTATTATTTCGTATTCACTGTCGCTACTTGCAACAACCGCCAGCGTTAATGTGTGGCAAGCCGAGACCTGATACCACAAGCGTTAGCTGATACTAGTAAAAAACGCAGACAATCTTGTTGCTCAGTCAGAGAGCGCGTTTGCGTGTTACGACCTCCAGACTTCACCGCTGTACGCAGATGCCTGTCACAGGACTGTCGTGAGCAAATTTTTGTTATATTCCACTCGCACGAATTCATAGCACAACAGCCGTTTAGAATTGGAAACGCTGAGAAAATTGAGGCTCCCCATTCCTTATCAAACTTCGTACGGATGACAATAATTACTATTGTTTTCTCCCTCGTGAAAACATCCAAACGAAAGAAGCGCATACCGTATAGTTATGTGGCACACTAGGTGTGATATCTGGAGTTCCTCAAGAAGAAGGGTTTTGGTGTTTTTAATATCTTTAAACCCTCTTAGATATTTTGCAGACTATGCTGTCATTTTTCGCTCACTAAATGCTTGAGAAGATGAGCAGGAATTGAAAAATTATATCTGCAAAGAGTAAAGTTGACAAGGGAACTTAAACCAAAAAGTGTGATACCCTCCACAACACTACTAAAGAAATCCGCAAAATTTTGTTTTCACGCTAAACCATGCTAATTGAAAGATTTTCTACGCTTCTACATGTCTGCGGATTACAAACACGAACGACTTAAATCTTGAACGTAGTATTGATTTTTTTTTTTTTTTTTTTTTTTTTTTTTTTTTTTTTTTTTTTTTTTTTTTTTTGAGGAGTTTGATCCAAAGATTGCGTTTCAGGCACAACACTTTGAAGATAAAACAGATCTACTAAAGTGGCTGGTTACACTATGCTTTGCGTCTTCTTCTCCAGTACTGTTGTGCGGTATGGGACTCTTACAAGAATGGACTTTTGGAATCAATGAAGAGATTCAAGGAAGGGCAAATCCTTTCATATGAACGTGGAATACGGGAGGGAGTGTCACCTAATTATAAGGTACCTGGCGTTCCAATTATTAAAGCAAAGAAGTTTTTTGCTTCGGGGAGGTCTTTATACAAAATTTCAGTTGCCAACTTTCTCTTTAGAGTGCCAAAACATTTAGTTAGCTCCCTTCTACGCAGGGAGAAACGAATGTCATAATAAAAGTCAGAGCTCGTATGGAAAGATGAAGATGTTCCTTTTTCCTAGTGTTATTTGGGAGAGGAATGATCGAGAATTCGTCTCAAGGGGGTTGTATGAATCGCATGCCAAACACTTAAGTATGAATTGCAGAGAAGTCATGTACACGTAGATGCAGACAAACGTGAAACAGGATTGGTCGAATGTTACCGCCTCGACGGTAAGGTGTCGAAGACGAATCCTAGATCTTAATGTCCCGGCTCCCATCCCCCCACTATCCGATACCCGATTTACTCGTACGCCGAGCTTTCCTGTTGGCGGCAGGACAGTGTTGTCTACTCTGTGACGGTCGACTCCCTACTTGTGTTACATAGGACTTCTCACTTCCTGCCTAGAATCTCCTCAATAAGTACTTGTATACCTCCATTGCTCATGAACTTTGTGCAGCCGTTCCGTAATGTCTCAATACGTTTTTAGAACTATCTGAAATTAATACAGTTAATTACTGGACTTCGATGTTGTTTCCTAACGATTTCCTTTCGAAAATTTCCACGAGTAACGGACTCTAATGCAGTCTTCTGAGATCGTGTCATGGTGTAAACTGTCTTTTCATCTCAACTGTCAGCCTTAACCTAGAACACACAAGTGCCGACCGCACTATGCGCAACACTTGAAGGTTACCATATGGACTTTTCGGTCACGTGAACATGTATACTGAACAGAGCAGCTGCTTTCTGTGGACACGGTATCGAGTTAAAAGCGATATGTATAGTGAACAAAGCTGCTGCCTTCTAGGGACATAGTATCGAGTTAAAAGTAATACCTCATTAGTAGTATCATACGAAAAGTATCGTTGTCATAAGAGCATCGATACCTTGATGCATCTGTGACTTGATAAAACGACAAGAGCAAATAATAATCGGCTCCAATCTCTCCATCTCTACTGACTATAATGGGGAGTGATAAACGATTGTCAATAATTTTATATAGGATACTTGAGAATGAGAGTATTTAGTGACTAGCAACCAACTTCACACATAACTTCAAAGTTTTACAAGTTTTTCTCGCTGGTACCTCCAAAAATGATGAAAGGAAAAAAGTTTATCTGTTACTACATATTCCCCGTTTATACAGTAAAACTGCCGCATCATTCATTACATATTTAATACAACTCTTGTTTGCCCCAGCGACCTGTGCAACGCAACGCTGTGTCGGACCGGCCTTGTTCGCCCGCTGTAGAGATCCGATTACGTCAGGATGGCTGCGCCAGCAGCCGACTCAGCGGCTACCGTCCACATTGACTCAGTGCTGCTCCGCCAATTGCCGCGCTGCTGCTTCTTCCTCACTAGCGTAGCTGAGAACGCGGCGGCCCTCGCCTTGTAAGTCTCCGGCGTGTGTCCGGGGACGAGATGACGGTCCGCGGTAGCAGCCCAGAGCGGCCCGCCCTGGCTGGCTGCGGACCCCGCCTCAGAGGGTCGAACGAACAACCCGCCGTGGACTGGGACGCTGTCGCCCCATCTGTTGCCGTGTGTCGCTGATAGTGCGACACGCCACGCCGTCCAGGAGAGCTGTCACACTTCGTTAGAAAACAACACCTATTTATACCCGGCTTCGCGGCTCTGTTTCGTCAACGCATCGCTCCGAGTCACGAACGCCTCACACCTCGGTTGCGCCAGCTGGCCCCTTCTTCCTGTAGCTTGCGACATGCGAACCGCTGCGTTCACGCTTTTCAGCTGTTTGATGGCTCTTGTGGGCTCCATTCCACTTCGCAACCGCTGGTCAGTGTAACTTACTGCAATCCGACCCGCACCTGGCTGCAACTTGTGCACAGAATATCAGACAAAACTAACTTTCCCTGTCCTAAGCTGTGGTTCCACTACAAAGCAAATATAATTACTAACTAATGAAGAAATTTCAACTAGACAAAAAGTTTACCATGAAAAACAAACAGAGCTGTGAATGCCAAAGTGCGTGCTTACGCCAACAATTAGAAATCATCAAAACAGAAATAAAATACCTTATGGGAAAGAATGCAGATTTATAAGATCGTCCGTCTCGATGTAGCGTGAGTTACTGGGATTAAAACATGTGCGGTAAGGGATCAGGGCCCCTTTTTAGTCAACAGCAAGTGATTATGAAAGGACTGACCACCTGAAGATATCCAAAGACTTTACGTATCCTTTCTTAAAAAAAGTATTTTTTGGGGCTTTGCTGCAATGTGTTTCGTAGGACACGCACTTTCATCAGAACAAAAGCTATCAACAAGTGGAAAAAACGCAAAGGCACTAGGCTAACTGAAATTGATCAAAGACAAAAACTGAAAAAACCTTGTAACGTAACTTACAGGTCTATTAGGCCTAAGCCTTTGTCACATTGTTCTCTCAGAAAAAAAAGCAGTGCTCTCTGAGTTGGTGAAAGAGGTTCACATCTTTCGGAGGCTTTACACAAGCATTTTACCGACCGCAGAAGAAGCGATGCAACTGATGTAAAGCTTAATATTAATAACAGTAAATACAATAAAATATGGAAAATCTCGATGACATTCATACCTGCGAGTGAGTGAAACACGTATGCCAGCAGTGCAGCGTGGCGAGAGGGTTCACGGTGACGTCACAGCTCACAGGTTGCCTGCGCGTGACCCCTTCCGTGTACTCCGCAGTGGTAACGCTGCTTCTCGTCAGATAACTGAAGTAAAGCACTGTCGGGCAATGCGCCTTCTAAATGTGGTGCGGCTGAGTTGTAACGTCTCCGGTGTCACGGAGCTTCCTCGATGCGCTGTTGGACTGCCGACTGTCACCGCACACGGCCGTGTACCCGACAGTTCGAGCCACACAAACAAACGGGGCTCAATATGCCACAGTTACTGACATCGGGTGAAGATGGCATACACGAACAACGCGTACGTTGACATGTTGCTGATGCTCGGCGAGTGCCGACACGATGCCACTGAAGCAGCCATGGCGTATGCCGTGAGATATCCGAGGCGGAGAGCTCCGGCGTCCATTACATTCTTAAGTGCCGAACGACGACTTCGGGTAACAGGCAGCTTGGTAATGCGCCGCAGTAACAGAGGAAGAACTGAAAGAAGTGAGGAGACGAAGGTTCTTGTTTTAACTGCACTACACCACTATACTCATGTCAGCTTACGAGCCGTTGCTGCAGTCGCTGGTGTCAGTCTCATCTTTGTGGCGAATAGTACACAGCCACAGGTTTCACCCGTACCGCGTGTCACTGACTCTGGAGCTGCACAGGAACGATTTCCGTTCGAGAGTTACGTTCTGTGAAGCGGCCATCCATAATTTCACGCCGGCCGAAGTGGCCGTGCGGTTCTAGGCGCTGCAGTCTGGAACCGCGAGACCGCTACGGTCGCAGGTTCGAATCCTGCATCGGGCATGGATGTGTGGGATGTCCTTAGGTTAGTTAGGTTTAAGTAGTTCTAAGTTCTATGGAACTAATGACCTCAGAAGTAGAGTCCCATAATGCTCAGAGCCATTTGAACCATAATTTCACGCTGGAGTCTTTACAAGGTGTTATGTTCTCTGATGAGTCCACGTACACAAATTATGGTGCAGTGAATCGCCATAGCGTGCACTACTGGGCCGCAGAAAATCCTCGGTGGGTACGACCTATCGACCGTCAACGTAGGTGGTCTATTAATGCATGATATGGAATCCTTAGGAATGAAATCATCGGTCCACACTACTTCCAAGGTAGACTGACAGGTGAGTTATATCGCGTGTTTATAGTCGACAGTTTGGGTGGTCTCCTTGAATATGTGTGTGTTTACACGAGAGTCAAAGAGTCCATATGTGGATGCAGCACGATGGTCACCTAGCCCATTCTGTGCGAGCTGTTCTGGAGGAACTGGACAACAGGTTTGCAAGAAAGTGGTTAGGGTACCATGGTCCTCATTCATGACCCGGAATGTCGTCCGATTTGACACCATTAGATTTCTTTTTGTGGGTATATCTAAATGATCGTGCTTATGTTATTGAACCCACATCCTCAGATGATCTAAAATGGCACATCGAGGAGGCATGTTGCTCCGTGACACCGGCGATGTTACATCTCTCCGCAGATCCTTTAGAAGGTGCATTGCATTGTGCATTCAGGAACATGGACACACATTTGAACATCTCATTTAAATCAACTTCCCACCGCCAGAACATCCATCACCCACCACAAAGTAACGTGTTATGTACAGCGTGTGGTACCTGCCCCTGAAACTTTGAAGGGTTGAAGGTTTTCTCCGTAATGAAAATGAGTAAATCAACTTTCGATTAGGTATTACTTACGTAAATCTTCGCAAGTACCTTCGTTTATCAATGTGCATTGCTTTTGTGCCCGACATCAACTTTATAGTTACTCATCACCAACAATAAATAATCGTGGAGGTATATACCGTCTATGCAACTAAATGAAAGCAATTTGTTTATTGTCATACGCGTTTCGCTTCTTTTCTTTGGGAAACATCATCGGTGGCCTGAAATACATATTTCCTTTTATACATACAATACACGTATGCTGCTGCATCACATTTTGTCGTATTTTCCTCTTATTTTTTTAGGTTAGATACGACATTTGTAGCACAAGTTCCGTAATGTGAGCTTATCCAATGGTGTTACTTACGATTTCCAGCGCTGTTAACTAATTTGTGTGCTCCTGGAGATGTATTCCTTAGTTTCCATACTCCAGTTTGGCCTGCTTCTGGTGTTCTTTCACGCACGTTTGTCACATCGCACATATCAGTCGCACTTTCATTTTGTGATCAATATATATATATATATATATATATATATATATATATATATATATATATATATATGTGTGTGTGTGTGTGTGTGTGTGTGTGTGTGTCTGTGTGTAGTGTTGCCAACTGTTGTTGTGCGTTTGTCTGTCGTTTGTTTGTGTTGTGTTGCAGTTTGATGTTTTTTATTTATTGTGAGTATGTGTGTGTGTGTGTGTGTGTGTGTGTGCTTGCGCGTGTATTTTGATGTGTGTACTGTGTGTACTTCGTTTCTTTTTATTAAAAAAATGAGTTTATGTGTGTGTGTGTGTGTGTGTGTGTGTGTGTGTGTGTGTGTGTTTTTTTTTTTTGTCTTTATTTTTTTATTGAAATATGAGTTTGTGTGTGTGTGTGTGTGTACTTTTTCCTTTCTTTTTTTGTTTTAAAATATGAGTTTATGTGTATGTGTGTTTTGTCTTAATTTTTCTTTTTTTATAATAAATCTGAGTTTTTGTGTGTAGGGGGGGGGGGGGAGAAAGAAAAGGGGAAGGAGATTCATTAATTATTTTTGCTGGTAACATTTCGGTTTGCTATTGCTTTGGTAGCTAGCACGATTAGAGAGTTATTGCTTGTATGGATTTGGTAGCTGAATGCCTTCTTTTCATTGTATGTGAAATTTTTCTTGCAACGTCAGGAGCTTTCTGTTGTGATTATTCACTCTGATAACTTTCATGTCACATTCTATGTTGCTTGATTCATATCAATTGTTTTGTCACGTGTCTGGAAAAGGTAGAATGGCTATTTTCACATTTCCAATTATTGCGTTCCTTAAAGTTCCTGCTCGTCATCCCCAGAATTTTGGGATATGATTACTTCGAGAGTTTGTTATTTCATTAATATTGTCTGCGGTAGTTTGTTGTATGTCATTACGTTTTCTTCAATTAGTTTTATTGTGTTTGCAGTGGGTATTGAGGTGTACATGTTTTCTGTTTCAAAAGAGATGAGTGATGCTTTTTGTGGGATGTGTAAGATTTATATTTGTGTTATGAGTTCATTTGCGTTTTTCACTGTTCTGCTGTTTTTCATTTCATAATGTTGCATATGATTTTGTTCATGTGTTTTCTCACATGGTTGGCTGGTGCATTCATGAAATTGATGACAGGCATCAATGGAATGTGGGGTTTGTGGACCTTGCGTTCACTTCTGAGTGTTGGTGCATTTGGGTTTCTCTGTGTGATGTGTTGTTTTTGTTTATCCGTCAGTATGTGTATGATGTCTTTGAAGTTGTTTTTTATGTATGTCTGGAAGGGTGCTGTTGCATCAGATTTTAGTTTTATAATATTGTTTGAAGAGATGAAACCTTTGATTTTTCTATATACTGTTCTTTAATGATCAGTACTGTGCTGTTCCCTTTATCAGCTCTTGTGACTATGATGTTGTTAGCTTGTTGTTTTTCTTTTAATTTCTTGGTGGTGTTTTTTTTCTGACTGAGGTTTTCTGTTTCGCTCTTTCTTTGCCATTATGATTGTGTTATTTATTTATTTCTTCACTAGTCCTCGCATTAGCCCAATATTTATAGTGTTCATTTTTCTCTTCCTCTATCAGGATGTTTTCTGTTTCCAAAATCAGGTTTTCTATGTAGTGGTTATCTATTTTTGTACTGATTTGTGTCTGAGCCCTAAGAGCTGTGTTTCTTTCTCTGTTAATTCTCTATCTGTGAGATTTATTAATTTTGGGTGAAATATGTGATGATGGGTGTGTTGCACTTTGTCATGCTTTTTCTTCATGGTTATTTTTGTTAGTGAGTGTTCAGTTCTTTTTTTTTTGCATTATGTTGATTATTGCTGTTGGGTTGTTAATAAACGTTGATAACTCCAGATGTGCATTATGTAACATCCTATTAAGGATGAATTTCTTAGTACAAAGCGATTTTATTTCATTTTTTAACCAAGTCTTTTCTGCAAATAATATCGTTCTTTGTGCTACCATATGACAAATATGTTTTGGATTTCTTTCTTTTTCTAATTTACGATTGTTATTTACTAACTGTGCCTCATCCTGCTCTATATTACATAATCGAACGTTGTTATCTGAAAAATTTGATATTAAACCAGTTGTTCAAGGCACACTTACATGCTTAAAAATTATCCTCTAACTACCGTGTGGCATGTTTGGTACCATTGCCATGAAGGCTATTTAAGTACCTAAGGTGAGCGTAAAATCAATCCGGCATATTTATGCGCCATTTGTTTTAGTGTTTTGTTTTAGAACCGTGACGTTTGTTGACTGGGTGATGACATAAGACGATACCTTCCAGTGATTACATTGCCCACTGTGAAAAGAGTACGAGAGTGTCCCAGATACAGTGTATCCCAGCTAGTGGGTAAAGCGAAGCGCCGACATCTGTGTTCAGAGACACACGCTAAGTGGGCGGTGATGCATCCGTTTCCCTGTTAACACGTCTGGTAAGCGTGCACACTGCCCACGCGTGCAGAAATTGTGCCCGGCCCTGCCAGTGGTTTTTCACTCAGATACCACATTTAAACGCTGATTATTAGACGACCTCGTTACGCTTCATTTAAGAACAAGAAACGATTATAGCATGTGTTGTAATCCAAAATATGCAGAGACATGGCCTAGCCAGACTCTGGTTTACCGTTTCACGATATAGGTGTTCTCATTGGATGGAATCGAAGGAGCGTCCTGCGAATATGGAAACGATCGATTCAGGAGGGTCACACTCACGGCCAAGCAGTTGTAATACTATAATATAATAATATGTAACGTCTGTGTCTTTTTGAAAGCTTTGCCTTGGTAGGAAATATGTCACATATGTAAAATTTGCAAGTGCAGCGAATCAAAGTGTTTTTTGGTATTGCCTTATGTAGAAAAGGAATTGTGAATTTTACAGTTCTATGAACTGATTGTAAGTGGAGACTGTCGAATATGATTCTGTGCATTTAACCGTGAATTATCGTTAAATGTCAGACCTAATAGTGAGAGGATGCAAGATTCCAGTCACTTAATTTGCTTCTAGAATTAATAAATCGACTACCTTCCAACTGAATGCGCTATTATACAGTCGTCCACTGTTAAAATTAAACCTGTATTTGTAAAGTTTTCTAACCATATACATTCCAGTCCTGCATCCTGCACCAAAATGTTATTTCCAAATTCTTACAGTGTGCTAATTCAGTGTTGGAACAACAGCGAAAATTTTATTACAATTTTGGTGATTAATTTTGTGACAAATCAGCAATCGCCGCAACCAACGTTTTGATGTGGTCCAGAAATCTACAAGATACAGCAGCATTGCGCCATCAGCAAACAACTCTCTCCACTGCCATGCATCTCCAGATGAGTCATATTAACCATTTGGTTAACAGCTTCGTTGTTACATCGTGTGAAAAACACTATTTTGCTAAACTATTAAGTTAAAGTCAACAAATGCAGAGTAGATCCCTTAGCATGTCCTTCACAAACAATGATCACTATTCTACAGCATATCAGTTACATTAAGAGTAACATAATTCTCTCTCATTGTTAATATTTGCAGTCGTACATCATAATCGGAATATATATACGTTAAAGTCTCTGTATCATTTAAAAAATTATCATTCTGTACCATGATAATCTAACGAGATCAAATTTAGAACTTAGTGAGTAGCACAACGAGCGATTATATTCAAGTGATATCAACTGTGATTCTGAATTTCACATAGATATGCAGTTGTAATTTAATTCTGTAAGTGTCTCCTGCACCACGGTAACTTAACTCTGGCTAGGTTTCGGCCATTCATATCGTTAGATCTGAATATCTTACGCAACACCGACCAGGTAATACACGTCAGTAGAGAATTTCCGTTTACTTATCCTTAGCACAATAACTCCATCAAATATAATTATCTACCTGTTTATATCAATATTTACAATAGCAAACAGTTAGATTCTCAGTCCTGAAAGTTACAATATGCGTTCTGGCATATTTCCCATAATTTCTGTATGCATATACAGGGTGGCGCACGAAATGTGTTACCATTTTGTTTTTGAATATAAACTTTATTGTCAATACAATCTGAAAGGAACATATAATACAATGAAGAGCTGTCCATGGAGATTTGTTCTAACTCAGCACATGCTCAATATGTCCACCATTTCGTTTCCTAACATTCTTCAAACGAACACTGAAGTTAGTGATTACCCTACGGCACAGATCTTCCGTAGTTTCACTGCCAGCTTGAAGCAAAAGTCTTCTGAGCTCCATTAAATCACGTGGACGTTTCGGGAAATTTTTTTCCTTTAGGTACCCCAAAGAAAAATGTCACAAGGATTGTGCTCTGGACTATTGGGGGGGGGGGGGGGGGGGGCAATTTTGTCCGTCCTTGAAGCGACGTGGAAACCTGAGTGAATTGATGCACATGTCGAAATGCTCGTGTAAAATCTCCAATACAATGTTTGCAGTATGTGGCCCTGCTCCATCTTGCATGAACCACTGCGTGTTGAAGGGTAAGGCAGTAGCAAGAAGCTGTGCAATTTAATGGAGCTCAGAAGACTTATTCTTCAAGCTTGCAGTGAAATTACAGAAGACATGTGCCGTAGGGTAATCACTAACTTCAGTGTTCGTTTGAAGGAAGTTAGGATACGAAATGGTGGACGTATTGAGCATGTGCTGACTTAGAACAAATCTCCATGGACGGCTCTTCATTGTAGTATATGTTCCTTTCAGATTGTATTGACAATAAAGTTTATATTCAAAAACAAAATGGTAACACATTTCGTGCGCCACCCTGCATATTTCCATCTGGCCTTTTTTGTAAGAGTGAATATGAATGCGTGTATGTGTAGTCTCCTTCCTCATCTCATTCTGTTGCAAGAGGTAAGCCAGCCACAAGTCGATTTAAGGAATCTATTTAACCAAAGTGGAAGAGTTCAGTGTTAAGACAAATCTATCAAAGGAGCATGATACTTCAAGGTTTTTAGTTAGGGCTATCACGTTGTGTACTTTGTTAGTTGTTAAACTATTAAGTATTTGGGCCTGTACATTGAACCCACTATCAAACAGAAATATTTTAGACATTAAAGAGAGAGGATTCGATCCAGCAATATTAATCAGTTTCAGTAGGAAGTGTCATAGTTTACATCAATATCTACCACACTTTGTTAAAATTTAGTAAAACTCTCGAAACTAAACCAGTAATCATAGTACCACTTTTGGCTTCGGTTACTCAGAAGAGTCAGAGAAGTAAATTAGTCCCAATTGCACTTATCTATCCCAACTTAAGCTCTGCCACAAATGGTAGCAGAGTATGGCTGTGTATAGTGAGGTTGCGTCGTTTTTGGCATGCCTACATTATTGATTAGTAGTTTTCCTTGTGTTATGGTTTAACTGTTAAGGAATGAAATGACAGTGCTCTTTTACGCTGTAATGTATGACCATTTCATATGGTTACTGACGGTTTATTTGTTTATTCAGAGTCAATGATCATGAATATTGGGAAATTTGTGTTATGATGTACATTGTTAGGAGGTGTAATAACAAATGCAAATGAACGAGATGTTTTCAAAAAATATTTTTAGAAAGGAGTACTTCGAATAATACTAAAACTAGGCGTGTGAGTGTGTGAAATTAACCTGAAAAGGACTGAACAGGTTATGAGCTATTGAAGATGGAAGGCTGGCAGGCAGTTTCATTTCTTTCTTGTCATGGCTGTAGTGACAAGGGGAATTTTTTCCAGTGTTGTATGTACAGGGTGTCCGCAAAGTCTTTCCCTGATTACATAAATTGATAACTCAGGCTAGAAGTAAGATACAAATACGAAACTGGTGTCTAATTGTTTACAAACTATCAAAGTATTTTTCATACGTCAGTAAACTTCCACATGAGCACCCTTGGTAGCACATAGCACATCTACGTGATATTCAGTTTCCGTCCACACATTAGCCAACATCACTGGAGGGGTCGATTCAACGACTGTGGTTATCCGTTGTTGCAGGGTTTCAAGATCTGGTACACTTGTTCGGCAGACCTCGTCCTTGGCATAACCCCATAAAAAGAAGTCTAATGGGGTTATGTCAGGAGAGCGTGGAGGCCAAACCGTTGGCCCATCACGACCAATCCATCGCCAGGAAAGTTCATATCGAGATAGGCACGGACTTCCAAACCCCAATGACGCGGTGCACCGTCTTGCTGAAACAAGACATCGGGGAGATACTGAAGCAGCTGAGGAACAGCATACAGTTGCAACATGTCCAGATACACTGCAGCCGTGATGGTAGCCTCACCGAAGAAGAATGGCCCGATAATTCGATGGTGCAATAGCACGCACAAAACATTCACCTTTGGTCTGCCTCTGGTGCACTCCATGACCTCGCCAGGGGGTTGTGAACCCCAAATGCGCCCATTATGGCGATTCACTACTCCATGGAAAAAAGGTCGATCCATCGGAAAAGGCAATTCGTCTGAGATAACCATCATCATCTTCAATACGTGATAGCATTTCGACCGCAAAGTCATATCGACGTGTACTGTCATTGGGCAACAAGGCCTGAACGATTCGCACCTTGTATGCACGAAACAATAAACGTTTGTGTAAAATGTCATGGAGAGAGCTTTTCGGCATCTGTAATTCACGTGAGGCCATACGCACCGATTTCTTCGGACTTTGCAGAAAAGACTGCCTTACAGCTTCCACCCTGTCTGCTGAGGTTCTTGGTCGACCAGACCTCGGCAGGTCAGCAACCGATCCTGTGTTCTTGCTCATACCAGGCTTTAATGCTCTTGACATCAGGTGGATTCCTTCCAAATGTTGTCTAGAAGTGTCTCTGCACTGTGGTTGGTGATCGTATCTCATGGTACCACAGGACACACTGTGCCTTCTCCTGATTGGTTAACATGACTTCTTGGGCACTGCACCTCATCCACTACTTACGCACTCCGAACCGAAAACAGAAAAAAAGCTTTTGATAGTTGTAAACAATTCGACACAAGTTTCATATTTGTATCTGACTTCTAGCCTGAGTTATCAATTTATGTAATCAGGGAAAGTCTTTTCGGACACCCTGTATAATTTCTTTAGTTGCATAGCATTCTGCATGATAGCGATATGATAAGATAGAGACTAATGTTTTCACTCACCATCAAGTATAATCCTGTAATGATTTGCTTCAGTGAAGTGGCGTAAGGAAATTTATTGTGTTTGCTCTTCATTAAGGTGAAATGTACCAAAGAAAATGGTACACCTGCCTAATATCGCGTACGGCCCCCGCAAGCACGCGGAAGTGCCACAACACGATGTGGCACGACTAATGTCTGAAGTAGTGCTGGAGGGAAATGACACCGTAAATCATGCAGGGCTGCCCATAAATCCGTATGAGTACCAGGGGATGGAGATCTCTTCTGGACAGCACGTTCCAAGGCAGATATACTCAATAATGTTCATATCTAGGGCGTTTAGAGGCCAGAGAAAGCGTTTCCTGGAGCCTTTCTATAGCAATCCTGGACGTATGGGGTGTCGTATTGTTCTGTTGGAATTGCCCAAGTACGTCTAAATGCGTAATGGACATGAATGGAAGTAGGTGATCAGACAAGATGCTTACGAACATGTGACCTCTCAGAGTCGTATCTAGACGTATCAGGGGTCCCCTATCACTCCAACTGCACATACCTCACACAATTACACAACCTCCATCAGCTTGAACAGTCCCCTGCTGACATGCATGGTCCGTGGGTTCGTGATATTGTCTCCATACCCGTGTACATCCATCCGCTCGATACAATTTGAAACGAGACTCGTCCTACCAGGCAAAACGTTTCCGGTCCAATGTCGGTGTTGACGGCCCCAAGCAAGGCGTAAAATTTGCATCGTGGAGTCATGAATGGTACACGAGGGGGCCTTCGGCTCCGAAGGCCCCTTATCACTAATGTTCCGTTGAATTCTTCGCACGCTGACACTTGTTGTTGGCCCAGCATTGTTATCTGAAGCAATTTGCGGAAGGGTTGCACTTTTGTCACGTTCAACGATTCTCTTCAGTCGCCCTTGATTCCGTTCTTGCAGGATCTTATTCTGACAGCAGAGATGTCGGACATTTGATGTTTTACCAGATTCCTGATATTCACGGTACACTGGTTAAATGGTAGTACAGGAAAATCCCCAGTTCGTTGCTACCTCGGAAATGCTGTGTCCCATCGCTCGTGAGCCAACTATAACGCCATGTTCAAACTCACTTAAATCTTGATAACCTGCCATTGCACCAGCAGTAGCCGATCTAACAAATACACCACACATCAGATATTTGTTGTCTTATATAGGTGTTGCCGACAGCAGCGCCGTATTCTCCCTGTTTACAAATTTCTGTATATGAATATGCAACATGCATACTTGACTGTAGTTCATTATTTACCGGTCTTCCCCTCACTGTAGTCCTGCTTCCAAACGTTGCGTACTGCCTGCTTTGATCTTTTGTGATTAACTTGACCACACGTACTACACCCATGACTTAACAAACCATGATGCAGCTCTAGGTTGCCCAGAACCACGTACTCATGCAATAAAAGTTACATCATATAGAACTGTAGTGTGTTTCAGTCTAATTAGTCTGGTTTTATGCGAAAGTATTGTAAGGCATTTTTAAAAGCAATATCTAACTCCGCACTCATCTGGTCCCTCTGCATTATGTATGTCACATAGGAACATTATATATTATGCTTCATATCAAGACGCTGCAGTGTTCCATTTTCATTACTATAGGCCCATTTCGTGGTGATTGCCATCGTCAGGTTATATCAGGTGCTCTTGATGTCCATATGATGTCGCTGACATAGTTGCTGTCACCAGAGATACTGGTGGCTCAACTGTCGATACAGCATTCAATTAACGTCATTTTGAAATCAACCTCAAAAGCAACTGATCCAGCACGGTTTAAAACCTACAATAGCTCCACCAACATCACAGGAGCAAATTTGTACTGTAGTAACAGTAACTCAGACAGCGTTATCATATGGACATCAAGACCACCTGGTATAACCTGTTGAAGCCAGTAACGCCAAAACAGAGATTAGTAAAAAAAACAGTAGAACATAGAAGTGTCTTTGCCTCACATCGCAATGTGTAAAATTTAAATTGTTGAGTTTAGTAATGGTGCGATTGCCAATAGATGTTTCAGAATAAATGCGTGTGCACAGTAAAGAAGACTATTTTTGTAGGGGTCTGGACGTCTTCTGTAACGTATTTAAATAATAGCTATCATGAAGAATTACTACGTCTGTCTAACGTTGAGTGAGATGTAATGTTTAGTAGTAAACACATACAGTTTTAATTGCAACAAGAGCTTCATGTAAATTGTATAATTTAATATTTTGTCTAATATTGCTGCATGTGTAATTTGTATTACTCCCTTCACAGTGTCGCGCTGCCATACATAGCACAAAGAGGAAACTCGAAATATTCAGGATCATTGATTACAGTGAGAGGAGAAGAAATGCAGGATTCTTAACACAATTTTTTTCCAGTGATCAAGTTAAAATGAAAGGTATGGAAATAGGAAACGGTTGCAGTGTTCACATAAAGTCAGTCAGATAGTAGAGATTGTATATATGTAATTTCCCGAACAAAGCAGACATTTTTTGTATTTTGGCTTTGTTCTGGACAACTGTGACAACAAAATTTGTTTGATCAGCTTGCAGAGTGAATTAGGCTTAGCTCACGAATTTTGGTACCATTTCTGATTGTAGTTTATAGTGTTTTTTCCAGGTATACTGTTTCAGCCTAGGTCACTTTAACAATGCTGAGCAATATAATCAAAAAAGCCATGGCCTTCATGCTATTGAGAATGCTATTACTTAGCTACACTTTGGAATACAGTACTATTGTAAACTTTGGCAGTATCATTTAGGATGCTGGAGAGATAAAGTTAACGTACGACATTTAGTGCCTAACGTCTGAATTTTTTCGGATGACTGTTGTCAAGCAATTGGTTGAGAGGCATGTTGAAAGACTACATTGCTTTTGCACTGTCCATGCCAGTGTGTGCATCTTACAGCACTCTGTTGAATGTTTGTATCAGTAAGACCTGCATGTTACCTAATGGTAAAATTCTAGTAAATGAAGTGGGGCATTGTAAGGGTTCCATTGATGGTTTATCTTGAAATTCTCCTTCGAGTGATATTTACGTAATTGTACTCTTTCTAGACACTTCTGTGCCGATGAGACAGACTCCCACTTATGTTAAATACGACTCTTGTCGGCGGTGAGCTGTGCTAAATCGCTAGACTAACTACTGGCTCTAATGCAGCACCACCTGCCGTTGTATGTATATATTTAAGTAACACGTGCGCTTATAGACTGTTTTGTCATAGACAGGTACGGTGAGAAAGACTTAATTTTATTCTTACATACACCTCCGTCGGACTGTGTCGGTAAATTTGCCTGCAGTTGGTATTTGTGTGTTCGTCTGTGAACGGTGTGCTGACTCGGCACACGACTGTCAACGAAAAACTAGTCATTCCCATAGGCTTTACTATGATTCTGAAACACATGTAGCGAATTTTTTTTTAAAATCTTGTTTTCGTATCTTGAGAATGGGTTCTGTTTAAATGAACTTCATAGCATCAATAATTAGAGAAATATTCCTTTTCACTAGCAGGATCGTGTTCCATGTCGCCACATTATTATTAACTGTTCCCAGGATGTTGCTTCAATGGACAGATGCATAAAAAGCGTCCAATGTGGAATTGTCCAAATCCGAAACCGGACGTACTGGATTCACAAGTAAAGATGGAAAATACTTTTGTGAAGGACAGTTTAACTTCACGATGCTGCCATAAACCTAACACGATTTTTTTTTTTTTTTTTTTTTTTTTTTGCAATTTTGTAGCTGCAGATGCAGACTACGATGCTGAAAGCATTGCCACACTTGACTGTAATGCTGCAAGGAAGGTTTCACTCAGTTCCTTTTTCTCAAAACATTTCGATATCTATTCTAGGTGGCACGCAATGCTACTCATGCCGATGACATCGGATGTTTCCGTAGACTGCATCATAATCTGAAATAGCTGAAAGCCGGGAAAATAAGTAAGGTATATTTTTAAGGGTAACCAACACACAAGCCCCTACACTAATGGAATGTGAAACTCTCTGGTGTACTTTTCAAGAATATTTGATAATATATCACCTCTAATTTCCGCCATGAATCAGTAGCGATATAGTACAGACGGCGCTACTTATACGTACTCTTACTTAGTCCCGACGACCCGACTGCACCCCGTGCAGTACACCCCCTGACTCGAAAACACGGGACCGTGCGCCCCTCTGGTTGGCTGAATCCAGTGGTGTTCAGTTGTACGCATATCTATTCCAACATAATTAAGGAAATACATGAACAGTTAACTGATACTCATTTCTCTTGAATGGAATTTATGATACTTACCTAAATACACTCCTGGAAATTGAAATAAGAACACCGTGAATTCATAGTTCCAGGAAGGGGAAACTTTATTGACACATTCCTGGGGTCAGATACATCACATGATCACACTCCCCCCTGCGGGTTCGGGGGTACGAATAGGCCCGCGGTATTCCTGCCTGTCGTAAGAGGCGACTAAAAGGAGTCTTCAAAGTTTCGGCCTTATGTGATGGTCCCCACTTGGGTTTGACCTGCCATTTTCAAAATTTCCGTTGTTAGTGCGTGCCATTTGGGAAAGGACGCCTTACGTGGTGTTTTTCTATTGGTCCATCGTGCACCTCCATATTGCATGCTATCTATTGTCGTGTGGAGGGATTTACACCCCATGTCTTCTGGGTTGCCTCCTCGTCTTGTGCGCAATCCCCTTCTTAGCGCCCACGGCAACTGTGGACCCTTTCAACACCTAAAATCCAGCACGGTAGCCAGTCCGTTGTGGTGGGGTCGTCATGTACCCTCTTGGTGGTAGCCCCCTGACCACGCAGGGATCGCACTACAGATGCCAGAGCTGTTTCCTCCCCATGCATGCCAAGGAGTATGTGCCCATCTTGTCTGGGGCACGGGGACTCCGGGCAATGGGATATCGGCCAGGTACCCGCTGCTTTGGCTGGGTGGCGCCCTTGGGGAGAGCCCTCGTTCGGAGTAGGTGGCATCTGGGCGGATGTGGCGCAATGAAGCGCAATAAATCTCACCAAGCTGGTGGTCGCACTGCCACCAGCGTCTCTAAGCGAGGCAAAATTGAATTCGATGCTGCACAATATGATCCTCAGTCGTTCCCCTCGTTGGCTGCGCCATGGGAGGGACGCAGATCTAGTGCCAAGCAGGAGCCTTATGTACCACAATACCTTGTCTGCAGCAGGACTGATAGTGACTCCTTTCTTTCGACAAAGCCTATGTTTTTGTGGAACACCTGAAGGATAAGTTTGGGGAAGTGGCGGGTTTGTCTAAAATGAGGAATGGGTCCATCCTCCTCAAGACGGCCTCCCCAGCCCAGTCACGGGCGTTGCTCTTGTGTGATAAGCTGGGAGACGTCCCTGTTACCGTCACTCCCCACAGTAGCTTAAATATGGTCCAGGGGATTATTTACCATCGCGACCTCTTGTTACAGTCCGATGACGAGCTGAGAGCTGACTTGCAACGACGTGGTGTGCATTTTGTCCGTCGTGTGCACAGAGGACCCAAGACCAACAGGGTGGCCACCGGTGCCTTTATCTTGGCCTTCGAGGGTGCTGTATTGCCTGAGAAGGTCAAGGTAATGGTTTACCGTTGTGACGTCAAGCCATACGTCCCTCCCCCGATGCGGTGCTTCCAGTGCTGGAAGTTTGGGCATATGTCCTCCCATTGCCCATCCAGTGCCACATGTCGAGATTGCGGACGCCCCTCTCATCCCGATTCTCCATGTGCGCCTCCGCCTGTCTGTGTCAACTGTGGGGAACACCACTCTCCATGCTCGCCGGACTGCCCCGTTCTTCATAAGGAGCGGAAGATTATGGAATTTAAGACCCTGGACCGGCTTACTTATCGCGAGACAAAACTGAAATTTGAAAGGTTGCATCCTGTCCCTCTTCAAACTTCTTATGCTGCAGCTACGTTATCGTCGCCCTCGCGGGCGGCAGTTGTCGCCTCCTCTGTGCCGCCTTCAGTTGGCCCTCGGGGCCGTCCATCTCTGTCTGCCCCCCTTGTGTCTGGGGGCAAGCCTTCCTCTGTTGCCCCCTTAGCAGTTGGGGGCAAACCCCCTTCTGTCACTCCCCCCGCACATGCTTCAGGAGTGACATCTGCTCCAAAACCAGGGGGCTCGATCCCTCCCCCTCCCCCTCCCCCTCCCCCTCCCCCTTCTCTGCCGGCGTCGTCTCCGCCGGCGTCGTCTCTGCCGGCTCCTCTCTCGCGGAAGGGGTCCCTCGGGGCCCTCCCTTCTTCCGTTTCTTCTGATACCCCGCCGGATGTCAGCCAGTGGCTGAAGGTTCATCCACCTGCTGGTCGTAGGGCTTCTGCGTCGTCGTCAGCCACCGACGCTCCTTCAGAGAAACTCTCCCAGCCCTCTAAGCCAAAGGACAGGCGCGAGAAGAAGGACCGGAACGTGTCCAAGAAGAAGGACGCTCCGGCAGTTTCAGTACTGCCTGCTGTCAATAGCTCTGGCTCTGGGGATGCAGTGGAGATCCTCGCCTCTGCCGCGGATCTCGCCCTCACGGAACCCTCGGGGACCTCTCCTATGGACACAGCTGACTCTCGCTCGGTGGCGGCCGTTGACTCTGCGGCGCCGTCTGCCTCTTAGTGGACTTAACGCCCTC
This sequence comes from Schistocerca gregaria, assembly GCF_023897955.1. Lineage (NCBI taxonomy): Eukaryota > Metazoa > Arthropoda > Insecta > Orthoptera > Acrididae > Schistocerca > Schistocerca gregaria. Next base: position 167,700,842 of record NC_064927.1, on the reverse strand, counting down.
CCAGTCCCTTCCTGCTTCCATTCACCAGTGGAATTGCGGCGGTTATTTCCGCCACCTGCCTGAGCTCC